>NW_026526677.1:17525235-17990235 GCF_024362965.1 Panthera pardus | reverse complement strand
GTCATGATCTCACAGTTCCACGGGTTGAAGCCCTGCATCGGGCCCTGTGCTGACCGTGTGGAGCCTGCTTGGAATTTTCTCTCCCTCTCTCTCTCTCTGCCCCTCCCCTGCTCGCGCTGCCTCTGTCTCTTTCAAATAAATAAGACTTAAAAAAATTTTAATTTGGTATAAAAAATGTTTTTTACATTTTTATTTATTTTTGAGAGAGAAAGACAGAGCACAAGTGGTGGAGGGGCAGAGAGGGAGGGAGACACAGAATCTGAAGCAGGCTCCAGGCTCTGAGCTGTCAGCACAGAGCACGACGTGGGGCTCGAACTCACAAATTGAGAGATCATGACCTGAGCCGAAGTCAGACACTTAACCGACTGAGCCACCCAGGCACCCCTTTAATTTGATTTTTAAAGCCATGTTATTGAGGTGTAATTGACACACAAAAGTCGTCCGTAATTAATCTATACAACTTGATGAGTTTGGACATAAATATATACCCATGAAAACATCACCACCATCTATGCCATAAATACTCCAACACCTGCAAAAGTTTCCTCCCACCCTCTTTATTTATTATTATTAATTACTATTTTTTGTGATAAGAACATGACAAAAGGTCTACTCTCTTAGCTAACTTATTTTATTATTTTATTTTATTTTATTTATTTATTTTTTTTGAAAGAAAGAGAGTGCTTGCACACAAGCAGGGGAGGAGCAGAGGGAGAGGGAGAGAGAGAATGCTAAGGAGACGCTCCATGCCTAGTGTGGAACCCGACGCGGGGCTGGATCCCACGACCCTGGGATCATGACCTGAGCCAAAACCCAGAGTTGGGTGCTCAACCGACTGAGCCACCCAGGCGCCCCTCTTAGCAGATTTCTAAACAAACAAACAAAACATTGTTAAACTATAGAAACTCGGCTGTGCAGGAGATCTCTAGAACTTACTCATCTCGTATAACTGAAACTTTGTACCCTTTGACTAACACCACCCCATTTCCCCTTCCCCAGGGCCTGGCAACCATTATTCTACCGCCTGCTTCTTGGAGTTTGACGATTTAAGACTCCTCGCATAAGTGGTATTGTGTAGCTTTTGTCCTTCCGTGCCTTTTTTCTACTCAGCATAATGTCCTCTAGACTCATCCATGTTGTCATAAATGGCAGAACTTCCCTCTTTTTGCGGGCTGAATAATATTCCACTGCATGTAGATACCATAGTTTCTTTACTTAGTCATCTGTCTACTGACACCTAGGTCAATTCCACGCCTCGGGTTGTTGGGAATAATGCTGCAGAGAACACGGGGTGCCGAGATCTCTTGGAGACCCTGCTGCCGATCCTTGGGAGCATATATCCAGTAGGACTGCTGAATCGAATGAAAGTTCTAGTTTCCAGTTTTCAAGGAACATTTTTTGAGGACTCCAGCACTTGTTTACCCTCTGGTTAGCATTTTCTTGGTTTCCCTGACTTTTCCTGCCAGCTAAATCATGCTTTCAAAAATATTTTACTTACACTGTCTCAAGCACTTTTAGGTCTTTGTGTCCCGAGAAGTGGTGTTTTTGTTTTTGTTTTTGTTTTTGTTTTTGTTTTTGTTTTGATACTTGTTCCAGAACATTTATGAAAATGGAAGTTTCTTCTTCCTCTTGTCCCCAACTGGGCTATTTGTCATTTTCCCGTCATTTTGTAGGAAATCTCTACAAATCACGCTTTTCACTAGCATACATATTATCGACTTACCCTCCCAAGCACCGTCTTTGTCTTTCAACTCTGTGCTGTTATTATTTACAGCGAAAAATTGAGTACTTCCAAAACGATATCGGTCTGCCTTATCTTTGCGGCTCCCGGGTGTCCATACCTTACCTAATTAGGTATTATCCACACCTACTTTTAATTTAATTTTTAAAAGTTTTAGATGGTTACAGTAAGTTTTTTTTTTTTTTAATTTTTTTTTTCAACGTTTTTAATTTATTTTTGGGACAGAGAGAGACAGAGCATGAACGGGGGAGGGGCAGAGAGAGAGGGAGACACAGAATCGGAAACAGGCTCCGAGCCATCAGCGCAGAGCCCGACGCGGGGCTCGAACTCACGGACCGCGAGATCGTGACCTGGCTGAAGTCGGAAGCTTAACCGACTGCGCCACCCAGGCGCCCCGGTTACAGTAAGTTTTTAACCCGCGTGGAATTTATTATTGCAGACAGTAGACAGAAAGGATCTAACTTTATTCAGTCCAGGTGTAAAACCATTTACGCTGGCACCACTTGGTAAATAAACTACTCGGCTCAGTGAGCTGAAATGTCACCTTTATTATGCATTATGTGCTCACGTACCCTTGGGTCTATTTTTGGACTCTAGATTTTGAGCCAATGATATATTTGTGAATTTTGGTGCCAAAATCAGACTTACTTTTTCGTGATACCTTAAGGCCTAAGTTTTATTATTTCCTAGGGTGAGGTCCTCCTTACTATTACCTTTCAAAATTTTTCTTGGCATTCTTGAATATTTATTCTTCCATCTGAGTTTTTAAATTGCTTCTCCTGTTCCAAAGAATGATTATATTATATTGTTATATTTTTGAATTATATTTTATCCTAAATTGGGAGGGATTTTTCCTTCCATGCCCTCCTTTAGACTTTTTTGACCTGCTCATATAGTTCAGTTGCAGAATTAATATGCTCTGTACATGTAATATGCTGATTCTTCTGTACACAGTCTTATGTAATCTCACTACAATCCTTGGGAAGGGACTATCGGTATCTCCATTTTAGGTTAAGAAAGAGAAGGACAGACAAATGAAGCGATGTGCCCAAGATCACTAGTTAAGAAGGCGCAGGGCATTCAGCCCTGGGATTCTGTGTAACGTGCTCCCAAGGCGATGTGGGCATCTGAGAATTCATTCCCGATGGTTCCGAATTTATTCTCAGGCTCACATCTTCTTGTTCCAATGCTTGTGTTTTTAAACGAGTAAGAGTCAAAAATCCACTTTGTATACAATGAAAGATCTGCTTGGCCACACCTCTTGGGACATAGATTTCATCGTATTCTGCAAAGGCATCATGATTCTCTGTGTATTTCACATCTAACCAGATATTAACTGCGAATGAACGAATGAGCGAAATCAGCCACACAGCAGGCTAAGGAACAAGAACGATAAAAGCCGTCTAGTTCACACGTCAGCGTAAAACAATTCTCTCAGTGGGAAAAAGAAACCCAAATAGGAACACGCCCAACTGAGATCAGTTCTGTAAAACCATCATTTAAATAAGGAAGGGCCTTTTACAACAATGTTCTTATGAAAATGAAGGCAGGTGACCTTCCGGGACACTAGGCAGAAACAAAGGTGGCTCTTTCTCTCCTTCTCTTGTCCAGACGCCAGACTGAGAAGGGGACATGGTGTGGCAGGGTGCCAGGAAAGGACCTGGGACGTGTGGGCTGGGTTTTGCTCTCCCCGAGCTGGACTGGGCGTCTCCTTCCACCTGCTGGCGGGCTCTGCACTGATGTTTATCCTGGTTTCAACTGGCCATTGATCTTAAAACGAGTTCATTTTGAACCGAGACGTTATCCCCTCATGTTGGACTCTCGATTTCCAAAACTATGATGTTTAAAGCTTAATAGGCATTTAGCGATCACCTCATTCATAACTTCCCAGAGTAATCTGTCAAAGATTATATTCCTCAAGATCTTAATTGATTTCCCACAAAATAGGGAGGGTACTGTTCTGAGGTCAAAATAGCTTGGAGATACCAGATGAAAGAAACTAAAAAGGTTTCTTCACTGTGGGCTTTTTAGAGTTCCTAATGCCCTAATGTGCACTTGACTTGCAAAAACAGACCGCTGTCAGAATTTCCACAACTGACCCTGGACCTTTTCCCCTAAATTGCCCCATCTTGTTGGGACATAGCATCCCACAGAGCCCAGTGCAGCAAACTCTGATCTAATCCAATCCTCCCATTTTACAGCGGAAAGATCTGAGCCTTCGAGCAGGAGACGGCTTGCTCAACATTCCCTGTTAACTGGTAGCCAATTCTGGAATCCGGACCCTGATTCTGGAGTTCTTCCAATTAAATCGACCCTTTCCTCCGTGGCTCGCAGCGGACAGAACCGTGGTGCTGGAAGTGGGTCTCGCCGCTGGGCGGCGCTGTGAGCCATAGAGGAAGGCGGACACAGCGGCACCGGGCGGTTATGAGGCTCCCCGGGGGATACCGCCCGTGCAAGCACTTAGGAAATGGCACAGCACTGTCTACGACAGTCTCACTCTTACCCGCAATGACCTTTTTACCCTGCATGCTAATTCCTGGGGCTCTCGGTCCCACGCGAAAGGACGAGTCTTCCCGGGCCTCCTGTAAGACCGCTTTGCTCCTGCCTTCATGGGGTCACATGGACTCCCGCCTGCAGAGCTTGTCCAGAAGAAGCCGGGCTGGCACTCGGCCTGCTTTCTGTTAGGAAGAAATGGGTCCCCTCCCCTCCCTTTCTCCTGATCCTTTTCCTAGCTTGACCTACAGAATCCCAGTGCCCAAGGGGGTGGGGGGGGGGGTGTCTCTGGAGGGAAGCCACAGGGAAGGGGGCGAGACAGAAAACTCTAGGCTGAGGTGTGAAAAGTGTACTGAGAGCTCCGGGCGCAGGGGTGGGGGGCGATGTGACCCCTGCCAGGCCCTCCTGTCCCGTTCTGATCCCGGCCACAGCTGATGTCTCCTGCAGCCACCAGGTCAAGCCCAGGCTGAGGGCTTCTCTCTGCAGCAGCTGCCCCGAGATTGCCCGAGATCTTGGCTGCCAGGCATGCGACAGTGAGCCATCTGCTGTTTGGGAGCCTGTAATGAGGCTGCCCCTGCGGTGACCGTGGGGGGGGGGGGCACCCGCAGCTCCTCAGCCCCAGCCTCCTCACTTCTGGCCTCCCCCTTCCCCCCCCTTCCAGCTTCCCTTTGCCACTTTTCTTGCTCATTTACCACGTGGTAGGCCTCCTCCTCCGAAGCCCTTCCGGCTCAGGCCCCGTACCCCTCACCCCCCAAGCCCTGACTCCCCCCAGCCCCCAACGCTACACTCAGATCCTAGAGCCTATGTCCCAACCTGAACCCATCATCACCTCATTTGCCGATCACTGCCCCCCACCAACCCTCTCTACTCCCCACCGCCAGACCCCCCTCACCGAGGCTGCCCCCCTGCCCCCCCTCCGGCCCGCACACTGGCCCACAAGAGCACAGCCCCAGACAGCTCCTGCAGGCGGGCCTCCCTGGCTGGAAAATCCCAGGCAGGGACCACTCACATCTGCTGTTATTAATTCTATTTTCTTGTTCTCTGTATCCTTGATGCTCTGGCATCTGGGGCCTCACTGTCAGGGAGAGAGGCCCCTCTCAGGCTAGCCAGGTCTTTGAGATAGCGAATCTGTTGCCTAGGAGGGCGCCTTTCATATGCACACTAACCAAGGAACTAACAAAGAGCCCTTACCCGCCAATACCTCCCTCACGGAGCTGTCACAGGGTGAACCACCAATGTTCTCCTGTCCTACTCACTCCAGGGCCGGGTACCAGACCACTCAGGACAGCCCCTACACCGCGGAGCGCACTGGAATTACTCCAACTACTCGGTCCTGAACCTGTTGAGCTTGGCTACCTGGCTTCGGCCCCCTCTTCCAGCAAAAACCACGGCGAAGGCTCTTGCCCCACTTCCCCCTCCCACCTTCTGTCTCCTGACCAGCCCTGGTTCCTCCCCATGCAATCCACGTGGTATGCCACGGCCCCTGTTTCTAGGGGCCTGTGACAGTCATTTCTGTGCCTGTGTGTCTTAACGTACCTGAGCAAAACAAATCCCAGGTATGTTTTATTTATTTATTTTATTTTACTTAAAAAAATTTTTTTTTTAATGTGTATTTTTGAGGGAGAGACAGAGACAGAGCGCAAGCAGGAAAGGGGCAGAAGAGGGAGCGAGACACAGAATCGGAAGCAGGCTCCAGGTTCTGAGCTGTCAGCACGGAGCCCGACGCGGGGCTCGAACCCACAAACCGTGAGATCATGACTTGAGCTGAAGTCGGTCGTTTGACCGACTGAGCCACCCAAGTGCCCCTTTATTTTACTTTTTTTTAAGTTTTTATTTATTTGGAGAGAGAGAGCAGGGGAGGGGCAGAAAGAGAGAATCCCAAGCACGTTCCACACGGTCAGCACACCCCCCCCCCCCCCCGACCTGGGGTTTGAACTCACAAACCGAGAGATCGTAACCTGAGCCAAAATCAAGAGTCAGTCACTTAACTGACGGCCACCCAGGTACCCCCACCCGCATCCCCACCCCCATCCCCAGGTTCATTTTTTTTTTTAAACGTTTATTTATTTTTGAGACAGAGAGAGACAGAGCATGAACGGGGGAGGCGCAGAGAGAGAGGGAGACACAGAATCTGAAGCAGGCTCCAGCCTCTGAGCTGTCAGCACCGGGCCCGACGCGGGGCTCGAACTCACAGACCTCAGGATCATGATCTGAGCCGAGGTCAGCCATTTAACTGACTGAGCCACCCAGGCACCACCCCCCCGCCCCCCACCCTCCGCCCTCCGCCCAGGTACATTTTTAAAGGTCTATCCTTGTTGGCCTTCTCCTGGTGTGGGCATCAGCCAAGGACACATCCCTTATGATCTTCCTGTGTTTTGCTTTCTCTCTGTCCATGAGAGGCGTCTCTCTGGGGACAGGGTGTGGCCAGGCAGCTCAGCCCTGGTGTCCAGGAGCTCCTGGAAATACGAGTCACAAAAGAGAGTGGGTTTTCACATTCGGGGGGAAAGAAAGAAAAAAGAGCAGGACCACTTCCAAAAACACTGAAACCAGAGTACAGACAGGACCCTGGGACTACCTTAGAGTCACTTGCTGATGAGTACGACAACGGAAGCCCTCAGTGCTTCTGGAGCAAACTGAAGAAGCTGCCCCAAATCCCAAGACCTCGGGGAGCCATTTGCCACAGATACGGACTCATTCCTCTGGGGATTCCTCTCTGTGCAGCAGGCCCCCGGTGGCTGCTATCATGGTTTCTGCTAGCAATTCCCCACCAGACTATTCGTGGACTCTTCCCAGTCCAATTTCAGGCTAACGAATCCTTGGCCCCAGCCTCTGCACCACCCCAAGGCCCATTCCCAGCCCTTGCCCGGAACCTTGTGCCCATCACAGCCCTGTTCCAGGCCCGTGTCCAGTCCAGGGCCACCTTCAGTCCCTTCTCTCACTCCTACCACCCTCCCCTTCACCCCAGATCAGGGCCAGTGGAATGGCCTTCCTTGCGGGTCCAGAAGGAATCAGTGCCTCTCACCGGGACCGAAATTCGGTGCCTGTAATGGCTGGCAGGTTTGGGGGTTTCGCCCTCTGTGGCCTCAAGGGTTCAGCAAAGCCACTGTGCTCTACTCCCAACCTTCCCCAGAGCAGCCTGGCCTCTGCCTTTAGAGGGTTGTTCCTTCTGCTCCACCAGAAAGTTCTCCTCCATTCCTTCCCAGGGCAACAGTTTCCAAGAAAAGGTGTCCATCTACTTAGAGGAAAATCTATTGGTCTCCTACATCTCTGAAAAGGGGGGGCTCTTTCTTTCTCTTTCTCTTACGTGGTTATTTTCTTCTCACAAGAGAATGGTGTCTTCTAAATGTGCCTGGTTGGTATATAGGTTTGTAGTATCCCAGAAGCTTGGGCTTAGAGAAATTTAGAGCCTAGCTTTGGCTCTTGTTCGGTGTCTGCTTTGGCTTCTAAAAACTGGCCAAGGTCACGAGGGAGTCTGCTCTGGGTTTCTTAATTTGCACCTGTTCTATCTTTGCGTTCTATTTAAATGGCTATTTTTAAATGTCCTGTTTTAAAAATACTCAATTTTTACACAATATAGGCATTGAAAAAGAGACAAAAGAGAAAAATAATGTACACGCGCCCGTGGGCTTGTCAAAGTGAGAGAGCCCAGTGGACCCAACCCCAAGACTGTCTTACCCAGGGATTCCTTCGCAAACTGGAGAGCTGTAAGGGTGGGTAGGTTTGCGTAAGAAAAATAGGAAGAACACTTGGTTGATGGTCATAAACTTAGGGTATGCAATACTTCTTGGAATTCGCTGTTAATAATATCTAGTTTGCAAATTTAATTCACTTGGCCATAGTTTTGAAACTGGTATGCTTTTGTTTCAGAGTCGTATCTTTCCTCTAAAAGACACTAGCCAGTAATGTCAACATAGATGCATATAATAAAGCAAAATTCCTTTATTGGAAAACATTTTTGGTGGTAAAATAAATATACCAAAATGTATCATTTTAACCATTTTTTTTTTTGTTAACTTTTATTCACTTTTTGAGAGACAGAGACAGAGTGTGAGCAGGGCAGGGGGCAGAGAGAGAGGGAGACACAGAATCGGAAGCAGGCTCCCGGCTCTGAGCTGTCAGCACAGAGCCTGACGCGGGGCTTGAACTCACGAACTGCGAGATGATGACCTGAGCTGAAGACAGACGCTTAACCGACTGAGCCACCCAGGCGCCCCCATCATTTTAACCATTTTCAAAGGGTACAGTTGGGTGGCACTAAGTATATTCACAGTGTTGCGCAGCCTTCACAACTACCTAGTTCCAGAACGTCTTCTTTTCCCTAAAAAGAAATTCCATACCCATTAAACAGTCTCTTCTAATGCCTCCCACCCTCCTGACCCAGCGCCTGATATCCACTCATCTGCTTTCTGTCTCTATCGAGTTTTCTACTCTGGATATTTCATGTGAATGGAATTATCAAATACATGGCCTTTTGCATTTGGCTTCTTTCATTTAGCATAACGGTTTCAGGGCTTCTGTTGTAGCATGTATCAGTACGTCATTCCTTTTTATGGGTGAGTGATTTTCCATTGTTTGGATGCCCTCCATTTTTAGTCACTCATCAGCTGATGGATATTTGGGTTGCTTCTACCTTTTTGCTCTCCTGAAAAGTCCTGCTATGAAATTTGTGCACAGGTTTTGTTTGAACACCCGCTATCCACTCTTCTGGGTCTATTCCTGGGAGCGGGATCGCCGAACCATATGGTAATTCTGTGTTCAACTTTTTGTGGAGCCGCTGAACTCTTTCCCACAGGCCACACCATTTTACAGTTCAGCCAGCCACGTGTGAGGGCTCCAACCTCTCCACATCTTCTCCGTTGCTTGTTATTTTCTGTTTTGTTGATTTTAGCCATCCCAGTGGGTACAAAGTGATATCTCACGGCAGTTTTGATTTGCATTTCCCGAATGACTAAGGACCGCATCTTTTCATGTGCCCGTTGGCCCTTTGCAGATCTCCTTTGGTGAAATGTCTATTCAAGTCCTTTGCTCATTTTTAAATTGGGCTGTCTTTTTTTTTTTTTTTTTTTTTTTTTTTTTTTTTTGAGTTGTAAGCGTTCTTAACATATTCTGGGTGCTAGACTCTCTTGTCGGGATTTGTCACAAGTTTCCCATTCTGTAACAAGTTGCACTCCCTTGATAGCGTCCTTTGATGCACAAAAGGTTTCAATTTTGACAAGGTCCAGTTAATCTCTCTCTTGGGCTCTTTTTTGCTTATGCTCTTGCTATCATGTCTAAGAAACCATTGCAAAGTCGAAAGTCATAAAGACTTACTCCTGTGTTTTCTTCCAAGAGTTTTTACAGTGTCAGTTGTCACTGTTGGGTTTGATCTATTTTGAGCCCATTTCTGTATGTGGTGGGAAATGAGAGTGCAGCTCAACTGTCTCACACATGGGTATCAGTTGTCCTAACACCATTTGTTGAAGAGATTATTCTTTCCCCCCATTGAATCATCTCGGCATTTTCCTTGCATAAGTCCGTTTACCTTATGGGGTTAGTTTGTTTCTAGTTCTCACTTCTATTCCATTGATCTCTATGTCCATCCTAATGGCAGTACCACACCGCTTGTGTTATTGTAGCTTTGTAGTAAGTTTTGCAATCAAGAAGTAAGCGTCCTCTGACTCTGTGCTTTTCCAAAATTGACTATTTGGGGGCCCTTGCAATTCCGTATGAATTTCCAGATAAGTTCTTGCATTTCTGCCAGAAAGGCAGCTGGGATGTTGATAGAGATCATATAGGATCTGTAGGTCCCTTGGGATCATTGCCATCGTGTAATATCAAGTCTTCCGATCTATTTTCTTCCCATGTATTTAAATCTCCTTTAATATAGTTCAGCAATCTTTTCTTCAGTGTGAAAAATAGAAGATAAAGAAATCTTTTTAACTCAGGACATGAGACCAATACTATCCTGACATCAAGCCAGACAAAGACATCAAAAGAAAAGGAACTACAGATCAATATCCCTTATGAGTATAGATGCAAAAATAGCAAGCCAAATCCAATAGCATATTAAAAGGAATATACAGCCGGGGCACCGGGGTGGCTCAGTCGATTAAGCATCTGATTTCGGCTCAGGTCATGATCTCTCAGTTTGTGAGCTCAGGCCCTGCATCGGGCTCTGTGTTGACAGCTCAGAGCCTGGAGCCTGCTTTGGATTCTGTGTCTCCCCCTCTCTCTGCCTCTCTCCCACTCGCACTCTGTGTCTCTTTCTCTCTCAAAAATAAATAAAAAAAGGAATATACACCCGTGACCGAATGAGATTTATCCTAGCAATTCAAGGATGGTTCAACATACACAAAGCAATGTAATACACCCCATTAACAGATTGAAGGAAAAAAAAAATACCTGGATTAATGCCAAAAGTGTTTAATAAAATCTAACACAACTTTCATAACAAAAACACTCAACAACTAGGAATGGAATTGCTCAACCTGAGAAGGGCACTAATGGAGAGCCCACAACTAACATCATACTCAATGGTGAAAAACTGTGAGTTTTCCCCTGACGATCAGGTATAAGACAAGGATGCCTGCTCTCACCACTGCTATTTAATAATGTACTAAAAATACTAGCTAGAGCAATTAGGCAAGAAAACATAATAAAGGCATCCAAATCAGCAAGGAAGAAGTGAAAGTATCTGTATTCTTTTGACAGGGGGGTCTGTTAATATCCAGTGTTGTCTTGTGATTTTCTGCTTTTGAAATTGACAAATCATTTCACTGCTTGTGAAACTGTAGGTTGACAGTCTCTCTCAGCACTTTTAAGACCCTGCCTTGTCATCTTCTGACTTCCATTAAGGTTGTAGAGAAGTTGGATGTCAATTTAACTGTCTTTCTTGTGTAACAGTCTTGTCTTCCCTATTGCTTCAAGATATTATCTTTGTGTTTGGTGTTCTGCAGGTTCACTACCACGGATCTAAAGGGTGGCTGGGAGGGTCACCTGTATTTCTCAACTTTAAGAGACAATAATGACGTTGGGGCCAATGCGCCGTTTTCCACGAAAGGGAACTACCATAGTCATTCTGAACCCACGGCACCAAAGAAAGGCTTGCTAAAATCGTACTTCCTTCTCAAGATTCTCCCTTCAGCCATGTGAGCAGCTTTCTCTACAATGAAGCCCACATCTGTCAAGGTAGGCCTCAGGAGGAAGAGGGTCCCAGAAGCTGGTGTGGTGAGGAGAAGGGGGTGTGAACGTTCCTGTCTGTAGTTCAGTTCTGTGAAGGGCTAAGGAATAGTGAGTAAATGTGCTCCAACATTGGGTGACTGCCTGGCTCCACCGGCCCGGGGACGATGACACCATATTGACATCGCTACGTGAATGGCTGCTCTGGCAACGACCTTGGCCGCTAGTTACTCTGGGGGGCGGGGGTGGGGGCTCTCTAGGGGAAAAGATAGGGTCACACAACAGTCATGAAATACGACTCTTTTCGTGTTACCTGCAGTCCTCAAACTGGCTTTGGGAAAGAAGGTGCTTGACGGGCTCAAGAACTAGCCCTCCCAGCTAGCACAGAGGCCTCCCCTCATGCTTTCCACGCTATGGAAGCAGCCTTTCTGCTCCTTTTCCATCCCAGACCACAGGCAGGTGTAGCTCAGAGCTCAGGTGTTTCTACTGTCCTAGAATGAACCAGTCACCCCCAAAGCGCCTCCACCATCCATTATTTTTTGTCCTGGTCGTAGTGGGCATAGCGACAGGAACCAGTTAGCAACACCTGTGTATCCACAGAGGCGTCCCTATGGGGTATTCCCTGCTATGGTACCCATTGGACAGCTGGGAACACTGAGGCTCTGACCAGTCACATGGCCCTTCAGGTTTGGAAGCAGCGTAGCCGTCCTTTCTCTTTGTACTTTACCACAGTAGAGTCAGGATCCCAGACTCACCTCCATGGGCCTTTCTTGGCCTCCCTCATCAGGCCCAGGCCATTCTTTTTTTCCTGTTCTTCCTGCGACCAGATGTACCTCTGATGCTCATACACACCCCACCCGGTTCAGCCACAGAACTGACTCCTCGGGTGAAACCAGTCTCCTTTTTTTTTTTTTTTCAGTGAAAAACTACCTTGACCTTTAAACCTGATGTCCATTATTACCTGATGAGGCCAAGCTGGCTCTGGCCTGAGACCAAACAAGACGGTGACCCATCAAGTGGGTCGTTTCTTTGCTGGCCATTTCTCCTGCCCGGTGGTCTCTTTCGTAACTTGCTCTCCTCTGGCCCACGGTCACCTCAAGACTGATTTTAGTGAATAAAACTACAGACTTTTCGACAGCTGGTGGTTTCTGCAAAAAGCTTGTTTAGAACAGAGAGAATCCGGGGAATCCAAGGCCCAGACGGGTTTGGTCAGGTTAGAAAATGCAGCGTGGCAAGTCGGGCCGCCAGCCCTAGAGGCCTGCAGGGAAAGGGTGACCCATCTTTCTACATCTGGCTTTCTTTCTTGTGTTGGACAAGTCTCCACAGTTCAACCCCAGACACAACCTCTGCGTGTATAACAGTAATCGTCCCTGTCAACTGAGCGCTTACGGGGCTCCTGGTGCCGTGCTGAGCACTTTACACACATCCATTCTGGGCTGTAGCGGCGTAAGCCGTGGCCCCCAAAAGACGTCCACACCCCAGTCCCTGGAACCCGTGAATACGACCGAGTTTGGAAAACACGACTTTGCAGATGCAGTTAAGGATCTCAAGATCTTGCTGGATTATCCAGGTGGGCCCTACGTGCAATGCCGAGAGTCCTTGGGACTGATGCAGCCATGAGCCAGGGCATGCCTGCAGCCACCAGGGGCTGGAAGAGGCAAAGAAGGCTTCTCTTCTAGAGCCTTCGAAAGGAGCACGACCCTGCCGATTTTGGTCTTGGATTTCTGGCCTCCAGAATGGTGAAAAAATTTCTTGTTGTAAGCCACCCAGTTTAAGGCAAATCGTTGCAGCAGCCCCAGGTACCTAATGAGTTCTGCAATGGCCCTAGGAAATAGGGACTGTCATCATCTCCCATTTCATAGATGAGGAAACTGAGGCACAGAGCTCAGGCAGCTCGTCCAGGGTCCCAAAGGCAGGAGAAAGGCAGTGGCAAGATGAAAAACCAGGCAGAACGACCGCACGCAGAGACCAAGCTGCTAGCAGCTGTCCGCACCTGTTCTGCTGGAATGTACCTGAAATAAATCGGCATTCTACCTGCAATTTGCAGAAGGGAAAAATGAGACAACCGTGGGGGAATTACTGGGGGTACAAAGCGCGAATGGCACATTCAAATTTACAAGCAGCTCCTGTATGCGTTATTTTGCTTCCTCTTCGTAGCCGGCTGGAGCGACGGCTGTGTGATGCCCATTCTCCCGACGCAGGCATTGATACGGGAGGGGAGACATTGCTCCTCTGAGCTAGCCCCCAGCCTGGCTGAGAGCAGCTCTGGGGGTGTGGTGACGTGGCCAAGGCCACGCAGCCTGCCCAAATGAGGCTGGGACTCAAGCCTTGGTTTTCTTTTCTTTAATATTTATTTATTTATTTTGAGAGCGTGCGCACGCACCCGCCTGTGAGCCGGGGAGGGGCAGACACAGGGAGGGAGAGAATCCCAAACAGGCTCCGTGCCGCCAGTGCAGAGCCCGATGCAGGGGTGGATCTCACGGTTCAGGAGATCATGACCTGAGTTGAAATCAAGAGCCAGACGCTTACCCAGCTGAGCCACCCAGGCGCCCCGGGCCTTGGTTTTCTAACTCCAAGGGCTGTGTTTCTGTCCTGCGGAACAAGAATTAAGCTCTGTTGTGCAGATCATAAAAGAGGCTGGGCAGAGGGCAGGAGACACCGCGAGCCCTGGAGAAAGTGTTGGCGGCAGCTTTGGGACCATGGGGCTGTGCTTTGAAGGCTGGAAGAGTTTCGACAGGTGGAGTTGGGGCAGAAGAGACAGACTGGCTCCCCGTGTGGTGCAGCAAGGGCCTGGGGACAGGAAGGAGGCCGGGAGCCAGGCTGGGGAAGGAGACCCAGCTCTGTTCTGCAGCGTCCCTTCTCTCGAAGCCCTCTCCCCATTGACAACACCGCAGACCTGAGCCATCAAAGACACGCCGGGCAGTTCCAGGGCTTTCTTCATTCATCACAAGTCAGACGGGAACTCTGCAAGGCAGATCTGTAATTGGGGTGGGTCACGCCAGCGCCCACAATTTTATACATTTGTGGGCTCAGGATCAAAGGCTGGCTGACTTTCTAGGCTTCGAGGCAGCGTTCATGGACACGAGGCATCCTTCTGTTGGTTCTCAGGAGTCTGTTTCTGCGTTCCGAGAACTGTGTGTTCTTGTAAGCACTGTTTTTGAAAGGGAACGATTGCTGATGTGAGTTTTGAGAATTCTCTTCTGGACCTTTAATAATTGCTGATGTGAGTTTTGAGAATTCTCTTCTGGACCTTTAATAATCTCTTTCTAGAAAAGCTTTTCCTTTCTATTGTTTAAGGTCTGCCTTCACCCCTGCCTCCCTGCCTCCCTGCCCAGGGTTGACAGTAAAGGGAGGCTTTCCTGAGATGCAAGGGGGAAACACTGTGGGGACGGTCCCGGCCGGGGGACGAGATCTCGGGGTTCTAGTCTTTGTTCTGTCTTTGTTGGGGATAGTGAGGATGAACGTTGGTGCTGCAGTCGAACAGACCTTGGTGCAGATCCCAGCAAGGCTCCTGCTGGTCTGTGTGGCCTTGGCCAAGTGGCTTAACCTCTCTGAGGCTATATATATATATTTTTTAACGTTTATTTATTTTTGAGACAGAGAGAGACAGAACATGAATGGGGGAAGGTCAGAGAGAGAGGGAGACACAGAATCTGAAGCAGGCTCCAGGCTCTGAGCTGTCAGCACAGAGCCTGATGCGGGGCTCGAACTCACGGACCGCGAGATCATGACCTGAGCCGAAGTCGGCCGCTTAGCCGACTGAGCCACCCAGGCGCCCCTCTCTGAGGCTATAAAAATAGGAATAATAATAGTATGTAAGCCATGGACTTGTGGTGGTTATGCGGTGAGACAATGCACCCAACACAGTGCCTGGCACCTAGTGAATGTTCAGTACACGGTCATTACCATAGCACTGAACCCTTACCTCTCCTTCCTTCTCCAGCTCCACTCAGCCACACCGCCCAGCTAGCACAAGTGCAACCCTCTTCTCTTGTGGGTCCTTATTCCCAGAATTCTTGTCCCTTGGTTCCTTCAAAGCCTGGCTGCTTTTCATCCGCAGATTGGGGGAAATGTCACTTCTACACAGCGCTTGTTCCTGACCCTTCCTCTCTACGCCCCTCCCCCACAGTCGCTGACAATGTAGTCGGTTCAGTCACCTCTTACCGTCCGTGTGCTCCTCCGGGCAGGCAGGCACCCCGCTTTTCCACCCCTGTTGCACCTCCGCCGCCCACGCAGGAATTGTGGCGTTATAACAGTTGTGGCAATGAATATTCAATTATTTGCTGGTTTAACGTTACCGATGTCTGATGCTCCTAAAAGAAGCAGGCCCCTATGAGGTTGATTTTTCCATCAGAAAAATGAGGATGTTGGAATAAAGACTTGGGGATGCTCCCTCCCCAAGTTTCCCATAAACTTGGGAATGAACTCCGTGGAACGAGGGAGAAAGGCAATGAGCTGTTTCAGAAACATGGCCTGTTGCTGCCCTCTAGTGGCCAAGATGATGAGTGTAACCGCATCATTTCCTCCTTCCCTCCCCCCGCCCCCCACCGGCCCCTCCCCCGTCGGTTTTCTAGTTCCACCCAGAACTGGGAAAAGCAGCCCACTCTCAGAATGAAATTTCAGAAAGGGGGGAAAAAGTATCTTTGAATGCTCTGCTAGGGCTCTCTTGCACGTATTCAATGGGCAAAGAGAAGGGGCCACCGTTTCTGCATTAGGGTACATGCAGTGCTCAGCCCCAGAGCCTGAGAAGAAGCGAGATATGGCAGGGAGGGCGGGGTCGCACTGGAGCCCCCATCTGCTCTTGGGTGAACCAGGGCGTGGTTGGCTCTCTTAGGCTTAATTATCTCTACCCCACACTTGTATGATTAAATAACGTAAAGTGCCTGGCATGTGGTAGGTCTTCACTAGAAGTGCCCGCTTGGCCCTTGATTTATTTTGTGTGAATGAAATGCAATTACATACATAAAGGAAAATGTCACAGCCCAGAAAAAAGCCAGCCATAAACGGTATTTAAATGCACAGGAAGCAGTGTTGTATCTTGGGGACCATCCTGGACTTGCCAAGAATTTTAGGATCTAGATTTATTAGCCTTGACACAGACTAGCTGGGCATCCCCACTCTCGACCTCAGCTTTGTTACCTGTGAAATGGAAAGTCGGATGCTAGAATCCTCTAGGAGGCATTCAGCTTCCAGTAACTGAAAACCCACTGATAATGCCTCAACCCAGGGATTAAATCCGGCTTTCGACCTGCTTTGGTGCAGCCCATGACCTGAGAATATCTTTACAGTTTAAACAGTTTTAAAAAACCCAAAAAGGAAATATTTCAGGACATTTGAAAACTATATGAAATTCAAAGTTCAGTTTCATCAAGTTCTGTTGAAAGCCAGTCACACTCCCTCGTTTACATATTGCTTATATCTGCTTTCCCACTACAACGGCAAGGTTGAGTGCTGACTTGAAAAGCTGAAAGTATTTACTGGCTGGCCATTTACAGGAAAAAAATTTCCCACTCCCGTCATAACCAGTAAAGATATTTAACGATCTCACATAAGAAGAAACTGAAAAGGACAGGACTCTCGGTCTCCATCCCTGAAGTTCTCTTGGCCTTTTCCTCCTGGTCACCAGATGACAGCTTCAGCTCAATGAGTTACAACCTACATTGAATACAGTAAAGAACATGGAGAAAAGACTGTCTTGCCACGGCTTTTTTGGCCAGGAAAAAAACAAAAATAGCTCCCTATGGCAGCTCCCCTTATCCCATTGGCCAGAGCTAGGTCACATGACAAACCCTGGCTCCCTCACTGGGAGGGGCCTAACTGCGGTAGCCCAATGGGGCTGCAAAGGACTCACTTTTCTCGAGAAGCGGGGACAAGGGCCATTTACACGAAGCCAGCGTCCTGGTCGCACAGGAGAAGAGGGCAAAGGGCATGGTGTCAGCCCGAGTCACAAAGACGCCTTGCGCCTCTGGGTAGACGCAGGATCCTTTTTAGAACTCAAATCTGAACGCTCTTTGTTGACTCGAATCCACTCCGGGAACGCAGGGTGTGTTTGTGAGTGACTTCCTACATTTAGGATTGTTTGACCTTCCCTTCCTCCTTTAAGTTTTGCTGGGTTTGGGGCATTGCTATGAATGATGTTTCCCGATGAAAGTCCTTCCCTGAGGCCCCACCTGTGCCTCCAGGTAGGAGAAGGTCGAGGAGTAGGCTGGCGGCAGGAGAACTTCCCAGGGCACCGTCACCGCCCAGCCAACTCACAGCTGAACCCCAAACAGAGGGAGCGCTCCCCAGGACGCTTAGACTGGAGTCCCGCCCAGCCTCGGAGAGAAGGGGCGAACGCCTGAACTGTTTTGTAGAAATGCATCCTGCAATGCGGCTACTGTTCTGCAGAGCCAGGGGGAGAGGAAGCAGAGCTTCAAGTATCAAATGGGAACAATTTTGAAGGTGAGTCGAGAGGCAATTTCATAAGGACTTCAATCTGAAATCATAGCCTCCTTGTTGTTAGATAAGGAGTTGCAGTTACAGACACAGAGGGAAACATCAAAGAAATGGAAGGGAAACTGAAAGAACCCGGGCAGCAAATAAAAATTGGGCCAGAGGTCCCAAGAGAGGAGCCGGCAGGAGAAGGCAGGTGGTGGCTTAGAGAGAAAATTCAGGAGAGATGGGATGTTACAGTGGTCCCGAGAAGGAGCAATGTCCTTGAGCTATGACCTCTTCTTGATTTGGGGGTGGGTTTTCTGAGGGAGGATGCTTTTTGAACATGCTGCACCTGGGGGCTTTTACGTGCTAAGGGAAAACAGGGAAACAATTCAAGTTCTTCTAAACCAGGAGGAGTGGGGCTCCTTCCTGACCATCAAGACTCAAGGAGAATCAAAAGACTCAATCAGAAGACTCAGCTTCTTCATCTGGAAAATGGAAATGTTATCGCACGCACAGCTGACTCAGCACCTATCCCGATTCCTTTCCAGGCTTCCTGCCTGTACGGTGGCATCTGGAAAGCTGGAAACCCGGTTCCCTGGACTCCTCTGCATCGGGGACCCACGAATCCATTGTGTTCACTCGGGACTCAGAGGTGGAAATGAGCTGTGGAAGAAGGTGGCCGCAGGCTGGGAGAGTGGCCTTTTTGAAATGTATCTGGTCTTGGGTCTTCCGGGGAAATACAGGATTTTTGCACGTTCAGTCTCAAACCCCATGGGTGGCAATTTGCAGCTGTGAGCAACAGAGGGCTTTCTGTAAACACAGTGGGCTGGAGCATTTGGGGGCTCTGTTGACCCGAGGGTTGTCCAGTACTGTCCTAGGTCTGAGTAGCATTCAAGCTTGGTTCTCTGGTCATGTCCAAAAGTCCGTAAGGAACCCAACAAATAAACTTGAATAGATGCCTTTCGGTGCGAGTTTGCTAATGTGGATTCTGTTGCCTGCAACGAAGGACCTGGACCTAAATCCCGAGCCAAATGTTAGATCGGTGCCGGGCCCCCGGCAAATTCTCACCACACGTTAGCGAACATTCTGTGTTACTTGAATGTCATGAGAAGAGAATGACCTGTCTGCTCTGGCTCGGCAGCACATGTGTGAGAGGCCAACGACTTCTCTCCAACGGAACTGAACTCTCCAAACCCCTCTGTCCTGGGGGTGAAACTGAATCTTGCCAGTCTGAGATGAACCGTCAAGGTCATGTTTTCTCAAGCTCAGTCAGCTAAGGCTTCTTCTCCTCTCCCCTCTGACATGCTCTCCCAGCATCCATGGCCGGGGGGGCACCTATTTCTCCTCCTCCTCCGGTTCCTTCCGATGGGGCGTGCAAGGCTGGTGTAAGGTGCCTCGTCTGTGTGCTAACCCCTGCCACGTAATTCTGCACTCACTGCTGTGACACCTGCCCCACTCTGCTTCCTTAGGTCCCCAGACATCACTCTGTATCCCCTCCTCCTATTGCCAGGCCTCTCCGGGTTCCCCAACCAGCCTGATTTGTGTCCCCCCCCCCCCCCGGCACTGGGATCCCAGAAAGCTCTTTCTTGCCACTCCAGAGCAGGCGTTCGGGAAGGGAAGCATCTTTGCCATTGAGGCACTTTGCCGGGTGCAGAGACCCCAGGAAGGGGTTGCACGTTCTCTATGCTCTAGGGTCTCCAGCCCTCTGCCACCAGGCCTCGCTGCGGGTCCTCTGGTGTCATCCACAACTCTCCCTCACACCTCCTTAGCTTGAACTTTTATCTTCTTTTGAGCAAGAGCATAGCTCTTTGACCATGGAACGTTCTTTCCCACCCTACAGTGTATCATATAAAACCTCTGTTCTGAGTTCTCCAGACTCTTAACCTGATGGATCTTTGAGAACAATGTTTTCTTTCCATGAAAAAGGCCTGGTTTTTTTTTTCCTAAACATATTCAGGAGTTTCTTCACCAAATATTTGCAGAACACTCACTGGGGTCAGGACTTTGGGGGGTGGGGTGGGGTGGGGATGGGAAGGCAGAGTGGACAGACAGACAGCTTGCGTTCTAGCTAAGGGAGATGAGCAGCAAACACATGCATAGGTCAATTGCGTGTTTATTCCCAGCAGTGACCATGCTCTGCAGAAAGCAAAAAGCGGTGATGAGACAGGGTGGCTGGGCAGTGGGGACAGAGTGGTACCACGCCGAGCAGGATGTCCAGGAGGGCCATGCAGGCACTTGCACTGGGACCTGAAAGCCAAGAGGAATCCCTCCAGGAGAGAGGGTCAAGTCGAGGCCCCTGAATGGAGGGACAGCATGTGCAAAAGCCCTGAGGCCAAGGGATGAACTTGGTTAAGGATAAGAAAGAAGGCCAGTGGGTCTCTGGAATGGTGGGAAGACTGAACGGGCCGCTGGGCCAGATCCTTGGGCCTTGTGGAAGCTGTGCGGTTTTCCCTTAAACCTTGGAGGGTCTAAGTAGAAAAGTGATTTGCATGTTAAGAAGACCGTTCTAATTGCTATAGGAAAATAGTCAGTTGCAAGAGGCTGAGGGAGGTCGGGGGAGCAGGGAGAAAGTGGCTGCAAGAACCCGAGTCCTGGCCTGGACTCAGATGAAGATTGGCAAGATGTGGACGGATTCTGGAGGAATTCCGGAGGGAGGCTGTGGGGCTGATTGCATGGGGCTGGGATGCAGAGGCAGGGGGACCGACGATGAGGCCCGCATACGAGACCTAAACCCTGGAGAGCCCCTGGGATGACTGGAAGTTTTACAGAAAAGGCAACACTTAGGAACTAACCCAATGTACTTCTTACAGAAGAGCTGTGTGTGTGTGTGTGTGTGTGTGTGTGTGTGTGTGTGTGTGTGTGTTGGCTGTACAAGGCAGACCTCCTCTGTCTCACTAGCTCGCCCCATTGCCCAGCGGGTTGAGCAGGGAGCAGAGGGTAGCACTCAACACCAGCCTGATTCCCCGGGCTTGGCCACTGCAGGCCACTTCCTGCCCTCACCACGTGCTCGCCACGCATCAGTTCAAAGCTGCACCAATCTTAAAACAGCGTAATTCTCAGAACAACCCTATGAGATAAACACTATTAAGAATCCTCACTTTAGGAGCACCGGGTGGCTCAGTCGGTTGAGCGTCTGACTTCGGCTCAGGTCACGATCTCACAGTTCGCGGGTTCGAGCCCTGGGTCGGGCTCTGTGCTGACAGCTCAGAGCCTGGAGCCTGCTTCCCATTCTGTGTCTCCCTCTTTCTCTGCTCCTGGACCCCCCCCCCCAAAAATAAATAAACATTAAAAAAAAAGAATCCTCATTTTATACAGGGGGAAACCGAGGTTCAAAAAGCTGAGGTGGGGGAGGGGGCGCCCGGGTGGGTCAGTGGTTAAGCATCGACCCTCAATTTCAACTTAGGTCATGATCTCAGGGTTGTGAGAACAAGGGCCACGTCGGGCTCTGTGCTGGGCGTCAGGCCTGCTTAAGATTCTCTCTCCCACTCCCTCTGCCCCTCGGCCCCACTCACGCACACGCTCGCACTCCCTGTCTCTCGTAAATAAATAAATAAATAAATAAATAAATAAAGCCCAAGATCACACAGCTGATGGGTGGCAAAGCCAGGACTCGAACTCAGGCCATCTGATGTCAGAGTCTAGGCTTATTACCCACCTATTCTACCTACGGTAAGAGAAAGCACGGGCAGAGAGTTACCTAGCTTGTGTTCTTTTCAGTGCCTCGAAATATAAGGGCCCTTAGCAAAGTGCTGGCGCATAGTAAGTGCTCAATAAATTATGATAAATTATTTTTATGAGCAGCCAGGAACCAGCTAGGCTATGGCCTGCCTGAGCCCCCAGCGAAGGCTCTGCGGGAGGCAGAAGATGCATGTTTGGGAAGAAAATTGATTTACGTCAGATGCCAAGCAGTCAGAAATAGCTGGCAGCAGAGGAAAGACCAGACAGAATGTGTAAGTCTCTCTGTTTCTCTTTACTTGTCACACTATTATAGTTAAAGAGAGAAAACTTAGCCAGAAAAAGAGCATACATCTGCCTACATTTTTCTAGATTTACATTTTTTTCACTTATTGGAAAAGGAAAAAAAAAAAAAGACCAAATGTTAAAGACACGAAAAAAAATCAAAGGCAAGAAATATAGAGGAGGGGGGGCGGGAATCAGGCTGGCAGCTATGTGGAAACTGGAAAATGCAAAAGCATGGAGCTGGTTTTAATTATCTGACACCCCTGTGCTGGAATTGATTACTGCTGTTGGGAGGAGAAACTGGGATGAAAGAAATCTTCAGAGTGTCATCCTCAAAAGTTTAGGGGGCGGGAATTCAACACAAAGTGAGCCCGTGGGGTGGGCGGGGAGGCGGACAACGTGGGAACCCCCTGGAGAAGACAGGCTGGCAAACAAGCATTCCTGCCTGCAGGGGCGATGTCCCTGCAGTAACACAGATTCACCTTCAGGGGGCGATCGACTCCCCACACGGGGAAGCCCGGGCTGCTGGGCGGTGTGGGAGATGGGGTGATGCTAGGCTGGCCTCACAGGGAGGAGGCAGAGCAGATACGCAACCTCAAAGGCAGGAGAGTTCAGGCTGCCCCATCAGCGCTCTCTCGGGTCAGGGGGACCTTGAGCGAGGCCGGCTGGAGTCAAAACCAGGCCGTGAAAGAGTGACGCACCAAAAGCCAAGTGGCCACTTGGGCCAGAATTTGACACACTTCAACCCAGCGACCCCAGAAGGGACTATTTGATCCTGATCGTTGTCCATGAAAATTGCTTTTCGGGGAAAATGGCAGGCCCAGTAAGGAGGGAATGGCGATGATGCCCTAAATCAGAGGTCGGTAAACTTCTCTGGAAAGGGACCGTTGGTAAATATTTTCGGCTTTGCAGGCTCTTGGGCTCTGTCGCAACTGTGTTGATATAGTGTGAAATTAGCCACAGACAATGGGTGAGCCAATGGGCATGTCTGTGTTCCAGTAAAATTTTATTTATGGACATTCAAATGTGAATTTCATTGTTAAAAGAATGGAAAGAGAAGCCACAGAGTGGGAGAAAATATTTGCAAAATACGTCTGATGAAGGAACTGGTACCCCAAAAATATATAAAGAACTCTCAAAACTCAACAGTAAGAAAAACAGACAGCCCTATTAAAAAATGAGCATAAGATCCGTGCAAACACCTCACCAAAGAAGATGTACAGAGAGCCGGTAAACATACAGAAAAATAGTCAACATCCTAAGCCGTTGGGGAATTGCAAATTAAAACAACAAGAAGATACCACTGCACACCTATTAGAATGGCTAAAATCCAAACCGCTGACAACACCAAATGCTGGTGAGGACAGGGAGCCACAGGAATTCCCATTCTTGGCTCGTGGGGTTGCAAAATGGTCCAGCCACTTTGGAAGACGTTTTGGCGGTCTCCAACAAAACTAATCATACTTTTATCATCCAATCCAGCAGTTGCGTTCCTTGGTGTTTGCCCCATGAGTTGAAAATTTACGTCCACACAAAACCTGCGCGCGGATGTTGACAGCAGCCTTCTTCATAATCGCCAAAATTTGGAAACAACCACGATGTCCTTCAGTAGGTGAACAGATAAATCAGCCGTGGGACATCCAGACAATAGAATCTCATTCAGCTCTAAAGAGAAACGAGCTCACAAGCCATGAAAAGAGTGGAGGGAAGTTACATGTCTGTTACTAAGTGAAAGAAGGCATTCTGAAAGGGTTACATGCTACACAATTCCAGCTACATGACGTTCTAGGAAAGGCAAGACTATGGAGACAGTAAAAAGGTCTGCGGATGCCAGGGATTTGGGGGGAAGGAGAGAGGGACGAATAAGTGAAGGCTATGTCCACATGCAAAGGATTTGTAAGGCAGTGAAACTACTCTGTGTGATACTGTAACGGTGGATACATGCCGTTAATTTGCCCAACCCCCTGGTCACCGTCGAGTGAACCCTCGTGATTAACTTTAGTTAATGATAATGTGTCTATATTGGCTCATCTGTTGATAATGTGTCTATATTGGCTCATCTGTTGTAACAAATGTACCCCACTAGCGCAAGGTGATAGTCACGGGAGAACCTGGAGTGCTGGTAATTCTGTGCTTCCTGGGCAGTTTTTCCTTAAACTTAACGCGGATCCGAAGAACACAGGCTATTTAAAAACAAAGAAAAGTTGGATTTCATGTCGTTTTCACGTGTCAAAACACATTCTTCTTCTTTGGATTGCGTCCCAACCACTTGGAAATGTTAAGACTCGCTTATAGCTTGTGGACCACGTGAAGATAGGGGGCAGTGGATTTGGCCCACGGAAGGTATTTTGCCAACGTCTGCCCTCCGTGGTCATATTGGTGCAGATAAAACGCCTCTGAGAACTCGGGGAGAGTTGGAGGGCAGGGGAGGGAGCCTCTCCTTGACAGCCCATTTTACGCACGTTCCCCCTCCACCGTCACAGCCAACCCACGGGCTGGGAGTCGGTCCCCCACGTGAGGGGGTTGCGGACTCAGTGTGACCCTGGAGGCCGGAGGTAGAACAGGTGTGAGCAGGGATTCCGGAACCAGCGTGCCTGGGTTTCACCTCCAGCTCTGCCATTGGCTGGCTCCGTGACCTCCCGCTGATGACCGGATGTCCGCATCTGTAGAACGGAGAGGACAGTGGTGAATGTCTCACACAGCGCATGTGTGAAGATCACACGTGAACTGTATAAGATCTCCAGCCCCGGGCACGGTTCCTGGCACATGGCCGCTGCCCAGATGGTTTTGGAAGGGAAGGAGAAAGGAAGAGGAGAAGAGACCGTGGAAGTCAGCTATTTCTACAATGCGGCGTAACAACGACCGCAAAACTCCGTGGCTTAAAATCATAATCCTTTATTCTCATGCTCAAGGTCAGTGGGTCAGTTGCAGCCTAGCTGGGTTGGGCTGAACCCCGGGCTCCAGGCACCACCTTGTCCAGGCTGCAGGTTGGATTCCGATCCGCTTGATGTGTCCTTCGTGTTCCTTGGGCCAGTGGCTACTTGATGTGGGCAGTCTACTCTATGTGTCTCCCCGCCGGATCCCAAGTTGAAGAGTGGCGTCTACTTGGGGCACGACTTCTCATAGCATAAGAAGACAGGCCCAATGCCCGAGCACAGTTCAAGGGTGTGATCGTGTCATGTCCACGAATTACCGTCATGTCCTGTCCATTGACCGCAGCGAGTCGTGAGGCCAGGCCCATATTCATTGTCCCCGGTAGGTGCTACAGAGCCAGGATCTTGTATCCCAGAGCCGATCTTGTCTCTGTCCCCTGTGGGCTCAGCGTTCCTAAGGTTCAGGGACTGTCTTTTATCTTGGACCCTGCCTAGCAGACCGGGTCCAGGAGGCCAGAGTCAGACACCAAGGTGCTAGACTTCTTGTTGCGGAAGGGAAAACAGACTCAGATTTGGCCAAAGCCAGCGTCCAGCTGGCTGTTCTGCACCGAGGAAGAAGGAGGACACGGCTCTCTGAAGCCAGGACAGAAAGCCACGGGCGGGGCAGAAAGGGTCAGATGAGGGAGGACAAGAGGGTCACAGCAAAGCACAGACAGGGCACCTGGAGTGGCTCCTTGCACACTGAATGTCCACCACAATGTGTCCCTCTGGGCAGCCTGCTGTCCTGCACGGCTCACGGACAGACTTTCTAATTTATTGTTCATCTAAAATAACTTACGTAGAATGTTCAGATTTCGAAAGCAACACCTAGTCTCTGGAGGAAAGTTAGAAAATGCGAGTAAGCAAAGCAGAGAGAAGAGAAGAAAAATTCACTTACGATCCTACCGCTCAAGGACTCTTTATACTTGCTCAGTTTCCCTCTGTCCTTTTCCCGAAGAGTGGGACTCCCATCACGTTCCCATTTACAAAAATGGAATCGTCCACTATATTCCCACTATAGCCTTTTCTTTCCTTCTGTGGCAACATATAATTGATTCCTTCCCTGTCACTAATCTACAATCTCATTCTTTTTTTTTTTAAGTTTATTTATTTATTTTGAGAGAGATTGTGTGTGTGAGCAGGGGAGGGACAGAGAGAGAGGGAGAGAGAGAGAATCCCAAGGCTAGTGCACAGCCTAGTGCAGAGCCTGACGCGGGGCCTGAACCCACGAACCGCCAGGTCATGACCTGAGCTGAAACCAAGAGTTGGACGCTTAACCAACTGAGCCACCCAGGCATGCCTACAATCTCACTCTAAATGGCTGTATAATATTCCATTGCATGACCATACAGGAGCCTTAATTTAGCAATCCTTTACTATTGAACCTTTAGGCTATTTCCCAACTTTCATTATTCTAAACAACTCTGATTTTTGACTAAATATTTACCCACATCTTCGGTCACTTACCTACATTATAGTTTTAAAGATAGGGTTACCTAATTAAGGGATATGCCCCCTTTTTAAGGCTTTGATGTACATTGCTTAACTAACCCCAAGAAAAGTAGTAGTAAATTATACCTCAGGGATAGATATTTAAGGGTACCGCGCTTATCTTTATACACAGAGTCTAGAACAAAGCTTTGCACATAGCAGGAGCTTAATTAATATGCATGGATTGTAATTTGAGCACAATAAATCCGGACCCTTCCAAGCACACGATCAGCACTTCTGCTGCTACCTTGTGAGCTCTCAGACACAAAGCAAACCTTTACTCGTAAAAATGAGAGAAAGGTCAGAGATCACAAGGAGGAAGAGGGACCACGCGTCAGGGGAGTCGCTAGTTAATAACATCCTCGGTGTTTACATAGCACTTTCACGGAAATAGAAGTGTTAACGGTCCAGTTGCGAATGTATTTATTCCAATATAAATTAGAGTCTAAATTATTTAAAACGGCCCAATGTAACTATGCTGGGCAAAACTCATGGACATAGAAGTACCAGGGCTCAGAGGGTAAAGACCATGCGGTAAGGAATTGTTGCAATATCCAACCTCAGAAGAAACCTGATGGAATTAGCGCTCAGGAATACATACTCCGTCTTCAATATCCAGCGTAACCAGCCTGTGGAAAGCACTTCACAGAAGTGTGGGTGCAAAGATATGATCTGAGCTGACCCTCTAAGCTTTGATTTCTTCTTCTTTTTTTTTCCCCTTACTTATTTATTTATTTTTTTTTACAAATCCTGAGACTAGAGGGCTTGGTTCATTTTGACAGAAAAAGATAATCATTGAAAAACAGAAGGAGGTTTGGTTCAGCCTTATAATGGTGTCTGTGTTAAGCCTCACAAATGAGAGTCATATTAAACTGCATTTATACAGCCCTGACATCAAAGAAAGGAGAATGAAAGAGAAAAATGTATTAAAGCATGCAAAAATAATCTTTCTATACAGCATGGCATTATGAACATAACTCCAGAAAATACCTTAAAATTAATCTGTGGATTAAAGCAATCTGAAATGCACGGGAAGGATACACGGACGAAGGGGGTGGGGAACAAACGAAATGAAACGTATTGACATTCTAAAGTCTCTTTTCATCTGACAACAAATATTTTCAAAGAACACAAGGCTTTGTCAGTTATTAACAATTCATTTCTTACAAGCTACGTTCAATTTTGATCATACACAATAATATGAAGAATCCTCTTTAGGATTACCTGCACAAAATTGCACAGAAAAAAAACCATAAGATCCTATGACAGTTTCAAAGCCGAATTACAAATGTGTGCACCCAAGAGCAGATAAAAATGAGGGAGACGGGAATGATTAAGTTTTCAATTTCCCCACAAGGACTTGATGTTAATTTCAACTCACTTATGTGCTGCTTTGTAGAGGATTATTAAAGACAACAAATAACCTGATGGTTTGATGATACGAAGGCTGTGGGAAATTATTTCCCCGGAAGATTGTCGCTTAGAAGCGGGGTCAGTTCCCAGGCACTCAGAGCCTCAGTTTCTCATCTGAAAACTGACAAATGACCATGACACCCTCCCCCGTGGGATTAATGTGAGGATTTCAGTACATGATGAAATTTGAGTGCTGAGCACGCGGTAGGGATTCCCCCCCCCCCAAAAAAAGAGTGATTTTTATTGACACAAGCATGGGAAAACGTTACTCATGAAGTGCCTGTAATAAAGATCATCAACAAGCCTAATATAATATACTTTTCTAGACTTTGTATTTCCTTTTAATCTTTTCATGTCTACAATGCAACCAGTAATAAATTCTGTTCGATGTGTTCTAAGATGGGAGGCATCAACAAATAATCATTTTTATTGAGCATTTACTATGTGCAAGGTGCACTATATTATCTTAAGCAGTCTCCACAACAATCCTACAGAGTAAGCACTATTATTCATTATGAGTTTGACAGTGAAAAAAAAAAAAAAATGGAAACCTAGAGAAGTTAAGCAATTTTCCAAATTACCGGAAGTGGCAAAAGGGTTAAGATTATGGGATCTGGAGCGAGGTTGCCTCAACTTCCCCACTGAGGGAAATTAGGATAGGTGGTGGCCTGTAGCCTATATGTGTATATATGGGGTGTGTGTGTGTGTGTGTGTGTGTGTGTGTGTGACAGACAGAGACTGATTTTATTTTAAAGACGTGGCTCATGTGATTATGGGGGGCTGGAAAATGCAAAATTTGCAGGACCGGCTGGCAAGCTGAAAATGTAGTCAGTGCTCCAGCGTTGAGTCCAAAGGCAATCTGGAGACAGAATTCCTTCCTCTCTGGAGGACCTCAGTCTTTTCTCCTAAGGCCTTCATTTGATCAGGTAAGATGACCCACCTTTTGGAGGGTGATCAGCTTACTCAGTCTATTCAATGGTTATCATATCTAAAAAAAAAAAAAAAAAAAAAAAAGCCTCCACAGCAACCTCTAGACTGGTGTTTAACCAAGCACCTGGGCACGACAGCCAAGCCAACTTCATCTATAAAATGAAAAACCACAGTGAGAATATTACCTTCTTCATAAGGCTTTGGGAGGACTGAATGAGACAGTGCAGGCATCGAACTTGGACACGTCCTCGTGGACAGAGCCTGGCATGGAAGCAGAGTCCATGGATGTTCACTAGGGTCCTTAAGCGCCAGAGTCACATTGGAACCGCGGTCACCTGCCTCCAGAGCTCATTGTCAACGTCTCCACCTGTTTTTTGTCCAATATGATAGCTACCAGACAATGTGGCTACGACGCGCTTATAATGCAGCGAGTGTGACTAAAATTCGAATTTAAAAACCAAGGCAGGGAAAAGGTTTAAATATTGGAACGATCCAGATTCCAGGATACAGCGAGTGAAACACAACATGCCACCGAAGTTAACTTCCCCGGGGTTACTTTTTACTTTTCTTTAATGTGGCTTCTAGAAAAATTTAAATGACACGAGTGGCTTGCATTATATTTTTAATGGACATGTGCCTTCCTAGCCCCTACCCGGGACAGGCCGAGCAGAACTAACACCACGCCGATGCATCTTAATTTCAGTGAGGCTGTCCAAATTCTTTCTTAAAAAATCTTAACGGTAGCACTAACCACGAAGGAAAAAAAAAACAAAAAACTGGACTTTATTTCAGTTAAGACCTTTCGCTCATTAAGAGACACAGTTAACAGAGTAAAAAGGCCAACCACAGATTGGGAAAAGAGATTTGCAACTCCTACACCTGACAAAAGAATGCTATCATATTGTTATATATAACGGTTTATGTGTATATAAATTTATAATGAATTCCTGCAAGTCAATAAGGAAAAGGCATGCAACCCAAGAGAAAAACGTGTGGAAGATTTGAACAGGCATTTTAAAAAGAGGATGTCCAAAAAAAAAAAAAAAAAAAAGGATGTCCAGATGACCAATTAACACATGGAATGCAAATGTGAACATAATGGCTAAAATAAAAGTGACAGGAAACACCAAATGGCAACAAAGATGCGGCACTGAAATCCTCACATGCCGCTGCTGGGGTATAAATTAGTACAACCATGTTGGAGGCTTTTTTTTTTTTTTTTCTTAGCTCTGTTTTCTAATTTTCCCACTGAGAGCAAGCATGCGTCCCTCTCTGCCACCAAAAAAAAAAAAAAAAAAAAGGCAGTAAAATTGATCTTTAACTTAAAAAGTCAGCATTTCAAAATATATAAAATAATGAGGCAGAGAGAAGAGGGCCCTGGGCCCTGCCACGCTGGAAGGAATTGTCAGCAGTTAATTGAGCCGCAGGGAGACTTTGGAGAGCGGGATTGCAAACACGCTGAGCTTCACAAATGACAAAACGCAGTGCCCGATCTGTTTAAAGCAGACCCCGTGGGCTCCCTGCAAACTGCAGGGCGTTCTTTGAGGCCAGGAACCGGAGGGGCCCTGCCAGGGGCTTTGGTGAAAGCAGGGGTTTCCTGGGGGGCTACTTTCGCATGAAGTCATCAAGTGATTCTCTTTGGAGAAAAACGTGTCTGCAGCAAATGCCCCACAAATTGAGATCACTGAAAGCTGACATTTGCAAAGCTTTGCTCAGGCCTTTGATATCATGCTGTACCTTAAATCTAAGAGTTAAGAGTATTCTTGCCGGGCATCTGTGTTTGAAGTTCCTTGGCATGTTAAGCAGGGCATGAGGCCCCTCTGTAGCTCTTGATCGGGGGAAAAGGAGAAATGATTGTCGTTAACATAAAACTCGGGGCACCGGGCTCAGCTCTCTGTCTGCCTTCAAAGCCTGCCGCTTCCAAGCTCCTCTAGTCTGTGGTTCTGCTCTCTGGTGATGTGGGAGCCTGGGGAGTTTTATCCTGGGTTCCACAGACCCCTACCATGTTTGTGGAGGGAGTTCAGGGGGTTCTTTGAACTCAAATGGGGGGAAAAAAACCCAAAAAACATATTTATGGTCACTGACCTCGAACCAAAATTTTAGCACTTCAGTTTGAAAAGCAGCAACAAATTACGGTGATATTACCAGTCCCTATTGTCATCCATAGAAATCAGGTATTTTCATATCACAGTTCCTGCAGCTATTTTGAAATAAAGTCTGTACTCTCGCTCATTCAAAATCAGCTATTAAACCTGCTGCTAGAATTTTCTTTGTAAGGCATTAGCCAAGAAGCATACGTATTACTCTATCACAATTTTTAAAATATTTTGATAACGGTATCTCAATATAACTGTAATCTTAGGTATCACCAGCATTTCTAAGTATTATTCGGAGATGCCCGCAGGCTCCACTAGACTGCCAAAGGGATGTGCAGTGTGACAGCAAACCCCTACCAGGGTTCGGAACCCCGACCAGGACCAGAAGAGGTGGGATTGCTTAGGGCAGGGACAACCATGTCCAAGGAGCTACACAGGGCAAAGGGGCTGGGCTTTGATTCTGGCACAGGTATGGTTAGATATGGCAAGGAGAGGCTCAACCCAACCTGAGTGCCAGGCAAACGGGAGAGTCCAGAATAGCCCAGGGGGGCGCCCCTTCCTGCAGTAGCACAAGGCACAGTCAAGGCAGCCCCAGAGGGAAAGCGCCCAGCCCTTTAGGGAACCTGTGGTCATTTTTTGAAGATCCGACTTTGATTTTGGTCAGACCCGGCTTAATCCTGCCTCCATCACTCACTCTGGGCAACTTGCCTAATCTATCATGAACCTCAGGGTCTCCAACTGTAAAATAGTAATAATAATACTTGCCCAAACATTCTGTTCAATAATTTATTTGTAAACGTTATGTTGAACAAAGAAAGCAAGTTACGGAATGACGGGTGTTTCATTTATGGAAAATGTTAAGTGATGCCAAACAATGTTATATTATGTTTACAGGTAAAGACTTTAGGTAGTAAAACAGAAAACCATGCAGGAGAATGCTGCATCTCAAATTCAAGTTGCTAGTGCTTAGTTTGGGGAGTGGAGGGAAATAGGTTTGGGAGGTATACAGGTGAGGGGGGAAGAATCAGAAACGAATCCATATGGCACAGGTTAAGATTTGCTGAAGTTCAGCAGTGGGTTCTTTTTAGAGCTTTATTTAAGTGATCTATAATAACCTGAACGTACAAAAATGTCCAACTTGGTAAGTTTTGATGTGCGCGTTCCCTCATGAAACCATCATCACCACCATCAAGATCATGAACGTCTCCGCCAGCCTGAAAGTTTCCTCGTGCCCCTGTGGAATCTCTCCATCCTGCCTCTTCCCATTTTCCACTCCCAGGTGATCGACGATCTGGTTTCCATCACTGATCAGCTGGAGTCTTCTAGACCTGTTATATCATTGGAATCAACCGGTATGTACTTTTTCCCCCTCATTTGGATTCTTTCTCTCAGAATAATTATTTTGAGACCCACTTATGTTGCGGTTGTATCCATACTGGATTCCTTTTTATTACCAAATAGTAGCCCATTATATGGATAGTCTATAATTGGTAGATCCCTTCCCCCAATTTACTGTCATTTGCTTGGGGCTCTTAAACGGGCTGCAAACATTTGTGTGCAAGTCTTTCATTTTTCTTGGGTAAACCTCTAGGAATGGAATGGCTAGGTTACGTGGTAGCTGTGTGTTTGGCTTTTCCAGAAACTGCCAAAATGTCTTCCATTTTGCGCCACTGGAAATGTACCATTTAACATTCCCACCAGAAATGAGAGTTCTAATTATTCCACGTGCTTTCCAGAACTTGGTATGATCGGCCTCTTTAATTTTAGTCAGTCCAGGATGTGTGTGGTCCTAGCTCATTGTGGGTCTTAATTTGCATTTCCCTAATGAATAAAGATATGATGCGTCTGTTCACGCACTCGTCTGTCGTCCATGTGTCTTCTTTGGTGAAGTTTGCCCATTTTTAATTCAGTTACTTGTCTTGTTGAGTTGTAAGGGGTTTTGTTGCTGTTGTTGTTTTTGTTGTGGTTGTTTTTTGTTTTAGTTTATTTATTTTGAGAGAGAGAGAGAGAGAGAGAGCGAGCATGTGTGCGCACGAGCAAGAGATGGGCAGAGAGGCAGAGACAATCTCAAGCAGGTTCCGAGCTGTCAGTGCAGAATCTGACGGGGACTCCATCCCACAAGCCATGAGCTCGTGACCTGAGCCGAAGTCAAGAGTTGGATGCTCAACCGACTGAGCCGCCCAGGCGCCCCGAGTTGTAAACTTTTAAAAATATATTTTAGGTAGAAGTCTTTTGTCAGACACATGTTCTGCCACCATTGGCTCCCAGTCTGTGGCTTGCCTTTTCATTTTCTGTGTGGTGCTTTCTGAAGAGCAAAAGACACAAATGAATTCCACTTTATTGATTTTTCCCAGTGTTTCATAGTTTTTGTGTTGCACTCAGGAAATATTTACCAAACTCAAACACGCTAAAAATGTCTCCTGTGTTTTCTTCTGTAAGTTTTATAGTTTTAGCCCTTAGATTTAAAATTTTTTTAAAGTTTATTCATTTTTGAGAGAGAGCGTGAGCGGGGGAGGAGCAGAGAGAGAGGGAGACACAGAATCCGAAACAGGCTCCAGGCTCTGAGCTGTCGGCACAGAGCGCGATGCGGGGCTCGAACCCACGAACCGCGAGATCATGACCTGAACCGAAGTCGGGACACCTCACTGACTGAGCTACCCAGGTGCCTTAGCCCTTATATTTTGATCTATGATTAATTTTGAATTGTTTTATGGTTGAGATAAGGGCCAATGTTCTTTTCTCTCTTTCTCCTTCTTTTTGCATATGGCTGTCTAATTGTCCCAACATCTTCTGTTAAACATTATACCCTCTCCCTTTGAAATGCTTTGTAATATCCATCAATCTACTAAGTCTATGTGAGTCTATTTCTAGGTACAGTATTCTTTCCACTCATATATTTGCATATATTTATGAAAACACCACACTGTCTTGTTTAGCACAGCACTGGAACGTAGTCTATAATGTCACAGTCTTATGCTTGTTTTATATATGATGTTCAGGGTTTTTAGTTGTACTTTGAGGGAGAATGAGGGGAAAGTATATCTACTCCATCTTCTTGGAAGTCCTGATGCATTTTTAAAAGCTGGCCTCTGAAAATGAACAAATCAGGAGACTATAGATGCTGGAGAGGATGTGGAGAAACGGGAACCCTCTTGCACTGTTGGTGGGAATGCAAATTGGTGCAGCTGCTCTGGAAAGCAGTGTGGAGGTTCCTCAGAAAATTAAAAATAGACCTACCCTATGACCCAGCAATAGCACTGCTAGGAATTTATCCAAGGGATACAGGAGTACTGATGCATAGGGGCATCTGTACCCCAATGTTTATAGCGGCACTCTCAACAATAGCCAAATTATGGAAAGAGCCTAAATGTCCATCAACTGATGAATGGATAAAGAAATTGTGGTTTATATACACAATGGAATACTACGTGGCAATGAGAAAGAATGAAATATGGCCTTTTGTAGCAACGTGGATGGAGCTGGAGAGTGTGATGCTAAGTGAAATAAGCCATACAGAGAAAGACAGATACCATATGGTTTCACTCTTATGTGGGTCCTGAGAAACTTAACAGAAACCCATGGGGGAGGGGAAGGAAAAAAAAAAAAAAAGAGGTTAGAGTGGGAGAGAGCCAAAGCATAAGAGACTCTTAAAAACTGAGAACAAACTGAGGGTTGATGGGGGGTGGGTGATGGGTATTGAGGAGGGCACCTTTTGGGATGAGCACTGGGTGTTGTATGGAAACCAATTTGACAATAAACTTCATATATTGAAAAAAAAATAAAAAAATAAAAAATAAATAAAAGCTGGCCTCTGGTTCCACTTTCACACACACACACACACACACACACACACACACACACACACCAAAAAATCAAAAACAAAAACAAAAACCCAAAACATAATAAAACAAAAACACAACAAAACAACAACACATTTCCCTATGGAACAAGGGCAGCATCCCAGGGTCCGTCAAAAGAAATGGAAAACAAGTTTGCAGTAGGAGACAGGAGGATCAGCAAGGTTTAGACTATCCCAAATCTGCCTGCTGAGACGTTATACCAGGGGCCAAAAGCTACCTCTGTTTGCTAGAAGTGCAAGATAGCTAGAAAAGAACACTGGTGCTACAGACATATTTGGGATCTAAATGTCTAAAATCTGCTTGTTCTTCTCTGCCTTCCCCCAACTCCAACAACCATGCAGGTCTCCACTGCCCACAAACCTTGCGGAGACTTGATCCCCTTCCTTCAATGATTTCACCTCCTCTTCCCAGGCAGAATACACCCGGTGGAAGGAAGTACCTCAACTCCCAGAACCAAATTTCCACTACCAATGGTTGTTGTGGGCACTTGGTGAATTAAAAAGAATCACCCTTTCCTCGGAGCTCTTCACTATCAACTGCCCCAAAACAGTCCTGGTTAGGATGACACTACAGCCAATACTGCCCCGTGGATTTGTGAAATGAACAACCTGCTCAACAGCACAGATCCAGTGGCTCTACCTGTGCCCACCCCCTCCCCACCCCCACCCCCTTTCCCAGGGTTACTACCCGAGATCGGTCCCTCCACCTGTGTTCTGCACACCCCTCTCCTCCCATCCTGTCGTCTTTGCCCTCATAAACTATTCTTGGGTGTGTGTCCATTTGGTCATGGGCTGACCAACAGTTAAAAATCCCTGGCTCCTCTTCATCAATGTTTGAACAAACAGGTTTCTCCAATCTTTTAAAATAAAATTAGCATCCTCTTTCCAGCATCCTTCTCATTTCCTCGCGGGCAACTTCTTGGAAGACTTGTCTATGCTTATTTGTCTCCATCTTGGAAGACTTGTCTATGCTTATTTGTCTCCATTTCCTCATTATCACCCTCACCTGCTCAACTCACTCCTACCATTTAAGAAACCTGGTTTCCTTAACAGCGATACCAGTTTAGGGATGGCATTCCTTAGTCTTTGCCTCACTAATTTCTCAAGAAAACTGACCCAGTTTACAACCCTCCCCACAAGTGCTCTTCCCTTGCCTTCCGCAAGGCCACAGTCTCCTGGGTTTTCTCCTAAGGCTACCTGCTCCTCTTCTGCCTCTCCAAGTAGAGGAGCTTTGGGGGGCTGTCCTGAGTCTTTCCCAAATGGTATTCTCTCCACCAGGCAACCCCCTCCATGCTCCATTCTCACCACCCCCCCCTTCCGCCCCCATGCACGAACCTAGGACCCAGACTTTCAGCTCAGGCTTTCATTTGGAGATCCAAACAGGCACCTCCCACGATCTGCTGAGCTTCTCCATGAGACGGTCCCACAGGCTCAACAGGTCTAAAACCACACTATTTCCCCAAATCTGCTTCTCCCGTGTTCCCTTCCATTATGTGGTTCCCTACCATTCACCTAGCTGTTGGCCCAGAAGCCTGGGAATCACCCAACTCTGCATATTCCACACACCCGACCCACCACCTTCCAAGTGTCTCTCTATCCCTCTCTCCTCTGGGCACCATGCCCAGGCCCTAACCCAAGTAACCAACGTCGAACAAGCCTCCGAAAATGCCGAAGACCAGCTGCGCCCAGGTACTAAGTGCTTCGTACTCCAGAGGCCTCCGCTTCGGTGTCCATCACTAGCTTTGAACACTCAGGAGGGAAAGCGCCAGGTCGGTCCTGTTCACTGGCTCCTGGCGCATCCACAGTGCCTGGCACCAGTGAGGTCGGTACATACGCGTCAGAACAAGAGAAAGACAACCAGAGAGAGGGTTCACCCGCTCTGCGGGGCCGCGGGAGCGCGTAGCCTGAGAGGTGTGAGCCCCATCCGCCACACACAACATGGCGGCGCCATACACCTGCGTCCCGCTTCCGCTTCCGCTGCCGAGACACGTCACTTCCTCCCCGGTTGCCCTGGAGCCCTGTGGAAGCTAAGAATGCGAGGAGTCTCTGCTCCTTTCCCCTTCCAGATTTTTGCTTCAGCTGCGGCGCAGTCTGACCGAGCAGCTTCGAGGGTCTTCCGCCAGCGGCTTGTTGGTGAGAGGGGGACCGCAGGGACGGCCTTGTGGGTGCGGGAGGGTTGTCTGGGGGGCGAGGAGGGACGGAGCCGGGGAGGTGGCTGGGAGGCAGGTCAAGAAAGTGTATGTGGCAAACCTATCCCCGAACCCTTTATTATTGGAAGTGGCAGATGCAATACAGGGGCAGAGACGATGCTTAGCAGCTAAGACTTCATCGCGGTAAAATGTGTGTGTGTGTGGTGGGGGGGGGGGGGGGTGCTCAACGGCCTGGAAACCGTTTTCTTCTCCTTTAAGGCTTATTTATTAAATGGGCCCAGCCACCAGCTACACCTGCTGTGTGGTAACCTGTCCTCCTGTTTCCGAGGTCATGTCCAGCATGGGAAGGATACTTAATTGGTCTTCATCGGTGGCAGGCACCATTCTTCACACTTCTCACCCTTTATTGAAATGGCAGTGAAAACCCACCTGCGGAAAGCACTGTTAAGGGACCGAAAAGGTTACAGGAGACCAGAGCTATTGACTTTTATTATTTAAAAAAAAAATTTTTTTAACATTTATTTATTTTTGAGACAGAGAGCCAGAGCATGAGCGGGGGAGGAGCAGAGAGAGGGGGAGACATAGAATTTGAAGCAGGCTCCAGGCTCTGAGCTGTCAGCGCAGAGCCCGATGCGGAGCTCGAACTCACCAACGGGGAGATCATGACCTGAGCCAAAATCGGACGCTCAACCGACTGAGCCACCCAGGCGCCCCTGACTTTTAAAATGAAGATCTCTTTGGGGCGCCTGGGTGGCTCAGTCGGTTAAGCGTCCGACTTCGGCTCAGGTCATGATCTCACAGTTCCTGAGTTCCAGCCCAGGGTCGGACTCTGTGCGGACAGCTCAGAGCCTGGAGCCTGCTTCGGATTCTGTGCCTCCCTCTCTTTCTGCCCCTTGTCCGCTCACACTCTGTCTCTCTCTGTTTCTCAAAAATAAATAAACATTGAAAAAAATTAAAATAAAATAAAATGAAGATCTCTTTTACTTGAAGAAACTGAAGGATCTTGGCGTCCTAGGATGTGCTGTGAGATGGAAAACAGTAGAATTTTTGCCAGGGACTGGAAGAAAGATGGTCACCAAATAAGTATTCCCTGACTTGCAGACCGAGTGAGCACAGTCAGGATCTTCTTCAGCAGCCGCCTTGGCATTGGAACAGGCTGTGCAGTTCGCCACTCTTCAACCCAGTCCTCACCTCTCCGCGTTCAGTTTTGCTTAGTTGCTTAGGCGGTTTCTGGCCTGATCGGTTTTGGGTTTTGTTTTTGGCAGGTGCAGTGGAATCCCCCAGGGAGCTGAGCAGTTCGTGGACTCTCCTTACCGGTACAGCTTTCACTGTTGCTTGTGTTACAGTGTGAGGTAAAGGCGAGAAGACATTTCTCGAGCGCGCTGCTTACCTGCAACTTGACTCCCGAAGGTCAAGAGAGGCAGGTTTGCCCAGTTGTTGTGCGCAGCATAGGGAGGACGTTTCATCTGACAACAGGAATGTAGCTTTTATGCTAATAAAATGCTTTTAAAATTAGGGCGTGGTTTTTAGTAATTAGCATAGAATTTTAGTGACCCGTTGGTTCATAACCAACAGGCTACTTAGGTACCCCCCTGAGTCATTTATCTAAATGGATGTTCTGCTAAATTGTATTTGTGGGCATTGATCAGAGCTAATGGGAGAAAGAGATTAAGATGAAAATCATGGGATTAAATTTTCAATTAGTTGGCCCCCCGAACAGTTGTTCGGGGCGACACAGTGGCTGATTGGCGACGTGTGCCCACCCAGGAAGGATGTGGCCCTACACCCAACCTTCTGAACGTAAGAGTGTTTTACAAAAGACTGAATATTTTGTTCAGTTATCTTCCTCTTTATTCCTGCTTAGCAAGGAATTGAAAAGGAAGGCCATGTGTGGGATCTCACAGTCCTTTGTCCGGTGATAGATAGATAGATAGATAGATATGTGTGTATATATATATGTATATATATATACACACATACACACACACACACACACACACACATATATATATATATATATATATATATACACACACACATATATATATAAAGTATGGGATGAGGGCTTCAGTCAGCTCATTAATAAATATCTCAAACTTCTGCCAAGTTTGGGCCGGCCTTCGGGCCTTTGCACTAGTCATTCCCTTCGCCTGGAACCCTCAGGTGTTTGCAGGGCCGGATCGTCCTTGTCTAGATCCAAGCTTAAAAGTTACCTCCTCAGGAAGGTCCTGCCTTCACCGCCCGGACAACGGTAACCTCCCATCACTCCCGTTCACGCCATCCTGATTTGCTTTCATCACAACACTCCTCATTATTGCTGTTTTCTTGTATCTTTGTTTGCTGATTGTCTCCCTCTACTAATATGTGAATTCCGTGAAAGCAAAGCTCTTGTCTTTGTTGTGTGTGATTGTATCCGCAGAGCCGCGTTCGTCTCCAATGCCTGAATGAATGAATGCGTGAATGAATGGATTCTGTCCATTACCCTCTCATCTCAGGTGCACGGAGGCAGGAAGACTGGGAAGGGTCAGGGGACTAAACAGCACATAGAAGAGACCCTAAGACATGAGACACGGGCAGGGACACAGGACGGAGAGAGGCCGGAGAAAATGGGTGGGGTGGGAAGCAAGGGGACCGGAAACGATATCGCGCAAATCTACAGACACATTCTAGAAATCCCAACACTTGCACACGTGCACACTCACACACACAGTCCGGCCTGAAACAATAGTGGCTCTCAATGTTCGCTCTGTACCTGACTCTCACAGAACACTTTTCCGGGTAGAGGTGCTCAGGCTTCAGCGTCAGCAGCGTGTGATTCGGAACTCTCGGTGGAGCCCCCGTGTCTACTGCTGCGTAATCCTCATAAGCCGGTCTCAGTCTTGCTCAGGACAGTAAGGGTGCGGTAAATGCTAGCAGCTTGGAGGAGGCAGCGTGGCCTCCTGGGGCGGTTCTGTGAACCTCACTCCACGGGCTGAGCCTGAGCCCCGGCATTCTACCACTATAAGGTGGAAGCCTTCCTTGGACTCCAGTATAACTTGGAAACTCCCACTTACCTGAAGTTGGGCACGTGGGGTCCCCTCCTCCCTGAGGAGCGAGGGGCCCCTTTTGTACCTTGAAACCTTGCACCTGAGGCCTACATCCCAGTATGACAGCTCCACTTACATGCCATATTTTGTCTGAAAAAGCACTTTGCCATATTGTGTTGCCGAATGTTTATATTGCTAACCAGCGAAACCGTCAGGAGCAAATTCCGCTGCTGTGAAACTGCGCCGAGGTGGCTCAGACCCTATTCCCTTACTGTAGGTTGAATTTGAGGGGATGGAGGGGGCAGGAGAGAAAGTGGCTGCACCCTGGGTGCTCAGGTTTAAAAAAGATGGGCAGAAACGGGGCCCAGACTTGAATCCTTCCATAAATCTTTCTCACCCCCAGGTGGTCGGTAGAATTCTTGGGACTGGCCTTCTCTCTTCATGCACCCCTCGAGGGGTCAGACCTTTTGTGAATCCTTTTCCCCTTTGACTTTTTTTTTGGGGGGGGGCTGAAATGCAAGCTTAATGAGATGCATCCAGGGTCCCGCGCCGCCTGTAGATTTCGTGTCTCCTTAGCCTCCTCTAGTCTGTGACCGCTCCTCGTTATTTCCTCGTCTTGCACGACCTTGACACTTCTGAAGAGTTCCCGCCAGTTGTTTTGCAGACTGTCCTTTGATTTGGATTTGTCTGATGTTTCCTCATGATTAGCCTAAGGTTTTGAAGTTTCTGCAAGAAAAGCACCGAAGTGATATGTCCTCCTCAGGGTACCATGTCAGGTGCTGTGTGTAATGCGGATGTGTTTTATTTCTGGTGAGGTTAATCTTGATCACTTGCTTAGAGGTGGTGTCTCTCAGGCTCCTCACTCTGGAGAATTCCAGTTGTAGTTCATATATTTTGGCAGGGGGCGGTGGGGGGAAGATGCTGTGAGATTCCCTTGGCGTTGTTCGTAACCAGGTTTTCCTTCTATGTGTATGTCGGCACGGGGGTGGGGCCAGGCAGTGTGTTTTGTTCGGTGTGTGTCCCAAGAACAGATCAGAGCTTGCCACGACTATGCGGCACGAAATCGGAGCTGAAGAAATCGTTGCCCCTATAAGAAAGCGGTGTGGCTACATCCTGATGTACACGAAGGAAGATGTGATGCGGCGTATTTCTGTTGTGTATGGGGATGTGCGTGTGGTGTTGATTAAATGGAGTCCTTTTCACCCCTGAGTTCATTCTGCAAATGTGCATTAATAAAGGCTCACATTTTTCAAGTGTCTCCCGTTCGCCAGGCGCTGTACTAGGCTGAGCATCCGTTCCCTCGGCTCATACCTACAACATTTTAATAGATGTTATTACCGAGCTTACAGGAAAGGAGACAGAGGCTTAGGGAAATGACTTGCTCAAAGGCAAGGGCAGAACTGGGACTTGAGCCCAGGCCTGTCTAACTCAGAAGCGTGTGCCGTTTCCATAGCACCAAACTTGCCCTCCCCACAATGTGCCGGGCACCGCGATGGGTGCCGAGGGTACAGAGTGTAAGATACAAGTTTGAGAAGAGCTCCTGCTGTCGCACGGGGGGCCTTTGGGAGAGGCGCGAAGGCCTGGGGACGAACCTTTGCTCACGGAGGTCGTCCGTTCGTGCTGAGCGGCAGCGCCTCTGCCTTGAGAGTCGCTGAGCCTTCTCCCCGGGTCTTTACTGAGACCTTCAGCTACACGTAGTTAACCAGAGAAGAGAACTGTTGCCGGCCATTATGTCACCTCAGCCACCCTGGGAAGTGGGTGTATTATCTCCACTGAGCTCATGAGAAAACCAAGGCTCGAAGGGGCTACACAGGATGCCAGTGTCTCCAGCTAGTAAGTAGCTAGCCTGGAGTTCGATCCCGGATCCGACTGATTCTAAAGCATTTGCTTGGTCTCCAGTACCCTTTGATGTTCCAGGGAGTGCAGATTCTGGCATCCTCACCGATGATGGGACTTTGCACCTGCTGTCTTCTTATCTGTAGAAAGGATAGTCATGTTTATGTCATGCCTGATGGATGCTAACAGCAGTTCATTCATAGCAAGTGTCAGGGTTTTGTTTTTTGGGGTTTTTTTTGTTTTTTTGTTTTTTTTGTTTTTTTTGGTTTTGGGGTTTTTTTTTGTTTTTGTTTTTTTTGTTTTGCCTCAAACCAAAAGATCTTTGCACAGCTTTTGCTTTTTTTAACCGCCTCCTCCCACAGTCAATCCACGTCAACAGAAGGAAATTGGAAAGTGAGGATTCTGAATCATTTGCGACATCTAAAAATGCTACCGTAGAAACAAGCGTGCTTCCCTAAGAGATACGGCATATGGCAAGTCAAGTCTCCTGTTCCCTGGCTTTTGATGAGAGAGTTCGGTTCCTTCTGGAGTCAATGCTTAATGAATAGCATTTGGTGCTGCTGCTAATAGTCCGTGGCCTTCATGTCATAGGGCGTTTGCCGAACTGCCCGGTGAAGGAAGCGACGGAAAAGGTCTGTCATTCTCCGGCCTCTTCCATTTTGCCACCTCCCTGGCTCTAGACCATTGTTCTTTCTGTTCCTTGTTGGTTTTGAAAATATAAAAGCAGGGGCGCCTGGGTGGCGCAGTCGGTTAAGTGTCCGACTTCAGCCAGGTCACGATCTCACAGTCCGTGAGTTCGAGCCCCGCGTCGGGCTCTGGGCTGATGGCTCAGAGCCTGGAGCCTGTTTCCGATTCTGTGTCTCCCTCTCTCTCTGTCCCTCCCCCGTTCATGCTCTGTCTCTCTCTGTCCCAAAAATAAATAAGCGTTGAAAAAAAAAAATTAAAAAAAAAAATATATATATATATAAAAGCAAAGCAAAGCTGCCCTCAGTGCCTAAAAAGAAAAGGAAGACTGATTATTAGCAGGCCCGGGGAGTAGGATGGGGGACCAGCTGGCAGTCTGGTTTATTACAATTACTCCGTTTTGTCCCCGCTCTGTGTGACTGAGGCTCATTGATCGTCTTGACTCTGCTACTGTTGCTTTAGAGGTAGTGAGAAGGACCAGAAAAGGAGACTAGCAGTGGCTGTGAAGAAGAGTGGGTAGAAGGAATTGGAAGATGTTCTCGTTTATCCCATCTTAGTTTGGACGGCCCCGGACCCTGAGGCAAGGTTTCGAGTGTAAGTAATGCTCTTGGGAGGTACTGGGAACCAGCGGTAGGGAATGAGGGAGAATGAGCTGGGATGGGGAAAAGGCCAACAAAGGTTGTTATCAAGCTGGCGGGTACTATGGGAGACTGGAGCTTAAAAATCCCACTGGTGAAGCCTGGCAAACCGTGGTGTAAAAGCACACGTCAGAATTATCCAGTGTTCCCCCGGTCCACTCAGAGGAGGGAGCTGGGGCGTTTATTCACCAACTTCGCTTTGTCAGGGATCGAGGGCGGCTCCCATGAGCTGTGCTGGGCACACCGAGTGGTTTCTGCAGCTTGGGAGGAAGCTCTCGGGCAAAGAGAGCTGCAGACGATGACCACTGGAGGTCAGCCCGTGTGCCCTGATGTGGTAAGACCGGAGTGGGAAGGCTGGGTCAACAGCATCTGTAACGTCCCCCTAAAACAAAACAGAACAAAATACCCACTGCTCCCCGAGTTTCCCCCGTATCATTAAGTAGCATCACAATTTACCCAGTTTCCCATGCCCAAGACCTTGGATTTTTCCTTGACTCTTTCTTTCTTTCTTTCTTTCTTTCTTTCTTTCTTTCTTTCTTTCTTTCTTTTTCTTTCTTTCTTCCTTTTCCTTCCTTCCTTCTTTCCTTTCCTTTCCTTTCCTGTTTTTCCCTCTCTCCCTCCCTCCCCTTCCTTCCTTCCTTCCTTCCTTCCTTCCTTCCTTCCTTCCTTCCTTCTTCTCTCTCCTTTCTCCCTCCCTCCCTCCCTCTCTCTCTTTCTTTCTCTCTCTCTCTCTTTTCTCCCTTCCTTCCTTTCTCCATTTCTCTCTCTCTCTCTCTCTCTCTCTCCCTCACTTCACATTCAGTCTATCTACAAATCTTCCAAACCCCTTTTTCAAAATATGTCTTAAATCTTATTACTTCTCATCTTCGCCATCCCCTCTCAATGGATTCCTGCAGTAACGTCCTAGCCCAAATTCTTGTTTATGTTCTTACCCCCCACGTGGTAGCCAGAATACTCTTTTTAGACCTAAATCACATCATGTTACTCCCCATTTCAAGACATCCAGTGATCTCTTATTCCTAGAATAAACTCTGAGGTCCTCACCATATCCTAAAAGGCCCTGGGCGATCTGGCTCCCGGTTACATCCCTGACTTCAGTTTCTACCCACTCTCTTCCTTGTTCACAGTGCTCCCGCTGGATTGGTGTTCTTGCTGCACTCCTGCCTCAGGGCCTTTGCACTTGTTCTTTCAACATAGAACGCTACTGTAGATATTCATGGCACTCGATCCGTTTATTCAGGGTTTCGCTCAAATATCACTTCTTTAGGGAGGACTTCTTGGAATCCTCAGCCTAGAAAAGAGCCTTTGTCACCTTCTTCCCTGAGTCTGTTCTTATTTTTTCCACAGCAGTGATTGATTGTAGTTTATGTTTTTATTTGTTGCACTAGAATGTACGTGCCCTCGGGGGGAGGACTGATTCACTGTGTTACCCCTAGCTTCTAGAATAGCACTGACACATAGTCGGTATCCAATAAATATCTGTTGAATGAATGGATTAATAACCGTTTAACAGTCCTGCTGCGAGCAGCCATCAGTCAAGAACTTTCAGGACAGACGGCAGGAATTGCAAACTTCAGCTCGATACCTGCCTGGCTGCGTCTTTTCCCAGAGCTGCCTCTCAGGAGGAACACATGCTCTTAGCAGAATCCGTTGGGGGTCCTGGGCTACTTCCCGTATGTCCTTTCTTGACATCCGTTGCAAATGTCAACTTATTCATTTTTCTTTTTGTTTGCCTTTCTGAGAATAGGGGGGAAATCTAGGTAATCGATGTGCTCCACGTCACGTGTCATGAGGGGGACAAAGCGTCGTCTTATTTTTTTTTTTTTTTAAGATTTTTTTTTTAATTTTTTTTTAACATTTATTCATTTTTGAGACAGAGAGAGACAGAGCATGAATGGGGGAGGGTCAGAGAGAGGGAGACACAGCATCTGAAACAGGCTCCAGGCTCTGAGCTATCAGCACAGAGCCCGATGCGGGGCTCGAACTCACGGACCGCAAGATCATGACCTGAGCCGAAGTCGGCCGCTTAACCGACTGAGCCACCCAGGTGCCCCTCGTCGTCTTATTTTTTAATAAGCTGGAATGTGAGGTTGGTCACTTCCCCTACTGCCAGGCACACAGTAGGTGCATACTGCATGCTGAGCGAACCGACAGTGTCATCTTTTGGACGTTACTGAGTTTTCTTTGTGTGTCAGTTGTTCTGCTAAAGGCATTGCACCCCGTGGCCCACACTGCGAAAGACAACAGGCAATGAGGGGGTTTTCTCCATTACTCTCCCTTCCCAACCCAGACGACCCTTAGCCTTACGCACTCCCGTCCCTTCTCATACATGCCATCGCATGATCCTAAAAATAGCCAGGCGAGTCAGCTCTGTCTTCTGTGTGGTTTAAGACTATTTAATTTATTCCACTAGAAAAGTAACGCCGGCTGATTTTAGCAAATGTATAAACTACAGAAAAGTAAAAGAGAAGAAGAAGAAAGCCACATGGCTCCACCACCTGGAGAGAACGCTGTTAATATGTTGGTGTATTTATTTCCAGTGTTTTCTGGGTACATTTTTACATAATTTTAATATACAATTTTAAATCTCTTTTTACTTAGCATCGTAAGTAAATATTCCTAATATAAAGTTAGTATTCTTAATATCCAACACTCTGTGTCTTTTTTTTTTTTTTTAAGTTTCTTTTTTTTTAACGTTTATTTATTTTTGAGACAGGGAGAGACAGAGCATGAACGGGGGAGGGTCAGAGAGAGAGGGAGACACAGAATCTGAAACAGGCTCCAGGCTCTGAGTTGTCAGCACAGAGCCCAACGCGGGGCTCGAACTCACAGACCGCGAGATCATGGCCTGAGCCGAAGTTGGCCGCTTAACCGACTGGGCCACCCAGGCGCCCCTGTGTCTTTTTTAATAGTTGTGCCCTAGTACCTACATTTCCCTGTTGTAGATCTCTTCGCTTGTTTTCCTTTTTCCAAAATTTCACGTGATGCCGGGATAAACATCCTTTTACCTGTATCTTTACGGGCACTGCTGAGTATTTCTTTAGAATAGAGTCCCGGAAATGGAATAACTAGTTCTAAAAGATACACTTTGTGAGATTTCATTTTGATTTCTAAAACCGTTCCGATGTGACTTCCATAAAAGAGCTCTAGGAAAGCAGATTGCCTCGAAGAATTTACTTCCAGTCTCGAAACGTTTCAGACCCAGAGTGTTTTAGCATTCAGTTTAAATGAGCACAGAAATCTGCTGTAGCCTGTCTCCACTTCAGGCCTCTCTCCTCCCTAATAAAATGCAGCAGTGGCATTATAAAAATCCTTCTTTGGTAAACAACGTCTTTTTGTGTTCCTGAGGATTAAATCTTTCTGGCAGGTGTCGGGTTTATGCCTACAATTATGTGTAGTATTTTTGCTTTGCATGCCTATTTACGACGTCTTAAGGCTTTAGTTATGCTTTCTGTTTTCTTCGTTGCCAAAAGGAAGTCCAGATTTCATGGCAGTGAAACCTGCATTTACACATCCAAGACCTGCCCGAATGCCCAGAACTGGATGTCCGCAGGCACTGCTCTTAGAAACATCGTATGGCTAAGGAGTTCTGTTTCTGAGGCTGGGCCAGCCTGGAAAGGGCCTTGCCAAATTTGGACAGTTTATAAATGGAGGGAGACCATGGCATTCATAGGTACGAGCGGTCAGGCACGATATAATATCCTAATATCCGGGAGAGTCAAGGTTGTTGGACGGTTGGGAAAGTTACGGTACACTCATCCTGCAGAATGTCATGTACGCAACATTATTAAAAAGAATGAGCCCAACATCTCTCTGTCGTCATGAAGAGTTGTGCATGCTACTTTGTTAATTCTAAATAGCAAGCTGTACAGAAACACGTACAGGTTTGATGCCATATGGTTTGATGCCATATTTGTGAAAAAGGCAAAAATTGGGCTCAGGGGAGTCTTTAATATCTACACGAACCAAAAAAAAAATATGCGTAAGGACACACACTCGACCGTCAACAACTCTGGCTCAGTCGGGAACATGGAACTGGAGGGACCCTGTGCAGGGCTGGGGTCTCTCTCTGGGCAAGGCTGGCGCCTGCTCCTCAGGAAAGCCCAACTTTCTAGAAGAGGAGGGCCGGGCGGGCACGTCCCTCCCCTGGAAGCTGTTGGGAAAACCTCATGTGTTGGTTCCCCTGCAGTATCACACGCTAGGCAAGGCTTCTGAAAAAAAAAACAAAACAAAAAAAAACAACAATTAGAATGCTCCCGACAGAGTCAGGAGTTGCTATCCTTCCTCTGAGGGCTTGTGAGAGAGGCCGATCAACAGGGGAGAGAAGAACCTCCTTTAAAAGCCCCAGAATGGACAAGCTGGATTGGCACTCCCTGGCCATCTGCGAGGCCGGCCCCGGGCCCGTTGCCCTTCTGCCCCGGGGAGCGAGGGCTGAGGTGTGTGTGTCATTGCAGAGTGATGGCGCAGAAGCTCCGTGGCTTTCAAATGTGATTTGTTTTATATCCTATTTGTGAATTAGGGTGTGTTTACAGTGAAGGGATGATTTAGACGGTGACAGGTCTGCTGGAAATATAAAGGGATAATTGAATCTCAGAGTCTATTAAAGGCTGTTGTCTTACATCTTGTGGGATGACATTTTATTACAGGGGCCCACTTGGCTCTTGTATTCAGTTTCCTCTCTTCCCTTCCTCCCTTTCTTCATTATCTTTCAAAAATTAGATTTTCCCTTGCCCCATCAGAAGTCGCAAAAAAACCCGCCTCCACGGAGAGTCAGGATGTCTGAGAGGAGTCCCCGGGGGAGGTGGCATTGCGCTGGCCTCTCACCGCGAAGCCAAGCCTCAGTTTCCTCATCTGTCAAGTGTGACGGTGTTTGCTTCTCAGTTGTTAGGACGCAAGGGGCCCCTTCGCATAGTGCCTGGCATTTGAGGTGAGTGCCCGCCAACTGTATTTTTTTTGAAACTTTATTTTTTTTAAGTTTATTTATTTTGAGAGAGAGAGAGGGAGAGAGAAAGAGAGAGGGAGAGAGAGAGAGAGAGGGAGAGAGCGGAAGGGGGCAGAAAGGGAGAGAGAGAATCCCAAGCTGTCGGGGCAGAACCCGTTTCGGGACTTGAACTCTCCAACCGTGAGACCACGACCTGAGCCGATCTCGAGTCAGGCGCTGAACGGACGGAGCCGCCCAGGCGCCCCCCTCAGAGTGTCCCAGCGGCTCTCGCCAGAGCTTCTGTCACTCCCTGTTCTGCCAAGGACCTGCTCTGTTTCCTCAGGCAAATCAGTTCATTTCCTGGGGCCCCCTTGTTTCTCATCCGCCAGTGGAACGCTCGACAGTTAATAGCTCCAGTGACGCCCACAAAAAGCAACAAAAGCAGCTGAACGGCAGCGAAAATAATCAGCGTAACCCACCCCAATCCCTCTGGAGAAGGATAATGTCGTTTCACGGGGGACCGCTTTCCCCAGGAAGTGCGGCTTTTCTCCTCCCAAGAGCTTGGAATCTGCTCCTCAGGGCCGCTAAGACTAGCCTCGTTCGGCGGTCTGATCTGCTGGTGACCTATGTCCACGCGCTTCTGAAATTGGCCAGGGGCCCTGGCACAGTCCTGCCGCACAGCCCGCCAAGTCGCAAGGCCCTTTCTTTTGAGCAAATATCATTGCACACGTGGCCATCAAAAAATGAAAGCATTCGCAGTGGCCTGGCATCCGGCTTCTCTCCGTGGCCTTTTGAAACGATTTTGTGACCAGAGAATGGTAGGAGACAAAGGTCTTTCTATCGGCTCCGCTCGCCGGGCCGACATCGGATTGTGGGGGGTCTGTTTTCGTCTTTCCCCGGTTCCACACGGATTGTTATCACCGTGTCGTCTCTCTCTTTGAGCGGGACAAGGCAGGCAGGCAGAGGGATATATTTCAACTGCCCTTGACTCTGTTTATAATCACAAACATGAAAGGAAGGGAAAGAGATTGAGTTTATAGGACTGGTTCTTTGTGTAGCCTAATTTATCTCTCTCAGGCAGCAGTGGGCTGAGCGAGTTTCCTTTTTGTTTCCGATGCGGGAAACTGAAATATGAATCTATGTTGATGGGAGAATAAAGGAATTGAAAGAGGCATAAATCTTATCTTCTCGCAACCCTAGAAGATCAGCTTCTTGTGAAGAAGGGGATTATACTTCTGTAATTAACTGCTTTGCAGCTCCTGGCGATGGCTCAGAGCTGAATAATAGCACCCAGCAAAGTTGGATGAAAGGCAGGCGGGCGGGTGCAGTGACTGATTATGAACCACGGTCTCAGGGCTTGACATCCCTTCCCAGCGCCCGGCGCGCGGAGAGTCGAGCCAGGAGTCATTTGTCCCAGTCTGTCAACATTCACAGCAGAGACAATAGAATTCCAGAAGAAACAGCTCACCCAGACCTGTTCCTCCGTGGGCCGGTAGCTGCCAGGAGGTGCTTTGAAAGCCCAAGCCAGGTTTTCCACCCCCTTTGTGTTCTAGCCAGTGCTTGGTACCCATCAGGCGCTTGTGAAATGCTTGTTGGCAGCGACAGCCCCTTACCAGCTGTGAGATCTTGGGAAAGTTGTCTAATTTCTCTGATCTTCAGTGTTACCGTCCACACAATGTGGTGGGGGGGGGGGGACGGAAGGGGGGTCTTGTAGAATTCTCACAAGGAAGAAATTAGATCGTGAGTGTAAACAAATTACTTATGACAGTGGCCAGCACATGGCAGGTGATCGATAAATGATAGCTATTATCATTACCTTGTGGAATTAGAATCGATTGTAAACTCATCGCCACGATAAAAGTCAGGTCTGTGAGGCTTACCATGCACACATACCGTGCACGCGAGTGCGCGAAAACCCCCATTTCGTGGGTAACAAAACAGGCTCAGGGTAGTAAGGGGCAGCGGTGGCGACCAGAAGCCAGGTCTTCGTTCCTCTGTCCCCGTCCCTGTCCCTCGCCTCTCAGAGCCGGGCTCCCCTCTGCTCATCCTGCTTCTCTACGTGGGTCCCTCACCTCCCCAGGGTCAAACCTCCAGGCCATCTCTGCTTCCCCTTTTCCTCTCTGCCACTTGCTCGCAGCACTGAGTCCCAGAGATTCTTCCCAGATGTTTCTAGAATTTCTCCCTTCTCGATCCCGCTGCCACTCATGCTGGCCCAGACCCTCATCTCCTGACATGCAGGGCCAGGTTCTCTTTCCGTCACCCCACACCAGTGCCAGGTACACCTGGCCCAGTGCCCTTCTGCCTCTCCTTCCCCATCAGGGAGCATGACCCTTCCCCTCTGTGTCAGATCAGTCCCGTGTTCCTTCCCTGGCGTTTCTTCAGCTGATCCACCCAAACTTGTCTTCTTCTAACCCCCTGCTTCAGCTGAGCCTGCCTCAGTGTCCCCCACCCACTTGAGGGCTCAGTGGATTCAATCCTTCATAAAGACACAAGTGCCTGACATAGGCTGCCCCATTCAATGCACGGGAAATGCTTGACTGAGCCATGGGACGTTGAGATCATCTACAGGAAATGCTTGACTGAGCCACGGGACATACAGATCATCTATTCCCTCTGTGCACCCATTCTTCAGATGGAACCTGCAGCCCAGAGAAATTTCAGAACCAAGTCTCACACCTAAGTCTTCCAGTTTAGGATCAGTCCTCTTCTGACCCAGAGACCATACCACCCTCTCTGATGACTAGCGGCCCTGGCTGGGGGCGGGGCACAGGCAGCTGTGTGTTAAGTACTCAGTCTACACGTGGGCCTTGAACTTGTGTAATTCACCAAAGGGACAGCCTGAAAGCCTGTTCAGGGAAAAAGACTGGGACCAGGGAACAAGACTGGGAGCCTGTTCAGGGAAAAAGACTAGACACTGGGAGCAGGGGTGTGGTGGGCAGGGGCTGGGTTTTGGAGATTGAGATGTAGGGGGATCATCATGGAACTCAGCACCTGGAAGGCAGGTGGAAAACGGGGCTGAGTACCAGTCCCAGCGACTAACTGACAGGAGACGGGATCCGGGAGGGCTCTAGGGAAGAAGTGGCCAGCGACCCGGGTCTGAAGAACCACACGATGGCACCCAGGGGCAAGGCATTCTCGATCGGGGGGCACAGCACGGACAGGAGCAGGGGGGCCAGACAGCCTGGGATGCGCATGGAGAACAGCACAGCTAGCAGCGAAGGAACGTGGAGCAAACAGAGAAATGTGGATTCAAGTCCTGACTTCCTGCGTCCAGTCTGACCAACTCAGGATATGGGCAACTCGCTTTATCTTCCTGGATCTTGGTCTTCTTTTAAGTGAAATGGGGACAACCATATCCCTTGTTTCCTAGGGTTGTTGTAAGGCTAAACCAAAAGGGTAAGGCACCAGCTATAGGGCCTGGCGCATCGTAGGCGCTCAGCAAAAGGTCCAGCATGGCTGGAGCTTAGGTACTGTTGGACCACAGGGGCAAGCAGAGGTTTGGGGTGAGGCTCTGTGCTTTCCTTCACCTTCCCGTGGGCTCTTTCTCCGTCTTCCAGGACCTCACCAGCTGGCCTGGGAGGGCCGCCTGCCCACTCGTGGTCTCGCGGTTGCCAGGATGCTGGCCATTCCCCGGTCCAGAACGATCCTCCGGTGTTGTCATAATCCTTGAGCCCTTTCCAGCCTGAACACAACCGGTGCTAGTGTTCCAGGTCTGGTAACATTTGCTGGCAGAGCCCGTGTTTGGGAGCCAGAGCTGTATTTAGGTAGAAACAGACGCTGAAAACAGCTGCTGGCTTCTCTGGCTTGGTAAACACAGAGCAAGCCCTGCCCCTGTGGGCTTTGCAAGGGAGCGGGGAACACAAGGCGGGTGCTCCTCACCGCGGCTTATGGGGTAAGGAGGGCTGTTTGGGGAATGTGCCAGCCTCCTCAGGCTGGGGATGGGGTTGGGGGTTGAGGGATGGGGGGAGTTAGGGACCCTCCCTTCCCTCTGGCCCTTTAGGTGTCTGAAGACTCTACAGGCACTTTCTGTCATGTAGTACCTGTGGGACTTTGGTCAATTTTTCAAGCTCTCTGGATGGGCCGGTCAGTGAAGGCAGTTCCTGGCATGCCCCCGTATGCCATTCCTCTTTAGTGAATTCTCGCCAAAGGTACCCAGGCATCAGGGTCACTTGGGTGGGGCTAGTTAAAAATTTAAGATTCCCAGGCCCTACCCCAAACTCACTGAGTCAGAATCTCTGAGGCAGGGCCCAGGAATCTGCATTTTAACAAACTCCCCAGAGGATTTTGGTACCGGTATCCCAGGAACTACATCTTGAGAACCACTGTCTCATTTCCAACAGGTTTCCTGGGAAACCAGGAGAAGGAGGTAGGCAAAAGGAGGGGGTGGATGATGATGCCAACCTTTTCCTTCCCTTCACATGCACATCTGCATTTATGCTTTTTGACTTTGGCTTGGAAACAGATGCTCTTAGATGTATGTCTCCTTAGAACAGATGCCATCCCTGTTCAATGACATGAAGAGTGGGTACCCTATCCCCTAGATTTACCTCATTTGCCATCTGTCCACCCATCATCCATCCACCTATCATCCATCCACCTATCCATCCATCCATCCATCCATCCATCCATCCATCCATCCATTCCATCCGTCCATCCATCCATCTATCAATCGGTCCTCATTTTCGACATACCTACTGCTCTGTGCCTGCTGTGGCTAGTCTTTGGAGACACAGGGAAGAAGAAGGTCTAGTTTTCCTGGCCGGGATTCCCCATCTGGACAAGTAGACATATAAGTCATCATAACAGAGGGGGCTCCATCCAATGATGTCTCAAGTAGATACGGTGATGGCACAAGGTACCATGGGCTCCACTGGCATGGAGAAAAGGTCAAAGAAGTCCTCACAAGACAGCAGTTCATGAGTGGGTCATGAAGGGGGATGTTTCGTCTGATGGAGAGGGTGAGTGGGAGGATGTGCAGGGAGGTCGGTGATCCCGTAAATGAAGTCCCATCACATCCATTGTGAGAAGCCTCTCCTTAGGTCCCATGGAGCCCAAGTTGTGCTGCACGTCTGCAGCTGTAACCTCTAAACTTAGCCCCCTATCCTGGCATTTCTGAGCGAGAAGGAACCACTCCTTACTGTGTGTGTTGCAGGTTCATGGTGGTTGTCTCTTGCACTGTAAACTTATTATGGCGTTGACAGGTGAACAGCCATCCAAATCAAGAGCTAGCCCAATCCCATCCGATGCTTCGGGAGCTCCGGTTCAGGTCCTAGCTCTGCCTGCACCTCACTATGTGACCGGAGTTACTGGCCCTGTGGTCTCTGGCCCTCAGTTTTCCCATCCCCGAGACTGCCGATTGGCTTCCTGCTCTGCCAGTTTCCCGCCTGGGACACCGCCCTCCCACCCTGGCTGCAGCATGCTTGTTATCAACGACCTTTTTCTCCCCCCGAAGCTCATCTGCTGGAGCACGTCAGCAATACAACACCTCATGGGTTTGCTTTGAACCCCCAGCAACATCGCCTGTAGCCAGAAGAGACACTTTTGTAGGGAACATGCACGGTGGGCGTGAGCCTGAAGGTGGCGCTGTGGCTCCAGTTGTGGAGCTGCTCTCTGGAGCAGGACGGTGTTTTCAGAGTATCTGTGGAAACTGGGCAGGGCTGATGGCAGGTTTTGTTCCATCGTGGAGCCCTCACAGTTCAGCAAGCCCTGCTTATTTGCAAGAAGCAGCCAGGCCAACCCACTCGGGCCTCCCCACCTCCTGGGGCCCTTCACACATCTTCAGAGCTCTCGGGTTCCCTTTGGGCCTTCCCTTCCGGAGAGGAGGAGGAAGAAAGCCCATTGCCAATGGCACGTAGGTGGAGCAGGAATCCGCACCTGGGGTTCCGGGGAGCCGCGTTTTCTGGCGCTCGTCGCAGGCAGGGGGCCCTTGGCACGGAGCTGCCGTCGAGCCCGTGCTGTGATGCGACATGATGACGTGTTTGGGTCACAGGACAGCTTGACCCCCCCCACTGTGGACCCCGTACTTGGTGACTCACTTGATGTTTTCAGAATACTCCCTACCCTTCCTGCTGCCTTCTCTCCATTCATTTGGGTTCCGTTCTTAGTTGAGCCACCTAATAAAGAACCCGGGGGAGAGAAGGAGGGGGGCCAAGAAGAAGGAAAGAGGAAAGTACTAACATTTATTAAGTGCCCACTGCATACCAAGCACTTCCACAAGAGCTAGAATAGCTATTTTTGTACTTTCTTTCAGCTGCATATCCCTTTCCTTCCCCCAGAATCACCGGTGAACCCAGCCACGTAAACCAAACATCAGGGCAGCTGCCCTGGGGGGTTGGGGTGGGTCCTGGGCCCCTGACCCTTCCCGCTGCCCCCCTTTCCAGCAGCCCCTTTGACGCTATCACAAAACCTGGATCTGAAGCACTATGTTCATTAATCTGTATATACCTGTTCGAGGAAATATTATTTCCACTTTCCAGATGTAAAAACTGAAGCCCAGTGAGGTGAGGCGACTTGCCACGATCACGTGATTAACACAGGGCAGAGAACCAGGCAGCAGACCCAGGCTTGTCCCACTCCAAAGCCCCCAACTCTGGGAGGCAGTGGGTTCTCTGCTTCCTAAGGAGGGGCAGGAAGAGGCCGTGGCTCCTCAAGGACCAGCACGGTTGGTACTTGGACGTCTGGTAAACTGCCTGCAAGGAGGGAGCCCAGATAGGACAGGAGAAGCGTGGAAGATGGGAAACACATGGGGAGTGGATCCTGTGCCATCAGGGCAATGATCACTCAGCCCCCAGGCAGGCTCCAGCCTGGCCGACTTCAGAAGACACCGGCCAGCCATGTGCTGGAGATTCGGCGAGCTTTCCAGGCCCCGATTAGACTTCTTTTTGTTCCAGAACAGCCAGGGTCCGGGACTGTAATATATGAACTGGCTCTTGGTTCCTGCTTTGCAGGTGGAGGAAAAACTGTGTGAAGAGCAGCTCCTGAAAGGCAGGCGGGATGCTTTAAAAAGAACAGAAAGACGAAGCCGTTTGTTTGCCTGGAATTGTTTGCTCGCTCAGGATCTTGTAACAAGCATCGATTGGGAGTCAGAAATACCTGGCTCCAAAGGTCTTGTCTACCGGCTCAACCTGCCTTCTTCGAGTCTCAGTTGCCTCCTTTGTGAAATGGCATCGCAAGCAGGCCCCGTGTCACCGGGCTGCTGTAAGGATTCAACGAGCTCTTGTGCGTAGGAGCACCAAGCCTGGAGCGTGCAAAGTAAACAGTGATGCTCTCCCTGCTCTCTTTGAATTTATGGTATGTGCTAAATGGATGTGCTTCCAAGGGGCACTTAACGGATGGGTTATCACTTCTCATGGCAGTCAACTGGCTGAAACACTCACTTTTTCATCTTAATATGTGAGATGTGACACTCTGAGCCTCGGAATTGTAAACTGAGAGCCTCAGAGAACTCAGGATGGTTAAATCCAACTCTTGCATTTTAGAGATGGGAGCAGTGACTTGCCCAAGGTCACCCACTGGGCTGGTGGCAGAGCCGGGGCGAGGACCCAGGCCGCCTTCCAGCCCACTGCTTTTGTCATGCCCGGTGAGAAGGAGCCACAGAAGGGAAGGCCACAAGGATACTTCCTTGATCCAACCTGGCCCTCGATTCCCACGTCTGAGAGGGGAGGATAGAGAGAGGGTCTCGCCAAGGGAGGCCCACTCTGCTACATGAAGCCCATCCTGGGAGGGTTACGTGTTGGGGGTGGATGGGGCTCCCTTTCAGGACCGAGATCTCAGGAGCCAGGACCAGAGGTGGAGCTGGCTCCTACCGCAGGCGTCAAGGCGTAAAGAGATAGTCCAACCTGGATCCCTGCTTCTTACCAGCTGTGTGACCCGAGCAGGGGATTGCTGTCCCTGAACCTGTTTCCTTATCTGAGGACCAAGAAGAATAAAAGTGTACCTCGTAGGTTACCGCAAAGATGAAATAAGTCAAGAAAATGATCATGACCAACATTAACGAACATATACCGCATGCCAGGTTGGGTTCTCAACTCTTTATGTCCATTTACTCACTAATCTTCATACAACTTGTATTTTGTTGCTGAGGAAACAGAGGCTCGGGATGGTTAAGCAGAGCCCAAGGACCCAAAATTAGAGAGGACAACGCCAAGCTTTGAACCCAATAGACCGGCTTTGGCGTCCTGTGCTTACCCACTCTGCTCTAGTTTAGGCTAAACCCAGGTGCTCCCAAAATGTCCATCCCTCCCCTTCGCTCGCTTTCCCGTACCTTCCTCGCCTACGTCCTTTTGTCCTAAAGCGTGGGTTCCACAAACCGTGTGCTGTAGTTTCTCAGATGCTGGAAGTCCGTGCGACTTGACCGATTCACCTTGAATTATTTTTCTTCTCTGTTTTGTTGTTGGCTTCGTTTTTTTTTTTTTTTTTTTTACTTTTTGTTCCTTAATCAAAAGCACGACTGAATTGCCAGCATGGCAATTCTCTTGCTCCCGTGCTCATGGCACAGGCGAGCCTCCACGCATGGCTAAGCTCCCGATGCCAGTCAACGAAGGGGCACAATTGCCTGGCTTCTCATTGCCCGTGGGCATGTGAAAGCCCCAGCCCGCGGGCCAGCTTCCTGAATACGACTGACCAGTTTGGGAGAAAATACGCCTTCTTGTTTGTGGGTTTCTGGCAACACTCCTTCAAGTTCCTGGTTACTATAGAGACCTTGTCAACACGTCCAAATACGCTTCTTAGTACAGAAACTGGTCTTCCACCGGCTTTCACGTGGTCCCCAAGAACAGAGGGGCTCAGGAAGCAGCAGGAAAGGCTCAACCGCTGGGTCTCCCTGAGCCCCGACTGCCCCCCCCACCCCCCACCGAGGCTCTGGTTCCCTTCCAGCCACGTGGAGGCCTTGGGCCCACAGAGGCACTAGGAGGGGAGGCTGTCTGAGAAGGACCAAGCTGCACAACAAACGAAGGTGCATCAGAACAATGGAGAATCTGGCCAGTGGATCCAAACATCTCTGTTTCCAGTGGCCTAAAGGAAAGGCCATCTGCCCTTGGGATCTGGATCGTCTGGTGTCACGGTTGGAAGGGACCGGATGCTACGGCCGGGTCTCAGGCCTGCTTCGGAGTCTTCGTTGCCGGTGTCTGCAACGCATTTGCACAGACAGAGCCCCCAAGCTGCCTCTTGGCCTCCCCATCTCAGCCCGTTGACACCCTACTCATGCTTTAGGACCCCTCTCCAAGGCCACCACTTCCAGAGAGACTTAGAGCCAGCTCCCTCTCTCCCCCTGGTGCCTCCCATCACAGTCTCATTTCTTACCCCCTTCTACCTGGCATGATGGCTGCTCACACACCCGCCTTCATTGCAGAGACACGCATCGAGCTCTAATTATGTAGCAGGCCCACGGCCAGTCACCAGCAAGGAGAAAGACACGATCCGTGTTCTCACGTGAAGAGCTCGCACGCTCACAGTCCCAGCAGAGACAGACGAGTCGACACATGATTAAAACACAGCGTGGAGAAATGGGCAGGCCGCCTCGGATGCTGGGGACGGGGGGATCCGGGAAGACTTGTCAGAGGCACTAAGGCTGGCTTCTATCTTAAAGGGTGAATCCCCCAGACGTGCAAGCGGATGGGGAGAGGGGGCGATGTAGGGTGCAGCACGGGCACCTCCAGCTGGAGGTGGAAGAGGAGGCTTCGGGGAAGGAGCCCCGCGGAGCTGGGATGGCTGGAGGCGAGAACGTCCAGGAGGACAGTGGCAGGAGATGGGATCTAGCAAGCGGGGAACTGGCAGATCACAGAGGGCCTAAAAAGCACTGGTTAGCAACCTGGGCTTTCTCCTGCAGGCAATGGACAGCCACGGAAAGGTTTTCAGGAGGCAAGGGCCGTGACCAGATCTGTATTTTAAAAAGCTGACGCGGGCCGCTGAGTGAGAAATGGATGGTTGGGAGGCAAGAGGTGAAGCAGGGAGACCGTTAGTCCAGGTGAGAGGTGATGGTCTGGGCCCGGCGGTGGCAGCAGAGGGATGAGAAGTGGAGGGATCTGGGGTCCTTCCAGCAGCTGGAATTGGGAGGACAGAGTTGTTGGCGAGAAAGGTGGCGGGGGGAGTTCGGAGGTGGCTTCCAGAACTGCAACGCCATCGGCCAAGGTGGAGGGTCAGGTCTGCGGAGGCAAGGTTTGCTGATCTGAGGAGTCTGGCTGCTTTTCCGGGGACATCTGGCAGCTCTTCCCCCACCCCCACCCCCCGCCACTTTTCCCCGCACCCCAGGCCTGCCCTCCCTGTGGACCTTCCTCAGACCCACAGCCTAAACCCGTGTTAAGATGGTACCCTGAAGTTAGGCCATTTTTTTTTTCACTCCCACACGCCGGAGACCTCTGGAAAAAAAGTCACCAGGTAGATGCGCCCCTACTAAAGGCGTCCGAACTGGATCCCAGGGTTCTCTGTCTCCCTGGGGAGTTCGTGCTTCAAAGAGAAAGCCGGGAGAAGGACACAAGAGGTGGTGTCCAGGGTCGTCAGAGAGTTAGCAAGAATCTGTCTCCAGGCCCCGAGAACACACTGGCTGGGGTGGGTGGGCCAGCCAGCTGGGGCTTCTCCTCTGCTGTCCTCTCCTGTTTGCCCCCTGGGCCGGCTCTGCGGCCTTCAGTGGTGGACCCTGCACCCAATTCCCACCCGTCTCCCCAACAAACACTTCCACGTTGAGTCCAAACGGCCAGCCGCCAGACCCTGGGAAGTTCTTTGTCCTTCCCGGGCCTGCTTCCTTAGCCGTGAAATGGGAGGATTATATTCTCTCCTCTCCCCTCTGCGCACTTTTCTTCTTCTTTCCTTGGCGGTTAAGATCAAGGACTTTGGAATCAGGCTGGTCTGGGTATGACGTTCAGTTTTGCCCCTTTCTACCTGCACGAGGTACTCCATCAAGTACCTTAGTTTCCTCCTGGGTAAACTGGGCCTAGTAGTTGTACCCAGTGGACATTGTCATCGTCCATATTCCATGGGATGATGCCCAGCAAACTCCTAGCTCGGCGCCTGGCACCCAGTAGGTGCTCTGAACCTGCTCAGGTCGAGGGCATTATGGTCATCAGGACTCCCTCCTCCCCTCCCTGATAGTCTTTGCAAATACTCCCAATATGAGGACCACTTTCGCCTGGGCTTGTAGCCTCTTCGGTCTGGAGGCAGAGGACTGGACTGGATGACCCTTAGGTGTCTTTGACTCAGGAGTCTGGGATCTCAAAGGCTTGGGAACGTTCCCCGTGAACTTTCCTCACTTTGGTTCACCTGGTGATTTGGGAGCTGTCCCTCCGTGGGTCTCTGCCTCTATTTAGTTTTTCCGAGTTCTCTGGAGGCTCGCTCCCTCCACCCCTAACTTTTTGCATCCCCTCTGGGTCCAGACAGGTCATGGTGTGCGCTCTCAATCAGCCGTCATGGCCTACCCTCTGGCTCCCCAATTACTGAGTTTCTGGCTTGGCCTGTCTCTGCATTTCCCGACAGTGTTCTGAGGAACTCCGTGTACATCTCCCCTCCTGCCCGCGCTCTGCGTTTCTGAAGCCGACTTCAGAGCAGAGGGAAACGGCTTTGGCAGAATGAGCTTTCATATTGTCTGTGCCTCCTTTATGCCTGGCACTTCCTGGTGCCCACAGAGCTGGGCTTCATGCAATTCCTCTATTGATCGCCTTGGTCCATTTCCCTGTGTATTAATTCTGGTTCTCCAGACAAACAGGACCGAAAGGGTATGTGCGTATGTGTGTCGTGTGTGCATAAAGAGGTTTATTTTAAGGACTTGACTCACACAGTTATAGGGGCTGGTAAGCCCAGGTTCTAGGGGGTCGGCCAGCTATAGCTAAAGTCCAAAGGCTTCTGCTGCAGAATGGCCTCTTGCCCCGGGAAGGTTAGTAGTTTGTTCTATTTAGACCATCAGCCATTTGGACTAAACCCACCCACGTTATGGAGGGCATTCTGCTTTATCCAAAGTTTACAGATTTAAGTGTTAATATCATCCAAAATACCTGCACGGAAGCATCCAGAATGATGTCTGACCACATATCTGGGCACTACGGCCCAGCCAAGTTGACACACAAATTAACTGTGACTCCCTGTTATCACAAACGTGCCAGGCCTTAGGGATGCCTCTCCCCGACCCTGTCATCCAGGCCAGATAATATCAAGACTTGGTTCCCGCTTCCCCAGAGGAGCATGCTGGAAAGGGACCAGCCACAAAGCATTTCCGTGTCATTGGTGTATTGCCATAGGAAAGTCTTAGTCAATCCAGACCTCCAGGTCTGCAGCAGTTGAGGCCTGGGCCTGCCCCTGGACATGAGGGGCTGAGTGGGAGGCACCCAGCATCTCGGCAGCAGGGGGTGGGAGGCCTGGTTCAGGGATGTCACCGCCCCCATGACCTCACAGACGGTGAGTTTCAAACCTGGTTGTATATCGGAATCATCTTTAATGCAGATTCCCAGACCCCACTGTTGTGGGGCAGAAATGCCCCCATTCAGAAGACGGGGCGTCTGAGCTCTCAGCACATAGCTGCCACGCTGCCACGGGGGGTTTCAGGACAACAGGGAGGCTGGGAGTGTCTCTGGGGCCGGAAGTTCTTGCTCTTGTCAGTTTTACATGCGAGGCACCTGGCCCAGCCCGGTGCTTCCTGCTGAATCTCCCTTGTACCATCTCCCCCCACTGACTCCTTGATGGAGGCCTTACTCCCTTTGAGGGAGCCCCTTATGTCCTAAGAAGAGAGACGTGAAGTCTGTCTTCCCACACTTTCCAGCTGCTGGTCCTTGCTCCGGCTCTTAGAACCAGAAGGAATCTAATCGCTCATCCACTGGAGAGCCCTGGAGGTCTTGGTGACAGTTTTCATTTGCTGCTGGGTCTTCTCTGGGCTCAGAATCCCCAGCCCCCCTCATCAGGCAACGTCTCTCTCAGTGGGAGGTCCCAGGAGTGGCCCCCCCCGCTCAGACTGTTGTTTGGCCCATGCAAGGCCTAGCTGAGGAAGCACCTCCCTCCCCCTGGACGGGCCAGCCCCATTGATGTGGCCTTTGGCCTCGTGGGTTAGCCCCATCGCCCTGTGGATGGAACCTCCCAGGTCTGACCCCGCAGCCCGGATCCTTATTCTCCTCCCTCTTGACTTAACTGTTCCACGGGGGGGACGAGGTGCTCCTTCCAGGACCTGGGGACAACCCCCCCCCCCCCCCCCCCCACTGCCCAGAGCTTTCTCCACCAGTTTGAAAAACACAGGCTCCAGGATGTTTCTCTAGGCACCTGAGCAAACATAGGGTTTGCTGCCCTTTCGGACCGGCCACCTCTGTGGCCACCACCTGCTGCAGACCCCGGTGCCTGTCCTGGAGGAGTCACCACGGTGCAGAGGAAAGCTCATCGCCTTTGGGCCTGGCAGGGGCTTGGGTTCAAATGCCAGCTCTACTGGTTACGGGGCCGGGGGCAACTGAGCCTCAGCTCCCGCACCTGTAAGTAGTGCCTCCCTCCTAGGGCTGTGCTTGGAAGCAGCACAGCAGCTGGCCCAGGGCCTGGCACATAGTAGGTGCACACCGCAAGTCTAAATTCTTTCTCGTCTTGAGGATCTTAGCTGCCTTCTCCCTCCTTCTCTCCCCACCCAACCCCCCAATTCCAGCTCCCGATGCTGAAGAGCCTTGTTAGGTAAACATCCCAGAGGCTCTCGTCACCTCTCGGGGCCTGGGGAGGAACGTGCCCGCAAGGGACTTGTGCCGCCTCTGGTCTTGGGTCCCTCATCTCACACCTGAGAAGGGCAGACCGGGAAGCCACTCGAAAGCTCCTTGTAGCCCTGCCCATCAGGCCTCCCCGAAAACTTGTGAGTCCTCTGGGCCACTGGGTCCTGGAAGGGAGGCAGGCAGATGTGAAAAGCTCTGATAAGCTCTGTAAGGCAAGGGTGAGCCACTCAGCCTGGGTTCATCCCTCAAGTGTCCCTCACACACCCACCGGCCCTTCCTCTGCTGGAAGGCACTGGGGATGTGGAGATGAAAAAGAAGGCGTCTCAAGATGCCGACAGGCCAGCAGGGAGGACAGACAAGTAAGCCAGGCTGATAGGAGCTGTCCCCGAGACGGAATACTGGCAAAGTGTGGGGGAGCACAGAGTAAGAAACACACCATGCCTCCAGGAAAAGGATGCGTGGCGGTTCTGGAAGGCTGGTGAGAAACAGGCGTCCGAGTGCAGGCTCCAAAAGCAAGTGGGAGTCTGCCTGGTGGACGAGGCAGGGGGGTGTGCTCCAGGCCAAGGGCACAGCACAGGCAAAGAGGTTGGAAAGTCCAATCAGTTTGAAATGACCTAAGAGTTCGGCAGAGTCTGAAGCAGTGGCTGGGAGACCGGAGTGGAGGCAGAGAGGCCGGCTGGGAGTCCGCCGCGGTGATGCGGACCAGAGGCCACGGGGACATGAGCTAGGACAGTGCCTCAGTCCACGCGAGGCGAGGTGGGGCCGCAAAGACCGGCCAGACGCGGGTCCTCCTCTTGGGGGACAGACCCGCCATTCGCTCACCAGTAAATATTTACCGAGCGTCCGTACTGTGCCAGATACTGTGTGAAGCAGGGAACTTTCTCCGGGAGAGAAAAGAGGTCTGAACGCTTTGTGTGAGTGTCCTAGGACCTGCTATAAGAAAGAACCATGAAGCGAGTGGACTAAAACAACAGAAACTTACTCTCTCACTGTTCTGGAAGCTGGAGTCTGGACACCTCCAGGTGTCAGGAGGGCCGCACTCCCTCTGAGGCTCTGGGTGGGATCCTCCCTCGCCCCTCCTCGCCTCTGCCGGTGGCCGGTGTTCCGCAGCATTCCGTGGCTCGCAGCCACGTCCCTGCTCTCTCTGCCTCTCTCGTCACGCGGTGTTCTCCCGGTGCGTCCACCTCTATGTCTCTTCTGTTCTCACGAAGTCACCAGCCTCGTTGCATGAGCCCCCCCCTCCCCGCCCCCCGGGAATGACCACCTCTTAACGAGTTACATCTACACAGACCCAATTTGCAAGTAAGACCACGTTCCCAGGAACCGGGGGTGGGACTTCACCATACCCTTTTGAGAAGGGACGCAATGCGACCCACAAGGTCAAGTAACCACAACACACGGTGGCAACTGCCTTAGAGGAACCGAGGACGGGATGTGGGAATTCAGACTAACGAGAGCTCTTGCCAAGCAGGGGAATCCAGGGAGGCTTGCTGGAGGTGGTGGCCCCTCGGCCATCCATTGACAGGATTTGGACACGCAGCTATGGAGAAGGAAAGGCATCCTGGGCGGAGGGGGCTACGTGAGTGAAAGCAGGGAGGAGGGAACAGCCGGGCGGGAACTATCTCACACCGGTTATAACCAGTACCCGGAAAGTTCTCCCTCTCGCACCCTTCTGCCCGCCCTCCTCCGCATCTTGTGCAGCCCAGGCTCACTCCAGCTCCATCCCATCTTGCTGTTGGGCCTGGCGGGCTCTGGAAGAACGCTGCTCCCCAGGATCGTCAGGACACCCCTGCTCATGTCCAGACCTGGATTTGTTTTTCCCGAGCTGCAGTTAAGACAAATAATAATAATAAACTCTGTATTTATCAAGCAGCACGCCAGTAGGAAATTATAACCCTTTAAAATAAATATGTATCTAATTATAGGAAAGCAAGCTGACTTTTGCAGCAGGGCCAGGATTTCCCTTGCTAGCCGGGCCTGCAGATCCTGTCCCCACCTCCCACCCCACCCCCAAGTCTCACTGGGCATTAACCTCAAAACTACGGTGTCTGCTGGGCTCTCAGCCGTGAGCCAGGCTGTGCTGAAATGCCCCAGCGGGCTTGAGAGGAAACTGGCTCCCTGGGTTTTCCTGGGCCCTTGATTACCTCCCAACCACGACGCCGCAGCCCCCACCTCCTCCTAGACTGTCTGGCCTGCCCGCAGGCCTTTGCCCGGCATGCATTTCTGTGGTTGGCAGTTGTCTCCCTTACAGAAACGCCAGAAGTCCCGGAGAGGGCAGAACTGAGCCATCGTGGGGGAGGAGCTCAGCCCCAGGGCTCCCGGCAGCCCCCCACGCCTGCCCTCCAGTTAGTGGCGCGGGAGGCCTTGTCCACACACCCCGGGAAGAAGGAGGAAACGGCTGTGAACGTGTTAGTGGGGACATGTGGTAACCGTCATCACTTAGGAACTGCGTGCAATTACCACCTGCCAGGTGAGTCTTAGAATTAGTTCGTCCTTTCAGCAAATGTTTATTGAGCATCTGTGACGTGCCAGGTACTGCTAGTTGACGGGCTCACTTCGGGTCTTTGCTAGAATGTCCCCTTCTCACGGAGGCCTGCCCTGTGTGATTCCTGTCCCGTTCCTAGCCCACGCCTGGCTTGCCCACCTTCCCTCACTCTGCTCAACGTTTTCCCTACCACTTGTCACCATCTAGTATTCTAGGTGACTTACCTTTTGTCCACTGTTATTGTCTGTTGCCCCAAAGGGAAGGTAAGCTCTGATGCCGTGGGTTGGATTGGAGTTTTCTTTGCTACTGTAGACCCACTAGGTCGAGGCTGGGCACATAGTAGGTGCTCAGTTAGTATTTGCTGAATTGCACTGAACTAAGGTCATTGTTTTTGGAACCAGATAAATCAGGTTAAATTCCCACTCTTTACTGGCTGTGTGAAGTTGAGCTGTGACATAACCCTCACAGCCTCATTCTCCCCTTCTGGAAAGTGGAGCATCCCTGAGGATCCCAGGAGACGTGAGGCCCGAGGAGCCCAGAACAGTGCCTAGCCCAAAGACACATCTCAAACACCAGGAGGGAGGCTTCTCGGGGTCAGGTTTGGGGCGGGAATTCCAAGGTCCATGGAGGCCTCGAGTGCCAGGCAGGCAGGATTCGAATTCTGACACTGACCCTTCCTAGCTCCGTGACCTTAAGCACATCACTCAACCTCCCTGAGCCTCAGTTGCCTCTTGTAAAACGGGATGCAAACAGCACTCCCCCTCGCTCAGAGGTGGCATTTGGTTGTGTCCATCAAGGAAGGCACGGTGCCTGGCATGTCGTAGGCAGCCACGGCTGACCGGTTCCTCTTTTCCCTCCTCCCAGAGGAGCTGTTGGGGGCTGAGGAACAGGAGCCTACGAGGGGGCAGAGGCCTGCGGCAGGGGCAGGGGCACTCTGTCAGACAGAAGAGCCCCTGGCCCCTCTTCCCCTGGCCATGCGTCCCCTCCTCCTCCAATTACCGAGCCTGGGCTTGTAAGATGTGGTCCTCGAGGACGTTCCCACCTCCCCAAGTCCACCCTGTCCTTGGCTCCTCGGCTCCCCCGAGGCCCTCTCTCTCTGCTCACTTTGGCACTAGTGGGGTCCCACAGCCTCCAAAACGAGATGATGGCTCCCCCCGGGACCTCCAGCAAATGCTGGAGGAAGAGGGGGTCTCCTGGGAAATGGAGGGCTCCCCCAGGGTCAGGGGTGGGCTTGCTGCCTCCCAGGCACCTGCAGGTGGCTTTGTGTCAACAAGCAGAGGAGGACAGGGAGGGACTGATGCCAGTTCTGCAGCTGCGGGTCAAGAACAGGGCGGGTTTGGACCTGGTGGGAAGCAGAACAGGGAGGTGGCCATGGCAACCTTGCCTGGCACTCCAGACTGGGTGATGCCCCTCCACCCTCTGTGTCTAGATGAGGGCCAGAGAGGGCCAGCCCTCCCCAACGGGGCTGACTCTTTTGAGGACCGTCCCGGCCCCACATCACTAGCCCAGAGTTGGGGTGAGATCTGATGCCCGCCCGTGAGGCTCCTCAGCAGACACGGGGAGTGGGAGAAGAGGGGAGGTCATTGCACATGCCGTGTGAGAGCCGGGAACGTATTTGTCGTCCTAAAGGTGGCACTTCCGCCAAGGCAGGGACGTGCCAGCTGCCAGACAGACCTGTTCCGGCTTCCCCATTGCAGCGGCTTGGCAGGCACTGACCTGGAAGGGTCCTGGAGCAGCCCCAGTGTGGACACGACGTGCTCCAGAGTTCCAGGGCCCCCTTAGTCTGGGCGATGGCAGGAAGCAACAGAGGCCAGGACAATAGATACACATGAGACAGACAACGAGCATGGGACAGACAGAAGACGCGTATAGGACAGAAGATTGAGTGTACTGAGCATTCGAGGTCTGGTGGGGGACGTGGGCTTCGCGTCTGCCTGTCACGCTGTGTGGCCTGGGCTGGGTGCCAAAGCATCAGGTTCATTCCTGGGGTTTCTACAGGTTACCATGTATTGAGCTCCGGGCGCGCCGTTAGGCACTTTGCCTGCCTGATCTCATCCGAGCCCCAGAACAGCCTGTGAGGAAGGTACTCTAGTCTCCAGCCAGTAAACTGAGGCCAGGTCACTTTCCAGAGGCACACGCAAGCACCAGAGCAGGTTTTGAAGCCGGCTCTGCCCGCCTCCAAAGCCCATGTTGCAGACGAAGAAACCAAGGTCAGGAGAGGCCAAAGCCACCCGGCTAGTAAATACCAGAGCTGTCAGGCTCTGAGGCCGGGCTCCTTGACTGAGAGTCTGTGAACTTGGGTGGGAAAGAAATACACCTTGATGTCGCCTCACCTCTCAAGGAAATGTAACACGTCCCTCCCGCGTGAACATACGCCCCACCCCACGGTTATCCTAGCGCGCCTGTGACTCTGTCACCAAACCAAATCACAGATCTTTCCATGCCATGCCGCCATGGTGGCAGGTATCTTGAAACATCGTCTGTGTTCATCCCCACTTTGACATTACACGAGTTACCAGGCTGGATGTTAGGGGTTGTAATTTAACGCACTAGTAAAGAAGCATCCGTTGCAATAGCCCAATTTAAAAATTTTTGATAACTTTTTTCTCAAATATAATTGGCTTGTTTTGCAACCAGACATATTTTATGCAGTTAAAAATGTTGTTCTGAAAAGCCTGCACGGTGTTTATCAGTCACTGAGGTCATGGTACAGAAAAGGTGAAGGCCCCGTGCTCCCCAGGCTGTGCCCGAACCCCGCCTCGCCTTTCTCGCAGGTACTCAGCCCTAACGTGCCACCCTTCCCTCTCCCAAGCAAAGCCCAGTAGCCAGCCTGGACTAGCCTGGGGGCTCGGCACACCTCGGGGGGATGTGCCCCCCTCCTTATCTGACTCGCCCCTCCCCCAGATCCCTCGGCCACTGAAGAGTTAAAATGCCAAGTTCTCTGGAGAAGCCACTCTTCCCTTTTACAACCAAGTCAGGTTTGTGCTGATTTCCAGGCACCAATTACGGGCCAGCTCTCTTGGACCAATTAAAATGTGCAGGTGCAATAGTGTCGACATCAACAGTCTGGGGTTATCTCGGCAGATATTTTTTCATGAAATATTTATAAGAGACTCTGGGAATTTTAACCCCTTCTGTGGCTATGCTTCCCCTTCCTGGCAGGGTCCTCGCTGGTGGTGTGGGAGCTAGCAAAGAGTGAAGGCAGAGAGGCGTGCAGAATCCTGCAGAGGAGGGGGCTGGAGGGCTGGGCAAGCTCAGGAGTGGGTCAGGGGGAGCAGGTCCGCGTTTTTCTTTCTTTCTTTTTTTTTTTTTTTTAAGAATCTATGAAATTAGACTAATTAAGAGTCTGGTGTTCTGAAAAGAGCCCGTGTGGGTTTCAGAAGTCCCAGGTTTAAGCCCGGTTCGTGCTGTGCCCTTGCCGTGTGACTTCGGGCAAGCGAGGTGGCTGGCCTCTCTGGGCCTCTGTGTCGTAATTTGTAAATGGAAGGAAATGCCCTCTCCCTGCCCACTTCCCGTGGCCATGGTGGGGATTAAATGGCAGCGTGAATGGGAGAGGCTTTGGAAAGGGTTGCTGCCTGTGGAGAGGGTTGGGGGATTTGCAAGGAGGTCTGGCTGCAGAAACAGATAACTTAGGCTCTCTGGCTACCAGACGTGGGGTGTGGATCAGCCCGACAGCCCCAGCATCTGGCACGGTGCCTGGTACCAAGTGAGCACGCGTGAAGTGTTTGTGGAATGAATGTATGCATGGACCTGAGCACTTTCTAGCTTTGTGACTAGCTGTTCATGTCAGCGTCAGGCTCGTCACCTGTAACTGTGGCTCCTGGCCTCAGCCTCGCAGATGCCGGACAGCCCTCTGGATCCCTGGGTGAGGGGCTACACCCTTCCCTTCCAGAATCCCCGAGGTACCTCTGTGCGACTATGATTGCATTCCGTCTCTCTGGCCCTCCCCTTCGAGAATCTTGCCCTCACCCCAGGCTCACCGGGCGCGTTCGGGAGGTGGAGTTCTCGCCAACTTATGTATTTAGTCACTCGTTTGCCCAGTGCTTCGCTACTGGAGGCCAGCTCCGCCCCCTTGCCCCCTCTTCTTTCCAGAAAGTTACTTTCAGAGTTTGCAAAGGAGGCTGGAAACGTGTTACAGCTTGAGGAAGGTCCAACACGCAATTTAAAACCAACAGCAAGAACACTGCAGCGATAATATTAAAGAACACCGTGGGAAAGATCCGCCCATAAGGCAGCCTTCATGTGGGTCGGTTCCCTTCCACGGGTGGGGGTGGGGGTGGGGGTGGGTAGACTATTAAAGAGGCGTAGCCAGAATGAGCGCACCATTTTGCTGTCTGCTTTGTTCCCTCATTATCCGACCCTAAGCATTTTCCTTGTTGCCGTGCACTAAACAATGCTGCATCTACCAGTAGAATTTGAGCCCGTCCCGAAAAAGCGATTGTTACAAAGACCAGATTGTTTCTTGGAATGCAGTGATGAGGCAGCATCCTTTCTCATTCTGTGGCTTGTAAAAATGGCACACGGGCTCTCAGGCTCCAGATGGTCCCTCGAGCTTCTGAGGACAGAGGAAGGTACAGATCGGCTCAAAATGGGCTGGGCCAGGTGATTTGGGTGCCGGGCGTGTCCTGCCCCCGATCCAAGCAAAGGGCCTATGCCCAGGTCTTCCTCCGGCTAATGTTGGGGTTGCTGCCGTCTCTGCTGCTGATCCCGGGGCCATCCCTCTCCTAGAACCTAAGGGCCCGGAGGCGGGAGGCGGTTCCCAGGACCCTGCCTTCTTCCTCTTGTGCTGTGGTTCGCATGAAAGGTGGAGACGGCGGTGCGTGATCTTTGCAGCAGGAAACAGCGTCAGGTGAAGCGCTTGGCGACCCTCGCACGCGAGTCAGGATCCCAGGCCCCTCGCTGACCAGCTTGCTTCCGTGCTCTTGACCTTGACTCAACGCGTAACGTCATCCCATTTGATCTCCGCGACGTGCCTCGAGCCGGCGGAATCAGCCTCGTCATCCCTGCTTTTGAAGTCCAAGAAACTGAGGCCCGTGTTAAGTAGCTGCTTCGGATACAATATAGAGAAGCCGGATTCGGACCCCGGCCTCGACCACCTGTTGTCTGACCTTGGGAGGTTTTGCAGCCTCTCTGAGTTTCCACGTCCTCACGGAACCAGGGCCCTGCAAACGCTTAATAAATTCCAGCCATTCATCCCTCCCCGCGTGCTGCGAGCAAGTAAGTGCTTAGCCAAGGGGCTGCCCGGACTCTGGCGGGAGTAGCTCGGCCTGAGTCACTTGTCCGAGGTGGGCCCACCACAGGGGGGCGGTCAGGGTGGGCCTCCGAGGTTTCTTCCCTCACCCTGCATTTCTTTCTGCCTTTCTCCAAACCAGCCCCACCGTGGCTCTGAAGAACGAGCCCAGCTTCCTGCCTCGTGCCTTCTGGCTACCAGCCTCCCAGCCTCAGTAGATTCCCCACCCAAAACAAGCTCACAGCCGCAGGTCTGCCCTCAGCCTTCATTGCTGACAGCCAGACTAGAGGCAGGGAGGCCGCTTAGGAGTCCTTGATGGGAGGTTCTCCAGGAGAGGGTGATGAAGGCAGGAGAGGGTGATGGGACCAGGTGACCGGGCCAGGAGAGGGTGATGGCAGTGTGATGGAGCGCAGACTGAGAGCGGTAAAGGAACAGTCCAGGACTCTCCAGCAGATTGGAGACGGGAAATGGGGATGAGAGAGGAGCCTCTAAGGGTCCCTAAAGCTCAGTCTTGGCTCATGGAGGACCAGGTTTGGGTGGAGATGTTGAATTTGATTTCTGCAGAGAAGAGCAGAAGAGACAGGTGGGGATCCAATTTCCAGAGCCTCCTCTGCCAGGTGGTGCCTGGAGGCGGAGAGGCTGGGGGTTGGGGAGGAGACAGGCTGGGTCCGGAGAACACTGGGGGGTCCTGTGTTCTCTCCTGTAGCCGCCAGGTCACTGCAGCTCCTCGGGCTGGCGCGGATGGGACAGCGCAACCCTCAGTGACTGTGCAGTCAAGGCCTCTTGCCTCACAGCCTCCTTTGGCCAGAGATCTCCTTAGCCTGGTTACCCATCCTGACCTTCAGCTCATCAAAGGCAGACGATTTGGGTTTCGGAAACTGCTCATTCGCTTTTCTGCTTGCTGAGGCAGCAAAGCTTTAAGAGGCCCATCCAGATGTGGGCTCAAGCAATCAACCCCCTAATCAGGACTGAGCATGTCAGAAGGAGGCAGCAGCTCTTGGGGCCTGAGCGCCAGGCCCACGGGCCAGGCCTGTTTCTCTTGATAGGATGTTCAAGGCAGGAATCTTGAGGACTCTTAACCCTCTGGCTGACCTGGGGTTGGCAGCATCAGCCCTAGGGATGTGACTTTCCTTCCAGCAGGAAGACAGAGTTTGCTGTTGGGGCAGGGGGTCAGGGGGAATAAAAGTGTCCTGGAAAACTACTGAGCTAGGAGCTCTGAGTTGCTGTGTTCTTCTCGAACCTCTCCCCCGCTGAACCTTCACGGCATCGTTCGCTGCTCTGCAGAATTCACACAACAAATATTTTTTAAGTGACTCCAGGTGACAGGTGTACCTTAGGTGTTGGGCACACGGCAGGTGAGAGAATCCCGCCCGCCTGGAAATTTATTTCAATGCAGAATAAAAACAGGCATAACACTGCTTGCCTTTCTTACCTAGAGGCCCCCTGAGATCTTGTCCAACTGCCTCATTTTGCAGAGAAGCACATCCAGAGGGGGAAGGGACTCACCGAGGGTCACACAGCAAGAACCCCCAGCCCGGGCATCTAGGGTGCCACCCAGCAGGGCTCCCATTACCCCCGGCTGCTCATAGGAGTTAAAGTAGGTCGCCTCTGCGTCATGGTTGTTAATCTTGTAATTGGAGGAAAGAGGTAGGTTTGGAAACCCGGCCATGACTGCTGGCTGCCTCCTTCGGCCCAGAGCCTGACAAGGGGCTGTTGGGGTCCCTGGCCCCTCCCATCACTGACAGTGGGGGCCAGGTGGGGCCTGGAGGTGATAGAAAACATGGGGATGGGGACACTGCCCTCGAACTATGCAGACTCTACCAGGAGGCAAAGACGGGGACTTAAAGGGAGACCCAGCCTTCCAGAGCCGCCTCTCTAGGCTGAGGCTGAGCCTGGGTGTCTTCCAGGCCCTGGTGGGAACATCCCAGGCCAGCTGCTGGACGGCCTCGCTTACAACCCTGGGAGCTGTTCTGGGAGGCTCTGCAGAGGCCATTAGCAGCACTTTTTTCCTGCTATTGCATTTTTACAGCCCCCAGCTCCTCTGGATAGCATTTTCCCTGTTAAATCAGATGTTTTGGGGGGAAAAAAAATAAGAAGAGAAAAAAATGAATCATAAGCCTAACCATAAATCCTAAGTCACGTTACTGTAAGCGGAGGGCTTCGTGGGATCTATGGATCAGAGGGAGTGTGTGGGAAAGCTCGGGAAAGCTCGCTATAATGAGGCAGCAAGGGAGGCCAGGTCTTCCCAGGGGGTGTCCTCCACCAGCCTGATATTTCACACAGCCTGGCTTCCCGATGACTTCAACCTCAGGGACGGGCAGCACATTTATCAGGAGGCTGGGGGCGGGCGGGGGAGGGAGCCAATAGGGAAAAGGGAATCTCTAGCAGAGAATGACATAGGTGGCCCCAAACTCTGGTTGATGATTCTGGAAGAGGCGAAGTACCATCCAGGACACCCCTACCTTTCCCACCCTGCCCGGGTTTCCAGAAGGTTCAGAGTCCTTTTCCAGGATGCCACCAAGGGCCTGTCGGTACCAAGAAGGCGTGTGTTCCCTGGCCTATCACTCTTGCTTAGGAGTCAGAATCCTTTATGGATGAGAGAACTCACGTGGGCAGGTGCGGGGGTTTCTCCCAGCACCTCTGTGATCCAACCAGCTTTCCTCTGAGCATAAACAAACCAACTGCAGGAGGACTTGGAGAAACTCAAAGAGGGGAGTTTAAAAGAAGGCTCTGGATAAACATAAAATATAAAGCATGCTTGCACTTGGGAGAGGCTTGGCTCTGAGGGAGGGGCGAACAGGATAAAGGTTTATGAGCAAATGTTTATGTGGCGGTTCTTACTACTCAGATGTCAGGAAGAGGAAAGGAGCACAGAGAGGTTCAGAGATTTGCCCTAGGCCACACAGCAACCCCAGGTCCAAAGGCTCCTCATTCAGGCTTGGGATCATTTATCCTAATGGCTCAGCCAACGGGAAGCATTGAGCACTGCTAGGGACCAGGCCCTGATGGCGGGGGGAGAGGGGGGGATATAGAGAATGAAGCCCTCAGAAGTTCATGAGAAGCAAGGGAGAAAGGCACAGTAACAATTATGATGCCCGGTAAAGAGATCCATGGTTAATTTCAGATTTCTTGCCATGGTTCATTCCCCCGAGAGATTTGAGGCAACAGCGAAGTGCTATATATCAGAAGCAGGAACAAAGACTCTGGGGGCAATAGTGGGAGAGATGGTCTCTGTGTGTGCAGGGCGGGGGGGAGGGGGGAGCAGAGGGAGGGGTAGTAGAGGGGGGATAAAGGAAATCCTCTCTTTAATCGTGCTTCAGCCTGATCTTGAAACATGGGGGTTTACCTGGAACAGAGGACTCAGAAGGGTGCCCCAGGTAGAGGGAAAAGTCTATGCAAAGGCCCAGAGGTAGGAAAAAGCAGGGTACATGCCTGACTGTGAATGGTCAAGTGCAGAGGAGTGAGGAGGCCAGCTGGGGGAAGTCAGCAGGGTCCAGGCTGGAAAGGGCTTCGATGCCACAGAGTCTGGACTTCATCCCACAGGCAGTGAGGAGGCACAGACAGATCCAAGGAGGGAGAAGTGTCAAAGTGAGGTGGGCGTTCTGGAAAGATCCCTCCCACTGTGGTGACGCTGATGAAGGCGGGAGGCCGGCCAGGGGGCTGGAAATGAGGAAGTGTTTGGCACTTCTGGGACAGAGGTCGGAGGGAGGGAAGGTTTGATATAGACGTTTTGAGGACGGAAGGGATTGACCGGGCTTTTGGGGGGTGAGGAAGGCAGGGTTCCCGACTGCTTCTAAGGTTCCAGCTTAGAGAGAACCCAGCTGAGCGGCCACAGCGTCAGTTTTTGAGCGTCCTGACCTCCGGCCTGGTCCACTCTCTCGTTAGGAAACCCAGCAGATGTAGCTTCTGATCCCAATCCCTCCTCTATCAGCCTTGCCGCCTCAGAAAAGGCCCTTTCCCTCTCTGGGCTTCTAGGCTCCAGTTTCCTTATCTGGAAATGGGATAACCAGAGGCAGGGCTGTGTGTTTCAGGTGGGTCCCAGCAGGAAACAGACTGATCACTCACATTGGATGACTTAAAAGAGAGTTTGATAAAGGGGACCGTCTACAGAGATCTGGGTGGGATGTAGGGAAATCTCAAGGGACAGTGCTGTGCCCCAGGTGACGGTGGTCCCCGCTACCACCCCCAGGCCGGTGTGGGGAAGGCTGCCTGGCAGGAGCCGTGAATGCCGGCCGCCCCTTCATTGCCATCCTGAGCCCTGGGCCTGGGGCCTTGGGCAGTGTGTGCCCTGGGGACGGAGTGTGTGACAGTCCGCCTATGCAAAGGTCAGCATGGATTCACACCCCTGACCCCAGCCGTCTCGGATGGAGAGGTCAAGGCAAGCTGCTGATACAAAATCAAATTTATCCCAAGTTCACCACCAGGACCTCAAATGATCTTTTTCCCTTTCTGCGCCCCATCCCTCTGCACCTCTCATTTTCTTTCCGCCGTCTCTTTCCCTCTCCCCCCACCTTTCTCCTCTTCCTCCTCCTTCCTCCTCTCCCCTCTCTCTCTGTCCTGGCCCAGACCCCCCACTTTCAACCTCCCTCAACACCTAACACTTCCAAAGAACTACTCCCCAGTCAGAATGCCCTCTCTTTTGACTTAACGTTTCCGGAGAAGGAGGGAGGGGAGGGAGGTGTGGAGTTAGTTGTTTAGTTAGTTGGGGCCCCAGCCACCCTGGGAACTGAGTCTAATGAACAGGGGCTCTCAGGGGCTCCCGCGGGTGGACAGGCTTCACATTCCGTGAATGCCCGGGGTTCCTGGCCATCCGGAACAATTGGCCCACCTGCCCGGCAGCCTGGACCGTCCAGGGAGGTGGTGGTCAGTCCTGAGGGTGACCGGCTGCTCTGGGTGCGTGCTGAGGGACAGGGGGTCGGCCAGAGCATCGGCACTATTTCGGGTGACCGGTGAGGGACCAGGAAAGACAGGAACCAACGAGATGGGATTGGTGTGTGCTAGGCACTGGGCAAAGGGCTTTCACCTGCATGAATTCTCACGTTGGCCAGCCACAGCACTCACCATTATAGATCAGGAAAGCGATGCAGGGGGGCCAGCTGAGAGCTCGTGTCTGTGGAGGGTCCTGTGAGGAGCAGGGAGTAAGTAGAGTGCAGGCCAGTAACCCTATGGGTTGGGTGCCTACCGCGCGCCAGGCACGGGGCTGTCCTCAGGAGGACTGTTGTCGTCTCGTACGATTCCAGAAGGGAGTGGATGTGGCTGGTGGTCAAACACCTGGGATGTCAGGGCTGGATGGCAGGCATCTTCTAGAAGCCCAAACGCTCTGTTGAACAGATGGACCACTGAGTCCCGGAGGGAGGAGGTGGCTTCCCCAAGTGCATGGCGAGTCTTCACCTTCTACCTCACTGCAGTATTTCTCCAGGACGTGTGTCCTGCTTCCAGTCGCCCCTGTGTCGAAGTTGATTTTTATTCCCCTCCTCAAACAATTAAGCTTTAATATACCAAAAACCTAAGGTTGAAAAAGAAGATTCCTCTCTGTGACACAAGCCATCAGCTACCTTCTGGGGTTTCCTCACTTCCTTCTTCTCGAAAGGGCTCAGGTTGGAAGTTGCAGAGGACCCAGCCATCAGGGGTGCTGGCCAAAGCCGCCACCCCGGAGCAGGCGATGGGGAGCCAGAAATGCTCCAGGAAGGGAGGGAAGGGTGCTGAGGTTGTCTACAGGGGGTCGGGCAGGCGTTGAGAGTTCTCTCTGGGGGTGTTGGTTTGGTGCTGACAGCACTGGAACATTCCTTTCCTCGCTGCTCCCTGAGGCACATCACTGCACTGGTGGAATAAAGATTCCACGCCCCCCCCACCCCCCCAGGGACGATGGGTGCTCGAATCAAGTGTAGTGCGTGTAAATTCTTCCCAGAGAAGATCTCTAAGGGGTCCAGGAGCCTCGGCAATGAAATGGAATGTTTGGATGTTTTTTAATTGTTCTGGAAGTAGGATCCATAGAGTTCATTAGATTATTTATTTATGTTGATGTATTTATTTACATGTTTTTTAAATTTATTTTTGAGGGCGCGCACTGGGGGGGGGGGGGGGGAGGGGCAGAGAGAGAGAGGGAAACACAGAATCCCAAGCAGGCTCCAGGCTCCGAGCCGTCAGCACAGAGCCCGACGCAGGGCTCGAACCCACGGACCGTGAGATCGTGACCTGAGCCGAAGTCGGACGCTTAACCGACTGAGTCACCCAGGTGCCTCTAGATTTATTTTTAAATGGCAAAAAGAAGGTGGATTTATTTGTATGCTTATTTTGTTATGAAATGTACATAAAGAAGAGTTGTGAAGTGTATTGCGTAACGTAAAGGATGATGAAACAAACACGGACCAATCATCCAGCTCGAGAAACAGGACACATTGTCACCGTCTCAGACACCCCCCGGGGGCCCCTCCCAGATCGTATCTCCCTCCTTCCCCCCCAAGACGACTACTCTCCTAAGTTCTTAAAAATTTATCATCCCCTTGCTTTCTTTATAGTTTTCCCACCTATGAACTCATTCCTAAATGACGTATTGTTTGGGCTATGCCCATTTTTGAACTTTTAAACTGCAAAAGTTTATACTATACAAGGATTTATACTAGAAATATTCAGACTTGCTTTTCGAGCTCCACATTCCATTGCTTCTGAGACCCATCCCTGTCGATGTGTGAACCTGAGGTCCGTTCCTTTTCTCTGCTCCATAGTCTGCCTTTATGTAGCTCAACCACAGCTCGGCAGGCCCTGGACATTCGGGGTGTTTCCAGGATCTGAGACTCACAGACGGCGTTCTGTAGACATTCTCTTATACGTGTGTAAGGGTTTCTCTGGGGAAAACAACCAACGGGGTTGGGTTGGGTCGGACGGCTGGGTCACGGGTATGTGCATATCAGCTTTAGCCAAGCCATCTCACGAGTGTTTCCACCAATTTACATGCCCATCGGCCCGTGAAGGAGAGTTCCAGTCTCCCTGCACCCCGCAGGTGCTGATGTTGTCAGGCATTTTTGGTTTTGTCAATCTGGCGAGTGTTTGCGGTGGGGGAGGGGCTGATAATGTTATTTAATTTGCATTTCTTTAGCGTTTCATAAGACTGACCACTTTTTACACATTCCTTGGCCACTGGGTTTCCCCCCTGTAGAGGACAGCTCCGATCTATCACCCACTTTTCTACTGAGTTGTAGGTTTTGTTATTGATTGATCCGTATAAGGTTTTTTGTTTGTTTCGCTTTTACATTCTAGACGTCAATCCTTTGCCGTTATATGAATTGCAAATACCTTCTCACACCATGGTTTTTCTTTTGATTTGCGTTACCGTGTTTCCAAAGGGTCTATGACCCCAGAAAAGATTGATAACCACTTACATTAAGGTTCTGTAAACAGGAGGCATGTGAGCTAGAAAACCTCATACTTTTGTTAAGCCGAGTGGCATTACAGTGAATTGAACTGGAAATCAAAAATGTTGCCTTAGGGGCACCTGGGAGGCTCAGTGGGTTGGGTGTCCCACTTTGGCTCAGGTCACGATCTCGCGGTTCGTGGGTTCGAGCCCCACGTCGGGCTCTGTGCTGACAGCTCAGAGCCTGGAGCCTGCTTCGGATTCTGTGTCTCCCTCTCTCTCTGCCCCTCCCCTTCTCACGTTCTGTCCCTCTCTCTCAAAAATAAATAAACGTTAAAAAAAAAGTGTCACGGGGGCGCCTGGGTGGCTCAGTCGGTTAAGCGTCTGACTTCAGCTCAGGTCACAATCTCGCAGTCCATGAGTTCGAGCCCCGCGTCGGGCTCTGGGCTGATGGCTCGGAGCCTGGAGCCTGCTTCCAATTCTGTGTCTCCCTCTCTCTCTGCCCCTCCCCCATTCATGCTCTGTCTCTCTCTGTCTCAAAAATAAATAAACGTTAAAAAAAAAATTAAAAAAAAAAAAAAGAAAAAAAGTGTCACCTTAAAAGCCAAGATTCTAGCTTCTTTTGAAATACCAGACTAGCCGGGCCTGTGGCTCCTGCGTGGTGGGGGCCACGAGTGGACACAGGGCCGGTGCTGTCCGTCACCCGAGTCCCTATGGCTTCCCAGATGCCGAGGGTCCACTGCCACTTATCACCCTCGGGCGACTTGGAGATTCCCTTCCACTGGCCTTTTCCAGTTACGTATGTCATTTGTGGGCCTTCTCATGTGGTCAGCTCGCTGTCCCTCTGCACCCATCACCCGACACTACTCCATCTACTCCCGTGGCTGTCATTTCTGCTGTCACGTAGATGCGTCCGGTAGGACCACGACTTAGAACTGATCTCCGTCCTGAGTCCTGAGCAAGAGGAAATTTCACCTCATCTACGGAGCTGGTTTGATCAAGGCCTTTCCATAAGGACCTGGCTCCTTAAGGAGCACGGAGAGGGAAGAAGGGCCCGGGAATCAGGTGCCATCGTCTGTTTGGGAGGACTGGTGGTGACCAATCAGACCGAGCCCATCGCCTTGATCCCCAGAAGAAGGAGAAGAGAGGGCTATGGCAGAGATACCTGGTTTCCTGTTTATCTGGGGACACCTCGATTCATATCGCATTTATATCCATCAGCGTGCTGAGCCTCGAAGGCCCAGACTCTGGGTGTCTGAGATAGAATGAAGTTATACAACCTGCTCCAGCTGGCTTTACACCCAGTCTGGGAGGTTCGACAGCCCTGCAGCCAAGGGGCTCTTTAGCGCGGCTCATTTCTTGCACACTTACTCTGTACCAGCTGCTGTGCTGGGAGCTTTATGTGCAGCCTTATCGTCGCATCGACACAATTCCGCGTGGTGTAGCAACCCAGTCCTCATTTTCAGATGCAGAGATGGAAACCGTCAGGTGACCTAGCATCACGGAATACCGTAGGGGTTCCCCGCTCAGGCGTTGGGAGTTCCACCTGTCTGGGTTCCAGCCCTGGCCCCGTTGTCCGGGTGTTTCCGGACAAACTACTGTTCCGGAGCCTCGACTTCCCCGCCGATCAAATGGGAATAATAACACACTTACGGCTCAAGGTTTGTGTGAGAAGCCGGTGAACGGTGTCGTGGAACATTTGGCACGGGACTCCCACAGAACAGGGATGAGAAGGAGCTGGGGTGCAAAGTCTAGTTCTCGCATCCCTGGCTTTCACCAGACCTTCTGCGAAAGCCCCCGCTCTCCCGTTCGCCACAGTCACGAAATGCCCGTTTCCTGCCCTGAACTGCCAACCCCTCCTCCCCACCCTTCTTCAGAGTCCCACTGTCCTGTCTAGGACACACAGACAGCTGTGGCTGGGCGGGCCCTGTGTCCATTCTGTGGGGCTGTGGGCTGTGGGAGGTTCTTTGGGGGAGCGGGGGGTGGATTTTTCTCCTGGGGTTAGTCCCTGCTCATCTTCACTGGGGAAAAACCGGGCGGGGCAGAAACATTCCAATTTCTCTTGGCATTTTCCGTTACCGTTTTCCTTCTCTCTCTGAGTGGCTATCCCATCAACCCCAGGCCATCAGTGAAGACGTGGATGGCCGAGTTCCCACGACCAGTCGGAGCGTATAGGACCTGAGCTACAGGCCTGCGGCATGACGTGGAACTTGCTGTGTCGTCCTGGACAGATCTAGAAACTGGTCGTAGCAAAGCCCTTTCTGGCCTTTCCCCGTTTGCTCTGAAGTCTGACCGGCCCACTGAGGTTGGCTGCGTTGATTTCAGCCCCCTGTGCCTCCCTCTTGAGTTGCACCTTCTACAGAAGCCTTCCCCGCCTCCCCAGAACAGTGTGGGAATGAAGAGTGGGCCTCAGGGGTCAGGCCGCCTGGGCTTGAACCCTAGTTCTGCCCCTCACTGGCTGTGTGTCCTGGGGAGAGTTACTGAACTTCTCTGTGCTTACGTCCTTATCTTAGGACGTCCTTATCTCAGGACAGAGCCCTGTGCAGGGCGGGCATTCTGTCTTGGCTGTCGCTCTCGTCGGAGTCAGGCTTGTGCAAGAAGCATAGGCTTTCCCTGGGTCCTTCCACTAGCTTGCCCTGTGACTCTAGGTGTCTCTTGTAATCTCGCCAAGCCTGGTCTGGGTTGCCCCCCGGGAGAGTGGTTGCAGGACCCGCTTCGGGGGCGTGAGATCCGTGTGTCTTACAGGCCTCGTGCTCAGAAGGGCCTCCCGCTCGGTGATTCTCCGCTGTTGCCCTCCTGAAACGCCCAATAACTTTTAAGCCTTTAGCACAAGGTCCTGCAAATCATGGCTTGCGTTTCTCTCTCCTGTCTTGTGCCTCACCTTGGCTGGAGTGGGCAGCAAGGCCCGTGGCTGGTCCGACAGGGGCCACCCTGCACAGAATTCTGGAGGCTCCTGCTGGCTGCCGCTCCCCAGCCGTGGCTGATTCACCAGGCTCTGGGCCTCCACGGGCACAAGGGCCACTGTCCCCCGCCAGGTGACATGTGAGCTGTTTTCAGTGGAAACTTTTCAGCTTGGGATTCTGACCTCGGAGTGGGTTGATTTAGGCTATCTGCTGCCATGGAACTGACCATAAATTTTCTGCATATTAGGTGATTTCAAGGAAAAAAAATCAATTTTAATAGCAGCAATCAAAACTGTAGAAACCCGCAACTGCCATCATGGTGCTGCTTTACATCTGGGTTTGCAGGACAGGAAGGCAAAGAGCCAGAGGGTCCCCAGCGCCCTGCTGGGGCAGGGGTGGGGGCGGGAGGGGGAGGGGTGGGGGGAGGGGACCCATCAGACTGGACCAAAGCCTCCTTGATAGCAGCTCTTCAGACGTGACATTTTGTGTTACGGCTGGTTAATCTTTAAGCCGGAATGTATTCTTTATTCAATGATAATTATGAATTGTTTCATAGCTAATTCATTCTCATGATTGAAACCCCAAAACCACAAAAGGATAGAGGGAGAAAAGTCTCCCTCCTGCCCTCCTTCCTGGAGGCAGCCCGTGTTCTCCGGGCTCTTGTGTGCTTCCGAGAGAGTTTATTTGTATTCGAGAAAAAAAAAATTATGTATTTATACTCCTATATTTCACCCATTTTAATACAAATGGTCACATACAATGTCCACGGTCTGCACCTTGCTTTTTCGGGATGTATCTTGGAGACAGTTCTTCATTCACTCAAGCTGAGTTTCTTTGTTCTTTTATATGGCTACACGGTGGTCTGTTTAAAGAGCCCTGCCCTTATTTAACCGGTCTCCCTGGTTATGATGGATGGCAGGCTGTTTCCATTCTTTAGAGCTGTGCGTCTTGAACAAATTCTGTTCCCCCCTCAGCTCACCGCTGACACCTGTTTAAGGGGCAAATGGCGCCGTTCCCTTCGTCGAGCCTTCCTTACATGCCGCCTGTTACAGCTCCAGCCGATTTCCAGACGCGCTCCCTGGAGACACGGGCCCTCCTCTGTACCCTTCCTTTCCCTCTCCCAGCAACCTCTGGGAGTCCACGCTGAACCTCCATGGTCTACCCTCACCTCTCAGACACCCCCCTTTCCCTCCCCACCGCCACCTCCCGAGACCCAGGCTCCACTGTGTTGGGCTTGGACCGTTGCAGTACCTCTCCCTCCCGCTGATGGAAACCGCATCAGGTCACTCTCCCCCCCCTTCCACGGGCGGATGCCCAGGAGATAAACCCCCAGCCGCCCCCCCCACCTCCTGCCGTCGTCTCCCTCGCGTTATCCCACAACCACACTCCGAGCTCTTTCCGGTCTCCAATTATATGCACGTACTGTGCCTTCTGCCTACGACATCATACCCACGTCAGTACTTTCCTTCACCTTCCCGACACCCACTCCCTTGAAATCTCAGCTTCCAGGGCACTCTTCCCCAGAGAGGCCTGCTCTGAGGTCCCACCGACAAGCAGTCGTCCACGCAAGGTGGCCGGCACCGCACCCTGTTCATTTCCTCACCTCATCCGTCCCTGTACGTAATGATACCTTTGCGGCGTGTGCCTTTGGTTAGGGTCTGGTCCCCCCACTATCATGTGGTCTGTTGCGGGCAGGGATGTGTGTCTTGTTCACAACTTTGTCTCTTGTCCTTAGTGTGGGACCTCAGCAGTGCTCGTCAAATGAAGGCACGGTTCTGAGCCCTCCGTCTTTGCCAGCCCTGCACTCAGCATTGGACCCCCCAAGTTTCCTAAACCAGAGGGATGTGCACCTTCCTGGTAATATGACCCGATGAGGAAGGGCTAACTCTGCCACAGAGGAAGCCTGGAAGGGATGAGGACCATTCCACGGGTGACGGAGAAGGGAAAGGGCTTTCAGGCAGAGGGTATAGCCTGAGCAAAGGTGCAGAGACATTAACGCTCACAGCCCGTCCGGGGAGAGGGTGTCTCCCAGTAGGGACACAGGTATGTGGTGAGAGGGGACAAGGCAAGCTAGGAAATTTCCCTGAGGTCCTGCCGCGGTGGGTCAAGGAGTTTGAATATTTTTGTTGTGTTTTATTTCTTTGCATCCCTAGCCCTTCTCTTGTGCTGCACAATACGGTGGGCGTGTAACGAAAAATCCCGGATGTAAACTGGTAACCCACGGTGTTACCTCTGTTTTACAAAAGGGGAGACCAATGGTCCCTGATTCCAAAGCGACTCGCCTTGCACCTGCTTACTCTCCTCGGTCGTATTTATTGGAAGCTCCTTGTATTCGTGAGGGGAACCCACGTTGCCGTAACAAAGAGACTTTCATTCTCCCGCCCCCCCCCCCACCCCACCGCCCAAATCCGGTAACGTAAAGAACAAAGACCTTACCTTTGGGTGAGTGGATCCCGTCACTCAGTCGTTTGGTGACTCAGGTTCTTTCCATCTCGTTTCTCCACCATTCCCTCGGGTGTTGTAAACATCTACGGGGTGAAGCTGGGTCTCAGCCATGTCCTGTTTGTAGACGGAAGGGAGGTGACTAGAGATGGAGGAGGAAACGTGCCCGCTGTCTTAGAGGCTCCGTCTCAGATGGAGGACGCGCCACTTTTGCTGACATAAAGTGCAAGGCAAGGACTCGGCCAACTGCAAAAAACGCCAGGAAGCGTAGTCTAGCTGGGCAGCTGGGTGCCCACCTACAATGCCACTACTCGGGAGGAAGACGACAATGTGTCTGGTGGACGATTAGCCGAGGAACCTGCCATAGCAGACCCCAGGTCACCAGGAGCAGGTGGCTGGAGGCTTGGCTGGTGGGTGACGCCAGGTCCCCGTGCTCTCGTCACTCAGGGCATAGAGCCATGAGCTTTGCCCCTGCCTCCTGCCGGGGAGAGGACCTTGGGGTTCCCCCGGCTGTGTCTGCCCATTTCTCTGCACGGTGCTCTCAGTGCTCCGACCCGGCCTCAGCCCCTCTGCTATCTTTCATTCTTGGCTGGCGATGGCTCTGAGCCAGACCTGGACCTTGGCCTTGCTACTCAGTAAAGAGACGTGCTCGGCAAGTTAAGCATCAGGGTCCATAGTCTAATGGTTCGTCGGGACTATGTGACAGGAGAAACACTTTTAAGCACTTGAGAAGCAAATTTTGAAATACGGAAACAAGCCATTAATTACAAATCATTATTATTCGGTGATTAACATGGGCCCCAGCTATGGACTGGAATGTTTGCGTCCCCCCGACCGAATTTATAAACTGCATTTTAAGGCCCGCGATGGTGGGATTAGGAGGTGGGGCCTTTGGGAGATGATTCGGTCGTTAGGGGGAGCCCTTGTGAATGAGATTAGTGCCCTTGTTATAAAGGAGGCAGGAAAGATCCCTGGCCCTTCCCCCACTGGTGGCTGAAGCTAGAAAGCACCGGTCCATGAACCAGAGGCAGGCCCTCACCAGACACTGAATCTGCTGGCGCCTCAAGCTTGGACCTCCAGAACTGCAAGAAATATATTTCCGTTATTTATAAGCCATTCAGGCTACGGGATACTGTCACAACAGCCCGAGTGGGCTAAGACCAGTCCCCCAAAGACTTTCTTGCTAATATTGTAGTAGCCAACTAGGGGTCACTGTACGCACCCCAAAGTGATAAATTTGCGTCTGAAAGTTCTGTACTATAAATCCAAACGGACTTCGATCGCAAATAGTATAAAACCTCATTAATATTAAAATTAGCAATAGCTAATATTTATTGAGCACTTACCGCGTCTGGCGCTCTGTAGCACCTTCTACAGCGTCATCTCTCATTTACTCATTACCACGCCTGAATGGAGCACTGTCATTAGCCCCGTTTTCAGACAAGGGTGCGGGGAGTTCGAGTGGTCACCTGACCAAGGCTGCGTAATCGGCACAGAGCAAAGCTAAGGTTTGATTGCAGCTCACCTCCGGAACCTCGGCTCCTAAGAAGCTGCTAGCCTAAGGGTCACGGAAGTAACTTTCCCTGAAGACCTGCAAGGTGCTACCCAGCTTCTTGAACCTGGTGGCGCCCCTGGTCTGTCTCTCTCCCCATTCCAGCTGAAGAGATGGAGATACAGGAGGTCAAGTACACGCAGCTAGGGAGTTCTCTGGTTGGCCTCCCTCCCCTGCAGAGAACAGACATTATGTGTGCCCTTGGTGGGGGTTGGGGGGGGTGGCCCTCCTACATGGGCAACCCTTGGGATGCTCCACGTTGCTGGGAAGGGAAACCTTGGCTCCTCTCCCCCTGAGAAAAGCCAGCAGGCCCTGAGATGGCCAGCAAATCTCCCCTCCGGCTCCTCTCCACGTCCGCAACCACCTGCCTTGTCCTTCCCGCCTCCTCTTGTGGATCCAAGGGCTGAAGATTTCCTCCTCATCCTCTCCCTCCCACCCCTCCCCTTGCCCCTCCCACTCCAGCCTCTTCAAGCAGCCCCCCATCTTTCTGAAATGTTAGCAAACCAGATAACGTCACCTTCTGCCTAGAACCCTCTCACGTGCCCAGTACCCTCGCAGTAAAGCCGCTGCTGGGCACGGGAGACTCTGCATGACCTGGCTTTGCCTCCGTTCCAGGCTGTTCCCGTCTCCTCCTCTGTCACCCCCCTCCCCAGCCCCACGGGTGCTCCGCCGGCTGCAAATAAAAAGGGGGCGGGTGGAGCAAGGGCCTGCGAACAAATCAACTTGGAAAATTCCGTGTTCTCTATGCGTTCTTGGAAATCAGCCCGGTCTTCCCCAGATTTCTTTGATCGTGGCCGAAGGAATGTCCTGCCCATCAGCTCCTTTGAGTCTGCTCCTGCGGCTGGATGGGCTCCCTTCCCCGCCCTGTACTTGCCCGCCTCCACACCTTTGCTCCTGCTCCTTTCGCCCACCACATCCCTGCCCAGAACACCCTCTCTGACCCCCCTTCCCGCAGGGAAACATTTCAAGGTCCAACTCAAAAGTCGTATTTCCCACGAACCTTCCTGATTTCACTCCACTTGCTTTCCTCAACCTGTAGCGTTAGCCTGGGCCTCTCCCTGACCTTGAATTGTAAAGCCAGCCGGGATGTAGGGTCACCTGTGGTCTGACTTTGACTCCTCCCTGAACTATGAGTTTTTTAAGGCAAGGGACTGAAGCTCAGCGTCCTTTCGTATCTCATATGGGGCCTGGCACGTTACAGGTGCTCTGCAAACATTCCTTGAGCAAGAACTGAGAAAGGAGACGCAAGGTGTGAAGAGCAAAGACCCTGCCCAGCCCCAGCTCTGGTTCCCATGGCAACCACCAGGGAGGGACACCGGGGAGGCTCTGAGGCCCCCGGGTCGCCTGGCCTGACTCTGGGCATGGCGGACAGACCGAGAGGCTTCCCTGGCAGCTCAGGAGCAGGTGACGGGGACTCCAGTGCCGTCATGACAGGCTGTACGTGTCCGGTGCTGGGCGTCCTTGGAGAAACGTGTCATCTGTCATCTGCAGATTGGCAGCAACGGAAGGACCCAGGGTAAGACTGCCTCACTTATAGCAGGTTGTGTCCATCCTTTCCTGAGTCCAGAAATTGCACAGATTTGGGCCAGGACCCAAAGGAACATATTCTGGGGGCCACGGGCGTGTGCCAGAACCAGGTCCCCAAGCCCTGGGGCTCGCGTGGCCAGGTGGGCAGTGGGAATGACAGAAGTAGGCAGGGCAGAGTTCGAGCTCCTCTGGGAGAGCCCGGCCCTGCCTGGAGGGGGGCGCCCTGCTCAGTGCCAGCCTGTGAAACCAACAGAGAATGGGCACCAGGGAAAGCCAGACCTTCTGATTTGTATGTGAATCTCCTGATTTAAAAAAAAACTGCTTTGGAGCGCCTGGGTGGCTCAGTTGGTTAGACGTCCAACATTGGCTCAGGTCATGATTTTGCGGTTGGTGAGTTCAAGCTTCACGTCCGGCTCTGTGCCGACAGCTCAGAGCCTGGAGCCTGCTTCGGATTCTGTGTCTCCCCCTCTCTCTGTCCCTCCCCGTGCTCATGCTCTGACTCTCTCTCTCTCTCTCTCTCTCAAAAATAAACATTAAAAAAGTTTTTAAAAACATAAACATAGTATAATTATATACTATGTAAGAGTGTCCGACTTCGGCTCAGGTCATGATCTCACGGTCTGTGGGTTCGAGCCCCGCGGCGGGCTCTGTGCTGACGGCTCGGAGCCTGGAGCCTGCTTCCGATCCTGTGTCTCCCCTATCTCTCTGCCCCTCCCCCCGCCGCTCACAAATAAATACACATTTAAAAACAGTTTAAAACCACTGGCTCAGAAATGCTAACATAGGTGAAAGCCGCGTATCAGTCCTGGGTTCAGCAAACGGTGCTGAATGTCAGCAGCATGCACCTGAGTTTTGTTCTAACAAGTACGTCAGAGTTGGGGTTCATGTTGGAAGTGCATGTCAGGAGTGCACAGCAGCCACATATTCTACCCGAGGGGCTCTGAGCAGAGAGCCACGCGGTGGGTGCTGTGATGTGACACAATATCTCGGTCCTGTGTCCACTCACACGTTGGTGTCAGAAGCCCGCCCTGCTGAACTGCCTGGCTCCAGCCCCTCCCCTGGCACGCTGCACCTGCCTGGCAGGGAAGGGTCGCGTTCTTTCTCTCAGAGCCCGGTGGCCCCACGGAAGCCTTTCCGCCTGCAGCCAATGGGTTGCAGACGCACATATGTCCTAGCCCAGGCGTAGAGGTGTGCAGCTCTAAGTCAGGGGCCGTGGCACCCACTGCCCGAGTCCCTGCCCACCAAGACCCCCTCCCACACTCAGCCCCGCTCCCTGGAGAAGACACCTGTCACAGTCTTCTTCTCCAGCGGGCAGAGGCGGGGCCGAGAGAGGCCTGCTGCTATTACACATGACCCTTGGCCAGGTGGTGTGGGGTGCGGGGAGGGAGGCGACGTGGCTGCTGTGTGGTCCCCCTCTGTCATTTGTGTCCTCCTCTCCTGGTGGCAGGCACGGCTCCCAACCAACCTTGGAACTGAGTGGACTGGGTGACGTGTCCCCTCACCCTGACCACCCTGCCCCCGCCTCCATGCTTGGAGAGAGAGAGAGAGAGAGAGGGGAGAGAGACAGACAGACACAGAGACAGTGCCCGGGGTCATGGAAAATAGAGGGAGGGTGGGCCCCGGCCTGGCCACTTACTAGCTGTGTGATCACGAGCCAAGCATACAACGTCTCTGCCTCAGTCGCCTTCTCTGCAAAATGACGGGGGGGGGGGGGGGGGGGGGAGGGGGAGGGGGTGTAGGAGGGGGAGGGGAGCTCACATCTGTGGGCGCAGCAAGGCGGGCGTAGGGCAGGCCCCGTGAGCACCCCCTCCTGCCCTTCCTGGTCTGATACCCTTGCAGGGAGCGGTCCACAGGTCAGCATTCCAGGGAGGGGAGAGTGGGGGGGAGTGTGGAGAAGCCGGGTCTCCTCCCTGTCACCCCCCTGTCTTTCCCTCCCCCCCTCTCATTGTTCCCCAGGGCAACGGAATGTTCCCGTTTCTCAGAAGGGGCAAGGGCACAAGGAGCCCCCGTTGCTGACCTGCCCCTACAGGGCACACTCGGGTGGGCGGGTCTCCAGCAGGCCACGGCTCTCCCGTGCCATCAGCTGCCTCCTCCCCACCCCCCACCCCACCCCCCCCCACCCCCCCCCACCCCCCCCCCCCCCCCCCCCCCCGTCCCTCTGTCTTCCCCACCTTTAGGCTCAGACTAGCTGTGTCCTCACCTGGTCGCCTTTACCCCGAACCTACCAAGGTCCATGCTTCCACCTGCGACAATAAATACTCCCAGACGAATCGGCCCCGCTTCTGCCAGCGGGGTGTGTGGGACCCGTTCCGTGGCCTGTCTGAACCTCATTCATCTTTAAGCTGAGAATCATACCCCTCACGGGGCTGGTACAGGTTGAAGCGAAATGCCACATCCTTGGTGCCCCGGGTTCACGGGTCTTCTGTCCTTGTTCTCCACCCCCATACATGTTTCCTCTCCGTGCAAAGCCACGTCAGAGCCTCCAGACCTCACCGGGACATCAGACCTGCTTCCTCCTGCGGGGACGGTGGCCTCACTGGTGGTCCAGCCCTGGTAGCAGACTGTCCGGCCCTTAGGGAATAGTCTCGCCCTTCCCACAGCTCTAGCCACTGTTACCAGGCCCAGGAGGGACAGGATTTCATTGATTTTCTCACCCACACCCTACGCCCTCCCTGCCCTTTCTCTCCACGGGGAACCCACTGTGTCACAGAGAGAGCGAGAACGAGAGCGAGAGCGAGAGAGAGGAGAGAGAGAGAGAGAGAGCACGCGCGTACCAGATGTTCAAGTCGTGTTCCCTTCTTACACATTCAGCCCATTGGGGTGTTTGATCTCTGGCTTAACAAGTTCGGCCATCTTTCTTAAGAGAATAAAAGAGATTCAGACAGAGAAAGAGGGAAGGAGACAAAGAATGAGCGAGACAATGAGATACAATGAGCCAGACTCAAAGGAATAGATAGAGGAAGACAAAGCCAAAGCCCGAGCAGAGAGGGAGAGACAGACAGGCAAGACAGAACAGGGAACACCTTCTCTTGGAACCCCCCCTCTTGCCTCCCCTGGGTTCTCGCCCCTGCTCAACCCTGCCTCCCCGGCCCCAGGCCCAGCCTCAAAGCCACCATATCAACTCTGAGTGATCACTCCCTCCCGTGGAGGTGACAGCCTCTCGCTCTGCGTGACAGGGCATCTGCTTAAGACTCAGGAGCCTCTGACAGGAGATGGGATGAGGAGCCCCGGGGTGCAGAGGGCCTGCTGGCAGGGGACAAATGGGCTGCCGGTGGGGAGCCCAGAACCCCGCCTGCCGCACTCCTGGGTCTGAGCGGCCTTGCAGAGGCGCCCAGGGAGCCGGCCGCTGAGGCCCTCGCTGAGCATTAACTCTGCATTTATTTCCTGCTCTGCCTCTCCCTTCCCCCCTTCCCCCCCTTCCCCCCTTCCCCCCTTCCCGCTCCCCTCCTTTGTCTCTGGGTCTTCGATTTCCTATTTGAGAACAGTTCCAGCCCGTGCCCCTGCTGAAATCCCAGCCTCTGTAACCAGCGAAGGCTGTTTGGAGCCTGTGAGTCAGAGACCAGCGCTGGTTTTTATTAAAGGCAGAAAGAAAATAATCTGATTTTACAAAGCAAAGCACCTCCTTATAAGCCAAGGCGGCCATGAGACATCTAACCGCCTGTGATATTTTAAACCATGCATGCGTGCACAATAGCCCCCAACCCCTTCCCGGCCTCTGGTGGGAGCGTCAAACCTGCGTGGGTTTTATTATTATTATTTTTTTTTTCTGGCTAAATGTTTTTAGGTCACTTCCATCCACCCCCACTGCGCGCTCCTATGCAGGAAACGCCATGAATTCCATTCCAGCCCCGGAACCTCCACAATTAATGGGATCACTGGAAATGCACCAGGAAGGATGCTGGGGGCGACGGGGTCTTTGTCTCCTTGGTCTCCGGGTGGAGAAGCTTCTCGCCAGATGAGAAGCGGAGCCCCTCCAGGCCCTGTGGCCCTCCGGCTGCAGGCGCTGATCCCGGGTCCCCGGGGAGCCCACCTGGGGCGGGCAGCCCAGACCCTCTTTCTGCTCTGCCCCACCACCCTCTGGAGCTGTCTCTTTCTATAATTCTCTTCTCGTCCAGTCTATTAGCGTTCTCCGGCAGGCTCTGCCCAGTTCAGCCGCATCTCCTTGTCTAGTTTATATTAGAAGAGAAAGCTCTGGCGTGGTTTCCCCTCACCTGAGGAAAGAGATGCTTCTCTTTTTCAAGACACTCAGAGCCTTTGATGAAGCCCAAGAAAGACTTAAATTGTAATGAAATTCAGTCTTTTAGAGATGAGATTGCCCAAGAGCGCTTCTAACTGTCTCGTGAAAAGGGCTTGGCTCTCCAGCAGTCAGCAGCTGGGCACCGGGGCCTGCCCTGCGTGCCCGCAGGCGGGTCTGCAGCTCGGCTCCTGCCTGTTTCTCCACCCCCCCCCCCCCGCACCCCCCACCCCTGCACGGGCTATTACAGTAGCCGGCCCAGCAGCAGCCTCCCGCCTGGTCTCCCTGACGCCCCTTCTCCTCCCTCCCCTGCTCCGACCACATCCCTCCTCCTCCGAGGCCTTCAGTGGATCCAAACCCCCAGCGCAAGCACCCCCTCCCCTCCTTCCCCAGCCTTCCCAAACCTTCCGGTGGGGGCGGGGAGTGGATTGTACCATCTATCGGACCTCCGCACAACCGTGTCTGTAGCCCGGTAAAAAAAACCCACTTCTGGGGCGCCTGGGTGGCTCGGTGGGTTCAGAGTCCGACTTCGGCTCAGGTCATGATCTCACGGTTCGTGATATCAAGCCCCCGTGTCGGGCTCTGTGCTGACAGCACGGAGCCTGCTTGGGATTCTCTCTCTCTCCCTCTCTCTGCCCCTCCCCGTGCACTCTCTCTCTCTCTCTCAAAAACAAACCAATAAATAAACATTAAAGAATGGGTGCTAAGTGCCAGGCTCCACGCCAGGGGATAGACATGTAGCATAGGGCTGACCAGAAGAAAAGGTCCCCCAGCGCCGGGGAGCTCAAACTCATTCATTCGTTCCTCTTTACCGCCAAACACCCGGAAAAGTTGTCTCTACGGGCGTCCCCAGGTTCCCTGCCCCCACTTTGTTTAATCGCAAGCCAGCCACTTCCATCCCGTCCCTCCGCTGAACCTCCCTCACCTAAGACGCCGAGACCTCCAAGACCCCACGGGTCCCTCTGCGTGCATCCCACCTGACCCAGCTGCCGCATGGCCCGTAACTGGCCACCGCCTCCCTTTTAAATCACTCTTTGGTTTCTGCAGGCACCACTTTCTGCTGGCTTTCTTGCCACCTCACCGGTCACTCCTGTCCCCCTCCTCTGTGGGTTCCCTCTTCGATCTTGTAATGTTGGGGTATCCTTGGTAAAGTCATTCTCGGGGCCTCTTCTCTGCAATCACTCCCATCAGGACCTCGTCTGCCCTTTGGATTTTAAACAGTGTCTCTAGGCTCACAACCCCCACCTTTGTATCTCCAGCTCAGACCTTTCCTCCTCTTCCCCCTCCTCCCCACCCTTCTCCTCCTCCTCCCCCTCCTCCTCCTCCTCCTCCTCCTCCTCCTTCTTCTCTTAAGATTTTATTTTTAAGTAATCTCTATACCCGGCCTGGGGCTCGAACTCACAACTCCGAGACCAAGAGCTGCAGGCTCTACCGACTGAGCCAGCCAGGCACCCCCTGCCCCGAGTCAGCATTTCTTCTTAATTGACGTCTCATGCCCAACTTGTCCAAAATGTGATTCCTAAGCTTTCCCATAATTCTGTCCGTCATGCAGCCTCCGTCAACGTGGTCAGAAGCAAGTCCGCGCTTTGGGTTCCTCAGGCCAAAACACCCAGCTGTTGTACGGGGTTCCTCCCTTTTGCTCACATTCCACACCCGTCAGAAATCTTGCTGACCCTGCCTTCGAAGCGCGCCCAGAATTCCCACCAGTGCTCCATTTCCACTGGCCCCACGGCGGTCCAAGCCAGCATCCCCCGTCTGGATCTGGTAGCTTCCTCCTCGCTGGTCTGCGCCCAGCAGGTGACGCGCCCCTTTTGTATTAACCTCTGCTGGAAACTTCCCATGGCTCCCATCTTGCTCAGAGCGAGAGCCTGCAGGAACCTTGCGGACGGGGCCCCACCCCTGCCCGGACTCCCCTCCTCCCTCTCTTCCCCATGCTTGATTCTTTCCAGGCCTGCTTCTTCTTCGGCCTCTTTAACTTGCTGGTCTTTCTCCCTGGGACACCTTTCGCGCTGATGCCTACATGGCTTTTTCCGTCACCGCCTTCACATCTGTGCTCAGATGTTACCTTCGCAGTGACGCCTCCCCTGAGCGTCCTGCTCAGAACCGCCCTGCCCGCTCCGCAGGCTCTGTCCTCTTCCCTCCCTTCTTCTGCCTTCGGCACAGCACTCGTCACCGTCTGACGTGCTACCTAGTTATTTGCTCTTCATTTGCCTTCACTAGAATGTGGGTCAGGGGAGTGGGTTGAATTGCGTCCCCCCAAAAAGACACGTCCGAGTCCTGAGCCGCGGTGGCTGTGTTTTCGCCTTACCTGGACTTAGTCTTTGCAGATAAAATTAAGTCAGGGATCTGGAGATAAGATCATCCTGGATTTAGGGTAGACCCCCCCCCCCCCCAAATCCAATGGCTGTTGCCTTATAAGAGAAGACAGGGAGAGACTTGAGACACAGAGACACAGGGAAGATGGCACGTGACGATGGGGACAGACAGGGATGATGCGGACACGAACCAAGGATCGCCAGGAGCTGCGAGAAGCAAGCGGGAGTCTCCTCCAGAGCCTCCCGAGGTAGCGAAGCCCTATCCACACCTTGAATTTGGACTGCTGGCCTCCGATCTGGGAGATCACACCTTTCTCTTGCTCTAAGCTGCCAAGGTGGTGGTGTTGCCTCAGTCCTAGGAAGCCAAGGCAGGAGGATCCTGGTTCTGTTTTCCCCTGCGGCCCAAGCTCCAGCATGCCACCAGGCAGTGTGGTCACGCAGCACGCGACTGGATGAGTGTCCCCCCTCCCCGCCCCCCCGGCCCCACTCCCTCATTTGCAAAATAAAAGGAAAAGTTCCGCATCCTGTGGAGGTCCTGGTCGAGGGGATCAGATGGTACGCTGAGTCCGTGCCCCCCCCCCCCCCCCCCCACCGCACACTGTCCTCCTCTCCGAACTCCGGGAAGCCCCCATGCTTGTCCGCCTCGGAGAGCCACTCTTCATGGTTTTTTATCCAACAGCCCTTACCGATATGGGAAGTATCCGTGCTGTATCGTTAAGTGGGAAAAGGCTGGTTACAAAATTGCATGTGCATTCGCTCTGCTTGTAAAAAGCGGGCATGAAAGCACCGCCCGTGACCAGAGGGAAACTCTAACTCAAGTGCCCAGAGCCCAGAATCCGAATCGTTCTTTGCGTTCCCATTGGGTGTTGCTCAGAGCCCATCCAGCGTGGGCAGCGGGGAGGCCCCTCTTGCCTGCCTTCGCCCCCCTCCTTCTCATCTCCCATCCTGCCCTCAGTTTCCGGAGTTTTGTTGTGTTTCCTTCTGTAATGCTTTGTGAGTTTCTCCTTAAAAGTCAAGCACCTCTTTTGCTCGGTTTATTACGAGGTACCTTTCAGGGTTGTCTTGCGGTTTTGAAAGGAGTCTTTTTTCTCCTGTACAGTTTTTATTTGTTTGAGTGGCGCCTGGTTCCGGACACACCTTCTGTGTTGGCGCCTCCTTGGAGCAGTCCCTGACTCCCCTTCCCGGCACCCTGAGTGTCCCCTTTACGCCTCTCCCAGGTTTTTATTTTTCTTTGCTTAATTTCTTTATTTGTGTGCATTTCGCTAATGCAAATTATCCATTCATGGCTGTCTTCTCTCCAGGACTGTGAGGTTTAAGAGAGGAGGGATAGGGTCTGTCTTTTTTTTTTTTTTTTTTTAAGTTTATTTATTTATTTTGAGAGAGAGAGAGCCGCATGAGTGGGGGAGGGACAGAGAGACAAAGGGAGAAAGAGAGAATCCCAAGCAGGCTTTGCGCTGTGCTGTCAGCACAGAGCTCAACATGGGGCTCGATCTCATGAACTGTGAGATCATGACCTGAGCCGAAATCAAGAGTCAGGTGCTTAACCGACTAAGCCACCCAGGCGCCCCAGGGTCTGTCTTAATCACAACTACAATGCCAGTGTAGAGCCTGGCACCCAGTGGGTGTGCAGGAGGGTGTGGAATGAGTCTCAGGCACACACCCAGGGGTGTAGGTAGGTGTGTGTGTAATCCAGGCTCGGCTGCTCCTGCTTGTAGGGATCTGGGTTCATCACTTCACTGTTTTGTGCTTTAGCTTCTCCAGTGACAAAGGGCGTGGCTTCTGGGTGCCCTTACAATGCTAACAGCCTTTGGTTCCATGAAGAGAGGGCGAGAAAGGGTCAGAAGCAAGTTGCTTTCCGCAAGGCAGGCTCCCACATGTAAGCAAAAACTGACGGAGGGTTTCCAAGTCGCCAGCTGGCAGCTATGTTAAAAAGCTAAGCCATGATAAAGAACATGTGGAATCTGTCTGTCTATCCATTTATCTATATAATGGAATATTACTCAGCCATAAAAAAGAATGAGTTCTGGCCATTGGCAACAACACGGACGGACCTAGAAGGTATAATTTTTTTTAATTTTTTTTTAATGTTTATTTATTTTTGAAGGCGAGAGAGACAGCGTGTAACTGGGGGAGGGGCAGAGAGAGAGGGAGACACAGAATCAGAAGCAGGCTCCAGGCTCCGAGCTGTCAGCACAGAGCCCGACGCGGGGCTCGAACTCACGAACTGTGAGATCATGACCTGAGCCGAAGTCGGACGCTCAACCGACTGAGCCACCCAGACGCCCCTAGAAGGCATAATCTTACGTGAAATAAGTCAGACAGACAAAGACAAATACCATATGATTTCACTCGTATGTGGAATTTGAGAAACAAAACAAACACACAAAGGAAAAAAAAAAAGAAACAAAACAACAGACTCTTAACAGAGAACAAACTGGTAGTTGCCAAAGGAGAGGTGGATGGGGACATGGGTGAAATAGATGAAGGGAATCAATTACCTTGATGAGCCCTGAGAAGTGTGTAGAATTGTTGACTCCTACTGTACATCTGAAACTAATGCAACACGATGTTAAATATACTTCCAAAAAAAAAGATATACCTCGTCTTTTTCTCTGACTGACCGACTTCAGATGCCCTCACACCTTCTGCGGGGGTAGAGCCCTCCACTGGGAATGGAGATTCCTGGCCAAACACCCAAGGGGAGGCTCAGCATTCCACAACAGCTGAGCAGCTATTCCCCAGGAAGGGTACCAGGGGAAAATAATAATGGCGACTGCATCATCGACGCTGGACTTGGTCTTTGGCCGAACCGTCTTCTCATCTTTTCTATCCGGGGCTCTACCCTCCAGCCTCCAAGTCCCCCACCCCATTAAGAGGAGTTTTGAACTGATTACTAAGAATGAATAGCAACGCAACTGAGACCTAGATACTGAACTTGTATTACAGCGAACGCTCTTACTCATTCTAGAAGACTGTAGGTTCTAGGGCGATTTCTATATAGCAATGCAAATGAAGTCAGTTTTACTTCTTTTGAATTCTTACACGATGTACTCATTTCTTCTTTCCTCATTGTGTTGATTAGGTCTTCAGTTCAATGTGGAGCAGCGTCAATGATAGAGGGTGTCCGATCTCGCTCCTGACTTAATGGAACTAGGCCTAACGCCTCATCCTTGAGTGAAATATTTGCTTAAATTCCTTCATAGGTACACTTCATCAGATTAGGGATGTTCCCTTTACCCTTATTTCACCAAGAGTTCCTGTTTTAATCATGAATATGTGTTCAATGATATTAAGTCTCTTTTCTGCACGTTTTGAGATGACGCTCTGATCTTTCTCCGTTCGTCTGTTCGTGTGCCGTGTCGTAGAATAAATTTTCCAATATCGAGCTAACCCTACATTCCTGGGTTAAACTTTACTTGATCATGATGTACTTTAAAATATGAATTGCTGAATTCCATTAGCTAATATTTTATTCAGAATTTCCTGTCCCATTTCATAAGTGAGCTTGGTCTATAATTTCTTTTTCTTGTACTGGAGCTATTTTGGGGATCCTATGACATGGTACTTTGAACATCAGATAGCATTGGAAAATTTTAGATATTTAACAGTCTGCACAGAAGGCCTCTCGTCCGGCTCAGGGAGGAGATACACCTGTGCAGGTGGGTCGGCCTGCCCACACGGGACAGTAGGAGAGGCTCCTGCGGGGGCGCGATTCAGGATTCATCCATGATTTTGAAGGCTTTTGGTTGTCAAGAGTCCCGTTTAAGACACAAGGAGGCCTGAGAGTGGGTCACAAGCTGATTTCAGGATTAGCTGCCAACCCATGAGACGGGCAGAGAAGGGCTGTTCCACCTGTCTGACCAGTACCGGGACCATTCCTGCTGGGGAGATATCACATTAGATTGTGGTATCCTTGGTGACCAAAGGAGTACATGTCTGTTCTTCACCAGCATATGGAGTAAGGTTGGGGGCGGGAGGCAATGGTTGAACTCTTTGAACCAACAGGTCTTCTTCTAGCCAATTTGTTCTAACGTAAGATCAATAAGAAATATCATTTTATCCCTAGAAGGCGTTTTGGGGGAGTCCAGAATCCTGGCATAGTCCCAGCTTTGTCCCCAAGCAACAGTTTGCGTGCCCCCTGGAAATGGGATGGGATCCTCTTCTGAGGCCCCCAAGAATGTTGAGGTTGTAGAAAGAGCCTTGGTGTCTGGAGTGGGAGACTGGGATCAAGTCCTGACTCCACTTGCTCTCCGTGACTCTGAGTTCTCGACCTCATGTGTGAGACACGGATGATTACACTCCACCTTCTAGGATTGTAATACTGATTAAATATGACAAAAAGCGCCAAGGGTCGGTCTGGTACGCAGTCGCTGCTCAGTCCATTCCCTCAGTTTCCTGGGAGGCTGAGGGCAATTACACAGCGTAAAAGGAGTCACAGGGGCAGAGCTGTGTCCTGCTGCCTCAGGTGGAGCACTGAGCTCCCCAGTGCAGACTTGAAGTCCCAGCAGATTCAGACCAGGGCCATCTGGGAGGAGAGCCCGCCTGGCCCTGGGCATGGCTCTGTGACAGGGAGGACAGGGACCGCGTGACCAGCTGCTGAGTGCCACGAGAACCTCAGAGAACAGCTTGGCTTGTAAACTGTCAGGAGCCAGAGCAGGAGCAGACCTAGGCGTTGGGGAGGGACGACTCCGATAGGATTTCCCATCGGGAGTGCGGCAGGTAGCAGACTCTGACGCCTTGGGGGTGAGTTCAGAGCAGGGTTCCCTGCGATCGCTCGACCTGCTGCCCTTCCCACGGAGCATCCATTCTGGTGTCCAACCCCCCATCCTCTCCCTTCCTCTCCTCCACCCACCCTCCACTCATCTGTGTGTGCATTAGATTGTCCCCCCACTCATTCCCTCGTCCCGCCGCCATCCGTCTGCCCATCCATCCAGCCATCTGCCCGTCCAGCCATCCTTCCACACATCTGTTGACTTCTCTCTCAATAGGTACGGTGATAATAATAAAAATTACAGTGGCTAATGTTTCTTCAGGCCTCCTTCGTGTCAGCCACGGTTTTAAGTGTTTCCCAGGTATACCTTAGCCCTGGCAACAAGCTAAAAGGGAAGTTCTGGTATTATTTCCATTTTCAAGGTAATAAAACTAAGGCCCGAAGAGAATGATTCGTTTGCCCACCATCACACAGCCAGAAGACAAGGGGATACTAGAGCTTAGGTGGGACCCAAGACATCTGGCTCCAGAGCCCTCACTGCTAACCACAGTGCTAAATGGCTTTCCAGATACCACCAACACCATCCAGCCAGCCTCCCATCTGTCTTTTCAGCCATCCTTCCACCCGTTGACCTCCCAGCCCCAACCTCTTTATATGCCCCCACTTATCCTCTCCGCTCTTACCCACCTTCATTCCCAACCAGTCTCTCCGTTTCCTCATCTGCTCTGCCGTATACCCACAAGTCCACCCGTCCACTCGCCAACTCTTTTTTTTTTTTTTTTTTTGCACTACCTACCCCTCCCGTCCACCCAACAGCCATTTACTAAGTCCCTTCTCTGCTAGTGATGATGTCTAGAGATGCTTAGTCTCCGACATCAAAGGGCTCAGTTACTCTTTGGGGAGGCACGCTGAGATAAAACAGTGGGGTAACCCAACGGGATACGTGCTAAGGGAGAAGGAAGCCCAGGAAGCTAAGATGCACAGGGAAAAGGGCCCTGCCTGGAAAAATCCAGGAAGAATCCCCGAGGATCTGGAGACTGATTTGGATGGGTCACAATGATCCAGGTGGGAGAGATGCGAAATGGCCTTCCAGGCAGAAGGCTCCTCCTTTGCAAAGGACGATAGTCACCTGGTACATCCTTCCAGTAGATCGCAGGAGACAGTGCTTGCCAAGCCCTGGGCAGCCCGCTCTGAGTTCGTCAGTGGGATGAGGACAGGTCCAGTCAGGGGCCGGCCACAGTAGGGCTGTGGGCCAACATCCGAGCTGAGACTCGGGGCAGCTCTCTGGAAGAGAAATCCCAAGTCCAGGGTTCCTTTAAGACCCACTTGCTGTCTGGCTTCCCCCAGAGCCATCCCACGTTTGCTATTCTGCGCACTTTCTGTGTATTTGCAAGTTCTGATTGAACAAACACTAGCTGGGGCACAGTGAACCCAAATAATTGTGTGCCTGTCAATGGTACATGTTAATTGGAGAGTTGTAGAGTCCGCGGGACGGGTCACAAGGGAGCAGCCAATTACTCCGTGTACCTATTTGAAAGGCTCCCGCTCCCGGAATCCTGACTGGCATTAGAACACTCGTATTGGTCCGTGCTATTGATTTTCCTCCCGCCTCAGTTGATGGGCTCGTTAATTGACAATTACCTTTTTCCCTGTGTTGGGAGAATTGACCACAGGGACCTGAAGTGTTCAGTTTCATTGGAGCTGAGCTGAGCCTGTACCTGTTTAACCTGTAACGAGTCCCAACAGCCAACTCTGGGGAGCTGGGGCCTCCCAGGAGGAAACAAGGATGTTGGGCGGGGGGGTGAACCTGGGTCCTAATGGGAGCAGACTCTGATGTCGAGCCTGCTGGGGCCTGGACAACAAGGGCTCACGGAGCGAGGGTGGACCTGGGTGAGACTGGGCCGAGACTGGGGCTAATATGCAAAGCTCCCAATGGGACCAATTCACATCTGGCTCCAGTGGGCAGTGAAGGAAGGAACGACTGTTTGCTGAGCAACTACTATGTTCCAGGCACTTTTTTTCTAATCGGAGCCCCCCCACCCCCCCATAAACTTTTAATACTACAGATATGCTATATATCTGTTTATATATTGTATGAGTGCTTTATACATTAAAAAGTAAGATTTTTTTGTAAACCACCCCCCCCGGAAGCAATTGTTGCGCCCTGAGTCGGGGGGACATTGTCTCCCTGAAAATGTATGGTACAGAGAAACTAAGGCAGGAGCCTTGATAGGGGTGGGGTCCCACTACTCCAGATACTTTGGGTCTGGATAATGAACCGTGATCAAGGGTGAAGTCTTAGGCACTAAACTTGGGTTCAAATCTCTGCTCTGCCACTTACTGTTTGACTTAACTTCTCTGAATCTCAGTCTTTTCATCTGTTAAATGGAGCAATAGGACTTCTCTGACATCGGGTGGTAATAATTCAATGAGGTAATGAATGCATGTGAAGCACTTAGCACATAGTAAGTTCTCAACAAATTGTAGCATCTGTTGTAGTCATTACTTCCAGAACCCCACTGGCTAGGGGGACAGAAGTTCCCGGCATGTCCTTTGCTCATGGGGGGCATGGGCCATGTCTTACTGGTCACAGTGACCCCAGCCCTGGCCCTTGCTCCCGTGTGGACTGTCAAACAGGTTCACTCTGGCTCTGAGCAGGCCGAGCCGCAGGAAGCGGGTCGGGGACACAACAGCCGTGGCCGATCAGCACCTGGGGGCCACGTGTTCCTCTGGGAACACCATGTCCCGCCACCAAGAGGAAATTGCTGTTTTAGCCTCTGCAGATGTCTGAGCGACTTCAGAGACTTCCTTAAACTCCTGCCTCTCTTAAGTGGCCCTGCCAGGTTGCCTGCCCGAGGCTGACCCGAGGTGCCCAGGTCTGACGTGTTTTGCTTGGATGAGGGCAAACCTCCCAGACCGGCCTGGAGGTCAGAGTCGCTGGCGGGGCATCAGGAGCTGACCTTCCTAGTGGGCCACGCCCCTCAGGCCAGGCCAGGCCCACATCTTACAAAACCTTCCCAGGGGTTTTGCCGCTGGGAGGTAGCACGGTGGGTCTTGCCCGGTTTTTTTTTTTTTTAAGGGCTAAGGATTTTAAATTCAAATTCAGCGAAGAGCCACGGCCCCCCACCACTCGCGCTGGCAGCTCCGAGGCTCTCCAGTCTCTTCTAGGTTTGTGAGTTTCGTGTTTCCCCACGGCCTGCACGGAAACCCACCTTATCACACGCCCATCCGCCAGGCACGAGCCCCGGACTTCGCTTGGTCTGGTGCGCTGGTTCCCAATGATTTTTAAGCTGTTTATCCCTTTCTTCAAAGGAAAACTATGCGGAAGCCCAAGTGATATGGCAGAGGAACAAGTACCTGCAACGGGGAACAGGAACAGAAGTTAACCCACGAGTGAATGTCCCCGATCTCTTCCCCTCCCACGCTCCTTGCCTTCTAGACAGCCCTTCAGGTGCTCTGCTCTGGGCCGGCCATCCCTGTAGCTGGTGAGGGAGAGAGACAGAAAAGTAGAAAAAGCCCGAAACCTGTTCTCTCTCCTCCCTCCCCGCTCCCCCCCCCCAATCCGGAAGCCCCAGGGCACAAAGGGGAATTTACCAATTCCTGGTGAGAGGGGTTCAGACCCCAGCCCAGCACTCGCTAGCTGGGTGACCAGGGACAACTGTCTTCACCTCTCTGAGCCTCCTCCACTTAGTCATCTAGAAAACAAGGAAGAGAACCATGGCCGCCCGCCTCTCGGCTTTGCCAGGAGAACAGGATGAATTTGTGAACATAAAAACAAACCCTGAAGGGCTGTCCCAAGAATTGGAAAAACACCTCAAGGAGTTTTGTGTCTTTTTTTTTTTTTTTTTTTTTTTTAAGGTTACAAATAGTAGAAGCAGCCCCTCCATGAACTGTTAAGGAAGGCAAGCCGGAAAATCCAAACGACTTACGTTTTACTTGGCGGTGGGGCGGGAGGTGGGGGGGGAGGGGAAGCACTAGTGTCCGCCCCCACCCCCAGCCCCCCCTCCATGGAGCAGACCTTGCTCTGTGCTCTCCTCTGAACATTTAGTTCTCTGGGCCTAAAATCACTGAGTTTTCAAACTGTCCCTGTTCTGGTTTGGTCTGTGAAGGCTGTTTCTGCAGAAGAGCAGTTTCAGCCCCTGGGTCTGCAGCGCGGAAGCCCCTCAGAAGTTTTGGTGGGGGTCGGGATGGGATGGGGGGGAGGGCACACGACTACCACCAGCACCAGGTTTCGGTATTGCCCCAGGGCATCCTCCCCTGGATGCCCTTCGTGACACCAGCCTTCCCCGGGGGGAGGTGACAGTGGGGAGGCAAAGGGCCCTCATTGTGCTGAGGGGGAGGGATTGACGTCCCCCTGGCAAGGGTCCTGAGAGATCCGTATGAGGCCTGGCTTTGTTCTCATGACAATCACCATGAAGGAGGCTGGGAGAAGGGCCCTGCGGGGTAACCCTGGAGCCCCCGCACTGCCTAGGAACCAGCAGAAGGACACCAGCGGGGCCAGACGGAGGCACTTTGTTTTTGCGATTTGGAAGGGAGGATCCCAACAGGAAACCAGTGACTGTAGGAGTCTCCTGTTGCCAGGGCCTGTGCGAGGCTCCTTCAATGGCAGCTCACTGTATCCTCGAATGACTCTGTAAGGCAGGCACTACGGCCCCCTTCTCCAGATGGGGCAGCTGAGGCTCAGAGGAGTTAAGTGAGCCACCTAAGACCTTTCCCCCACCCAGTTAACGACCGTGGTGGAGGCAGGATGGTCAGCAGCATAGAGTGAGCTGGTGGGGAGAGGGCAGAGGGAAGGAGACTTCCCAGGAGCTGTGCAGGCCTCAGAATTCATGTGGCCCCCCGGGTCGAGGTGATGTGCACCAGTTGGCTGATCTGTCTAGCGGGGGGCACCATCCAGCCAGCCGACCCTGGCTTACCGGGCACATGCTGGGGGGATGGCTTGGCGAAGACCGATGAATAAGACTGGACCTGATCTTCAAGCCCAGCACGGTCTGCACGACCAAGCAGGCCACGGGCATAAGCGTAAGGCAGAGTGACCACTGTCATTATAGAGGGGTGTGTGGGAAGGGCTGTGGGCCGGAGGACGGTCACCAGCGGGATCAGAGGAGGGTGCTGGAGCCCGGCCATGAGAAAGAAGGGGAGAAGGAGTGCTGCTTTGCTCTAGCAGAGCTCCAGCCCACGGGATCGTGGGCCACATGGTATGTTACTGCTTGCGTTTCACACAGGCCCTGCTAGATGGGAGGTTTCCAGCTGGTTCTTTCTTCTTTCAGTCTGCCCTCGGCCACGGTGTGGTCTTTTCCTTCATGTCGCCACCATCACTCTAGATGCCTAGGGCCCCCCACCTTCTGGTTGGGGGAAGGTTGGGACTCAGAGTTACCCACCCATCCAAGTAGATTGGAGGAGGGCTGGGCAGTGTCTGGGCACAAGGGCATCACTCCGGACCAGATGCTTGGTCAGTGACCTCTGAGCCCGTCCTCGATGGTTCACACAGACAGTGATGGGAAAGGAAACTCGGGGCTCAGGTGACCTCCCTGAGGCCCCCTGAGGCTGATGACAGCCTCCCTGCTCCCGCTGGGGCTCAGGGTGTCGCCATAACCCAGTCTCTTTGGTCGTTCCTTTCTCCCTCCTGTCTCTTCTCACCTCACTCTGCAAGGATGCATCCCAAAGTGGTAAAGAGCCAGGACTCTGGAGCCCAGCCTACTGGGCTCGAGCCCTGGCTCTGAACTAGAGCTGTTTGCCTTGAGGCAAGTGACTTAACCTCCGCCTCGATTTCCTCATCTGTAAAGTGGGGATAAGAATAGGGCTTACCTCTTTGGCTCGCTGGGAGGATTCGTGCCAAAGCACATGCTTTTTCTGAGACTCCACACTGGCCTCCAGGAGATGAAATGCCACACCGGTTATCCTCAAGGAATCCTCAGCGGGGGTGGGGGGGGGGGGGAGAGTGACGGTGTGATCCAGGCAGACGATGGTCATTGCAAAGTAGGGGTCCAGGACGCAGGTGAAGTGAACGGTCAGAGGAGAGAGCAGTCCTGTTGGAGAGTTTAAAATCTAAATTCTGGGGGCGCCTGGGTGGCGCAGTCGGTTAAGCGTCCGACTTCAGCCAGGTCACGATCTCGCGGTCCGTGAGTTCGAGCCCCGCGTCAGGCTCTGGGCTGATGGCTCGGAGCCTGGAGCCTGTTTCCGATTCTGTGTCTCCCTCTCTCTCTCTGCCCCTCCCCCGTTCATGCTCTGTCTCTCTCTGTCCCAAAAATAAATAAAAAACGTTGAAAAAAAAAATTTTTAAATCTAAATTCTGGAATGGAGAAGAAGCAAAGAGAAAAAAGCGAGGGGTAAGTGTAGCATCTAACCCAGCATCAGGGCAAATAATGTGGGATCGGACAGGGAGCGATGGACGATGAGGGAAGGCACTCCAGGTGGAGGGTCCTGGCTGGGCGAAAGCACGGCGGCAGGGAGGCACGAGGTGATACACAGTGGATGTCGAGAGCGGGTCTGTGAAGGGACATCCGTGAAGCCAGACGCCTCGCCGGGGGCCCGCAGGGCTGATCTCAGGCCGTCCTTACACTAACCCCGTGAGTCCTGTTATTATCTGTGTTTTATAGATGAGGAAACCGAGGAAGCTCGAGGTGGGGAGCTCTTTGCCCAAGATCACTCCTTAAATGGTGTCTCTGCACCCTGAGTTCATCCATCTGTCTGCAGAGTTGGGAACGTGCCCAGTGCCCCACGCTGTTACCCAGGCAATGGGAGAAGAGTCACGGAGAAATGACGGGGAAGCTGGTTCAAGGCCAGGAGGAGGTCCTGGACAGCTCCACATGGGGGTTTCAGCTTCACCCTCCTTAGGAAGGCCAGTCACCCACAGGGGCCTCACACGTGTAGGGGTGTCCCCAGACACCTAGATTCTCAGCCGTGGGCTTTTTATATTTCTGGTTTTATGCTCCAAGACTTTGTCAGAGGCTGAATTCTGTGCTCTACTCAGCTCCCAGTTCCTACCTGCCCGGAGGAAATTTTTCCGTGGGCCCGTGTGCTCATCTGCACAGCTCACTGTCAGCATGGCGGGTATCATCCTGGTGACTCCAGCATAAATCAAGGCTTCCCTATGTTCTAGATGTCCGCTTTCTCTTCTTCGGTGGGCCCACAATATTTCAGAGGAGCAGTTTTCAACCCCGGGTGCCAGTGAGAATTAACCGAGAGCTTTAAAAAATTCCAATGCCCGGGGCTTGCGGTCTATATGAAGGCCCAGGGGTGAGGCGTTTTCAAAGCTCCTCAAGGTTGAAAAGCCCTGCTTTGGAGAAATCTGCCGGAAAAGTCTGCGGCCCCTCTCAGCACGGCTGGGGGCTTCCTCCACTCACATCAGCATAATCCACCTTATTAAAGCCTGCGAAACACAAATCAAAAGGTTCCTGCTGGCCAGAGAATGGGTCTTTGGAAAACGGAGCTGAGGTGTCCTGGGGCGAGTTCTAACTGTGCCCGGGGCCAGTTCAGCCATTGTGACTTCAGAGCCACCCTGTACCCGCGTAGTTCAACGCCCGTTCGGCCGGGATAGCCAAGGCCCCGCGGAGATTTTTATTGTCCATTTTATATTGTCGAACGGCAGCCTTAGATGCTTGTGGTCATAATTTTGAAATATTAAATTACACTGAGCATTAAGGGCTATGTTTTCTGTTAGAAGACAAGTTAATTGGTGCTCTTAATCTTTAATTTTGAGATTTAAGCCGGTTTCCCATTTAGCTCTAATTGGTAGTGTTCCGACAGCCCTCGCTGACCCCAGAAGCCTTTGATATGCTTTAGAAATCCTTTTATGGAAGCCCCTTTTTCTTCTGCCCTGCACATTTAATAGATTTGTATTTCCTCCGTCATCTTTCCTTCTGTGGAGATATTTTAAAATCGCACCGTGTGTCTGCAGGGAATAAATGCCTCCTCTCCAGCAAATGTTTTTTTATAGTGATCGGCAAAAGAGGATTAATTGCCCCCATTCACACACACCTCTTACTCGCTGCGTTCCATTTTCATACGGAGATGTTTAATCCTTTCTTCCGCAGCCAGGCTGGATTTGTCGGTAAATGCTTGTGCTCTCCAAGTGATGTTTCTGGAATAGACCTTAAGAGAGCATCTACTCCAATCACTCTATTTTACAGATAATAATCTCACCATAATAATGCTTTATGTGTCAGGGGGGAGCACTCATTGTGAGGATAGGGATGAGGGTGGTAATGAGCCCTTCGTCCCTGGAGGTGTTCAAGCACAGTTTGGAAGCAGCTTGTCAGGCGTATTTTAGAGGCGAATACAGCATAAGAACTGAGAGGTTTTCACGTCTTCTGACTTGGGTTTAAATCCCTGCTGCTTACTGGTCCCGTGGCCTTGGGCGGCTTATCAGCCATTCTGAACCTCTCTTTCCTACTCTATAGAATGGAGTTAATAACAATACTTAGCACATAAAGTTACAGTAGAACTGAGTGAAATAATACCTGGCCCTTAGTGAGCACTTACTAAGTGTGGGTTACTGTTATTAAGCGTTATAGATGGCAGCCGGACTTCAGGAGTGGGAGAGCAGAGAGAACAGGGAAGCAATTGTCATAAAGACCTTTCCATGATCCTCAATCCCCAGAACTCAGTCACCCACTAGACTTTCCAAAGTGCCGTCACATCTGGAACCTCGGTGTACCCTCACGGCGGTCCTTTATCCAGACTACATAACAGTGTCGGGAAAGGGAGGCTCAGAAAGGTGTAGTGAGTTGCCTAAGGTCACGCAGCATAAGGATAGAGCCCCTTAGGAATCCCAGCTCGTCCGTACCCCTCTCTACCCCCTGCTTCCACGGAAACAATGCTCTTGTCTATCGGTTCCGTTATCCCTCTGGTTTATCATGAGGATGTATCTTAATATCGCAGGACATTCCTGAGCGGGGTGGGCATGCTTCTGGCCTGCCCAGATTCTCACCGTGAGGGTGCCACTCGCCAATTCAAATGCAAGACTTGGAGCTGTTTCTTTTACTCCCAAGTATGTAGGGCAATCAAGCAGTCCGGTAATAATCATACATAATGTCGGATACTCCTAATGTACTTGTTTCGTGTGGCACTCTTAGAATTTTAATTTGATACAAGGAACATTATTACTCCATATTCATTAAGTCGCGTGTTAACCTCTTTTAAAAACCCCTTTTCCAGCAATAATAGAAGACAATTTTACATGAGGAAAGTCATTTAGGAAAGAAGATCTGCTCGATAGGCTTTCCCCGAGCCTCGCCACAGCCTGGGCTGACCCCGCTGCGTTCTTCCACCCGGTTCCGGTCTCCCCGCGCCGCGGTTTAACAATATGACGTACCAAAGGCCGTTTACACCGCGGGCCCGTGGACCCATCTCGTAGGAGGGGGTTCCACCGGCCCAGCTCCCTGCTCAGCTCCCGAGAGCGTCCCCTGGCAGAGGCCCTGTGGAGTCAGCCTTTTGCATCAATGTTATGTTCCCAGGAAGCCTCGAGGCTCCCAATCATGACAGTGGGAATCAGAGGAAAGAAGGGAACAGGTTGGGGTGGGGAGATCCCGACTCTCCTTAAAGACGTACACACTCTAAGAGCTGGGCTGGAGAAGTTGGAACACGGATGAAAGCGGGCTACCTTACCTTACGAGGTAGCCCGTCTAGAGACGCCGAAATCCACCAACAGCCCCCCAGCCACACACAACCTTCCTTTGTAACTCCCCACACCAAAGGAGACGGGGCTGCAGGGCTACACCCGCCCTTACTCTCTCGTGCTGACCTCCAGCTAAACCAGCTGTTCCAGCTGACTTCAAGCAGTGCCCCAAGAGCTCCTGGGGGTGGGGGTGGGGGGTCCCACCCTGTCTCTACACTGGGCAGCCCCCGGTTTTGTTTTCCAAGTTGACTCTGCACAGAACTTTCATGTGAAGAAGGCACTTGGAGCCCAGGCATCCTGAACCTGTCTTACCCCCCGTGTTTCGCGGATCAGGAAACCAAGGTCCAGGGAAGGACGGGGTTTTATTCCAGCCGTGTGGCTGAGTTGGCATGAGAATTGAATTCTAACCCGGCTGCGGCACACGCTCTCGATGGCATTGGCCCTGCGGTAACACCAACACCGTAACATCCTTCCCCTGATCTTGGGGGGCCGATACTGTTTACTGCGTCCTTACGGCATGCCAGAAACTTGCTCTGGACAGCACGCACCCTCCCTTGTAAGGCTGACGGCAACTCCACATGGCAGCTGTAGCTGTCCCCGTCCTGCGGGTGAGGTCACTGGGCTCTGGGAGGTGAAGCTCTCGTGCGTGGTCAGCCAGGGCGTGGCTGAGCTGCTCTTGAATCCAGGCCACTGCTGGGATCCCAGCCTCTGCCCTTCATCCCTGTGCTTTACTGCCTGGAACCAATCGCCTGGAGCCTCCATTTACTACTCTGTGAAAGCAAGCGCCTCATTCCTGTCCAGACCAATTTACACTCGAGGTTCAAGTCAAAGGGATATAAAAATTCTTGGCCACATCAAAAGTGCTGTAAAAATGCACAACTCGATACTGATGCCATTATAAAATGTGGACAAATTATTTGGTTTGGGGCCTTTTTGTTAATGCACTAAAGATTCTGGCAGGAAAAAGGGGTCTTTGCTCAACAGTGTATGATGCATTGTGGGTTTATTCATTCAAAAACTTTTATTTAGAACCCTTTCTGGGTTCAACATTGGCTCAGGCACCAGGGTTTCAGACACCAATAAAACCAGTCCCACCCCTCAAGATGCTCAGGGTCCTTGGAGTTTGCCAAGAGATAAAGCAGTGATTACATTCCAGGGAGGAATGATCTGGAAGCCTACAAGGGCACCGAGGGGGCCTAGACCAAGTGTGCTGGCCAAGAACGCGGGCTCTGCTCTAGATTGCCATGAATCCACATCCGTGTTCTTCACTTACTAACTGTGTACCCTTGGGCCGTATCCTTGACCTCCCTGTGCCCGAGCTTTCTCTTCTGTAAAATGGGAATTATGAGAGGCGATAACAGAGTCCTACCTCAAAGGATTGCTATCAATATTTCATGAGCCAGGGACTCTTTGGAAGTCTGATAAAGACTAGAGACTCCTGGGAATATTGTTTTTCAATGCATCCAATAAAAATATATTGGATTAGAAGGTGTACTAATTACATTAAAAATAGTATCAAAATATTAAAACCACAAATTTATAATTTAGCGCGATATGTGCTTCTTTATTAAAGCATTCAATAATAAGATCCAGAGGCAGGTCTAATAAGCACCATAATTTCGAGGCAGTGATAGGCATAAGTGGTATCTCGAGGCACCTGCATCTATACAATGTGAGAGGAATTTATATGTGATTTCTAGAGGTGACCTACAACTAAAGGAAATTCTCAACTCAGTCGACATCAGTGAATGCAGAGCTATGATTTTTTCTTATTCCCTTCCAAGTTCTCTGACCCCCTGAATTCTATCCAGATGATCCTCTGGAGGCCCGTGGACCCAGGTGGCTAAGTCCTGCCCCTAGGGAGACCCTCTGGTGAAGGGAAGGACGTGGCATGAGGCTGACGGGCTGGGCAGGAGCAGCCGCGGTGGGCTCAGGAAGGAGACCTGCCCTCGCGAAGCTGCCGTGTAGGTGGGGAGCCCTGAGGTCAAAGCGGTTGCCCCGTGCGGTGTCTTGGAATTGAGTTGCGCCGGTTGAATAACGACGTGCCAAGACTAAGCTTGGGCGCTTCCAGAAACTCGTGCACCTGCGTCATCCTCCACTTGTAAGAGCTACGTGCTGGTTAAAGGCGGGCTCTGCCAGGGGCGCCTGCGTGGCTCAGCCTGCTGAGCTTCCGATTCTTGATTTCGGCTCAGGCCACGATCTCACGGTTTGTGGGTTCGAGCACCCAAGCCTCAGCCAGGTGCACTCACGGGGTAAGTGCTCTGCGAGCATCAGGTACTCTTGTCCTTGTCATTTGCGACAGCACAGTTAGCACTGTAAATGCCATCAGGTTGGGAACCCAGAATGAGCCCCTCGTAGACGGTATAGCCCCGAGGTTCAGACACAGGCTGGGGCTCGAGACCGCCTGCTTGAAACCAGGCTCTGCCTCTAACTGGCTGTGTAACTGTGAACGGTGTTCAGCCTCTCTGGGCCTCAGTTTCTGTCCTCCATAGAACCAGAAAAATAATATCATCAACTTCACAGTGTGGTTGCCAAGACCGAATGATGTATGTAAAAGGCTTAGAGGGGCGCCTGGCTGGCTCCTACGGTTAAGCGTCCGACTGCGGCTCAGGTCATGATCTCGCGGTTTGCGGGTTCGAGCCCCGCGTCGGGCTCTGTGCTGCCAGCTCGGAGCCTGGAGCCTGCCTCGGATTCTGTGTCTCCTTCTCTCTCTGCCCCTCCCCTGCTCGTGCTCTGTGTCTCTCTTTCTCCCTCAAGATAAATAAGCATTAAAAAATGGGTTTTACTTAAAAAATAAAAATAAAAAATAAAATGCTTAGAATAATCGCAGGCTCATGTTAGATGCTCATCTGTTAGCCCCATTATTAGCATTGATACTTAATGCCCAGTGAGTGAACCTAGCAGCCCCTAACACCTATACTTTGCTATTTCCTAAAATCCGATAAACTTCGTTAAAAGTCTAGGAAGGCACTTAACAAGCTCAGTTACTTCTTTGATGGAATAATTTATCGGCCAGAGCCACGGTCACAGATCAGAGAACCTGAGAAGGTTTTTGGGGCAGTGAAAAACCCACGTATACTACGCCCATCATATACCACTTATGTTCCCTTATTCGATCCTCACCGGGGCCTCTCCAAAGAGTTCCCATAATCCCCATGTTACCGACGAACAAATTGGAGGTTCAGAGAGGAGAGGAGATGAGCCCAGGTTTGAATCGCTGAGTGACAGAGCTGGAATTGGAACCCAGTTCCGTCCTACCCCCCGGAAGTCTCAGCGGCAAGGACTATTTCCTGCTGAGCCGGAAGGGTGAGGCCCGTCCGCCTGAAGCCAGCCTCCTTGATCCCCACGCTGTGGTCCCTGTGGGTCCAACAAAGCTGACAGCAGCCAGCATGTTTGCTCTGTGCAAATGAGCTGTGTGCGTTTATCTCATGGGCACTGAGCTGTAGCCTTCCTGCTTGATGCCTGAATTTGTAATGCACCACGGCCCTGCGGGAAGAGCGCGGCTCCCCTTCTTCTCGAGCTGTGCAGCCCTCAGGAGTTAGGGATGGCAGACGGAGCTTCAGCAGCTGCCAGGCATTGTACCCAGAGCAGCCATTGTGACCCTGGATCACGTGTCCACAGGCCCCACGGCTGGAACAAAGACCCGATGCCTGTTTCTCTTCCACTCCTCTTCCGTGGCAGTCGGGCGTGAGAGAAATGGGTGCTAGGCACACAAGAGCGTCCCTGAGTTCTGGGAACCCAGACATCCACCTGTTCATTCCCTGAATGCACGTGCAGAGCACCTGCCGTGTTCTGGGCCCTGCAGATAAAGGGATGATAAGCAGTTCCTGGATACAAGAGCTGCCACTCAGGGAGACACACGTGTACACGTCACCGTGGCCCTGGGACATAAGTGGGGGTGTTGCAGAGGGCCATGGGAGCCGAAAGAAGGGAGTGGCTACTTCTCCCTGGGGTGAGGCTACTTCTCCCTGGGGTGAGGCTTGGACGGAACCAGGGAAAACCTTCAAAGGATATGCCATAGAAAACCACGTAGGTGTGCACCAGGCAGAGACGTGGAGGCGGCCGAGGATGGAGGGAGCGGGCCAGGACCGCCACTTAGCGGTCACCTCCCAGTGCCGGGCGGGCTCTCCATCAGGCACCTGACCTGCTGTCTCTCACCTCATCGCCACAGCCATCTGATGGGGGCAGGCCTCAGCGTCCTCATCAACCGTGGAGGGAATGAGGCTCGGAGATGTGGAGGTACTTGCCCAAGGTCATGGCGCTGGGAGTGAGGGGTGGAGCCAGGGTGCCCCACTCCAGGCTGACTCCAGGGCTTGTGTCGTTCATACTGAGCCCTGCCAAAGGTGACCCACGGGCAAAGGCCCAAAGGAGGGAAAGGGTCTGAGACACTCAGAGAAGGAAGCCGGAGCATAGAAGCTCACCAGGATGGTGAAAGGGTATTGGAACCAGAGGACAGGGCCTTGAGTGTCGAATCCTAGAGAACGTCCTGTGTTGCTGGGGTCAGTCGTAACGAATGGCCGCTGATGAATCCCTTCTCCCCATACCCACATCCTTGATGTGGATTCTTCGAAGAGATGAAGTCTATTTCCCCACCCCTTGAATGCGGGTTGACCGGTGACTGCTTTGGCTAATAGAATATGGCGGTAGTGATCTTGTGGGAGTCCCAGAGCCTTCAAGGGGTATGCAGCTTCCCATTACGGCCTCTGCTGCCCACAGACTCCACTCAAGGAAGCCAGGGTTGGGCTCCTTGAGGACTAGAGGCCACGTGGAGAGAGATGCCCTCCCCCTGCCACCTCAGCCATCTCAACCGAAGCACCTTGAGTCACCGGACACGTCCAAGAGCCTGTCCTGGATCTTGGTCCCAAACCATCGTATGAATGCAGCCACGCAAGAATGACTCCAGATGACCTTTGGTAGAGCCACTGCGCCCAGACCAGACTGCGGGATCACGAGCAAATATATGGCTGGCTACCCCCGAATTTAGCACAACGACCTGAACTCCTCCCAGCCCAGCGATCTTGGAAACATCCCTCTATGTGGAGGGCAAGCATGTGAAGGCCGGATCTGAACCTAGGGACCCATCACATCTCAACCGCAGGGAAAGCTGGGTTCTCCTTTGGAAGCTGGAACCAAACGGCCTCCCCTCCTTGGTTGATCCATTTGTTTTACTGCCATTTCTGCCTCCATACTGATGGCGGAGGCAGCTGCCAAAATAAACTAGGGCAGGCCTCACAGCCAGAAAACACCAACTGCCTGGATGTCTTTGCTTGTCTGTTTGCATACTTTTCTTTTTATTTGTGTAGACTCTCCCCTTGGGGACTCGGGGTCACTGGGGAGTGGAGTCTGTCTCAGAGACAGGAGCCAAGCCCTTAATATACACCAGGCACTTTGATGGACATCGTGATGATTATGCAGCTACTATTATTTATGGATTCCGACCGTGCGCCTGAGACGTTTACCTACTGTACCTTTAATCCTCGTAGTGATGCTGAAGGACTGGTGCTGTTGCCTCGTTTCACTCGGGAGCTGTGAAATCCAGGGGGGCTAAGTGATTTGCCGGTAGGTGGCAAAGCTGGACTTTGGACCACATTGTCCAGCCCTAGAGCAAGAGCTATTCCATGCCACACGCCGTTTCCTTTCCAAGAAAGGAAAAATCTGGCAACCGAGAGACCAAGGGATGGGAATATCAGGCTTGACTGAGCGTGACTGAGCAGGAAAAGGACACATAGTAAGTAGTCTGTGTATTGCAAAAGATGACTCTCTTTTTGGGGCACCTGGGTGGCTCAGTCGGTTAAGCGTCCGACTTCGGCTCAGTCGGCTTCGTGATCTCGCAGTTTGCGAGTTCGAGCCCCGCATCGGGCTCTGTGCTGACAGCTCGGAACCTGGATCCTGCTTCGGATTCTGTGTCTCCCTCTCTTGCTGCCCCTCCCCTGACTCACACTCTGTCCCTCTCTCCCTCTCAAAAATAAATAAACATTAAGAAATAAATTAATAAAATTTTTTTTTTAAAAAGATGACTCTCATTTCACTCAACTGGTAACCAAAGGGTCCCAACGTTTACCCTATGGTGTCCTGCAGTGACAGAGGATTCATGGGGTCCGAGTCCCTCCACTTTCTCCCTACCAGCCCCTATTTCCACACTCCAGGAGGAGCTCCTCACCCTGCACTATCCTTGGGCACTACCTGTGTCAGGAAGGACCTAGAAGGAGTGTGCCAGAGGGACATCCCATGCCTTGGGCAGGCCCGAGCAGAAACCCCGCTTCCCAGGTTGGGGAGAGGAACCCAGAGCTCTCTAAACAGCTGTGGTTTCAGGTACCACCTGTCATGGCAAGGTCCTGGGGTCCGGGCCGTCCACCTGGGCACTGCCTGAGGATGAACCATCCAGGAGAGAGACCAAGTCTGGGCCATGAGCACCAGCAAAGGAGGAGGACACCTACAAAATGCTTTTTATATTAAAAAAAGTTCAATCAAATAGACTCCACGAGGGAACATCGGAATGTTGTTTAACTTTCTTATACCTGCTTTACAGCCCATTTTATACCATCATTTAGAATCATTATGAGGAAGGAGGCCCTTTAAAGGTATCGATTTCACCCAAGTGCCCCTCTCTGGACCTCAGTTTCCCCATCTGCATAACACAACAATTGTTCCCATTTGTGTTCCCAAAACTGACTGGATGTCGAGACGCCTGTGGAGTTGGGGGTGGGTCCCAATTTGGGGCTGTGGCCCTAGTGATTCTGAAGGAGGAGGTGGGTCCGGGGATCTGTATCTTAACAAATGTCCCGTGGCGATTCTTCTCACAAGGCAAGGTCTGTGAAACCTGGACATGAGGACCTTCACCCCTGGAGTACCGATCGTCCTAGGTGGCTTGGGACTGAGAGGTTTCCTGGAACGTGGGACTCTCGGTGCTACAACCAGGAATACTCCAGATCCACTGGGACAACTCGGTTATCTCAACTGTACAAGATGACTACCCAGGGGCCCTCTGGCTCGAACTTGCTGGGACTGTGCCGTGGCAATCGTCTGCAATTTTCCCTGAGAGCGGCTGAAGTTCAATGTCTTGTTTCTAAGGCATCTAGAGAGGAGAAGCCGTCCCAAGTCGAGGCGGTGTGAGGCCTCTGGAGTAGCGTCCAGCTGAAAGCCACAGAGTAGAATCCCCAGGGATGGAAATCTTCACTTCCGGCACAGCCCCCTCCAGCCGGACTCTGTCTCCCCGGGGAGCTCTGCCTCAAGAGTTTTCACTGATCGTTCTGTGTGCACGGGGCGCAGGGACAGGAGGCAAAATGAGTGGGCCCCCTTCACCTCTGTTTGGCTTTTAATTTTATCTTTTCAGAAAACGGGACACTAGGCTATCCCACTTAGTCCTTACAACAACCCTGCCAGTAGGATTTGTTGTTGTTTTTTTTTCATCTTATAAATAACAAATCGAAGACCCACTTGCGGCATATATTTGGTTCCTCTGCATCAGCGCCATCCGGGAGGAAAACAGTGCAGGCCCCATATGTAATTTGGCATTTTCTATCGGCCGTACCAAAAAAGTTCAAACCGACACATATGACCTCGATTTGCTGATACACCCAAAATGCCATCGTTTCCGCAAACGGTCCACATGAAAAGCGCTCATGAGATACTTCACATTCTTTCTTTATTTCTGTCTTTCTTTTTTGTTTGTTTGTTTTAACCAGTCTTTGGGATCTGGTATTTATATCTCCTTCTTTCTGCACATCTCAACTCGTCGTATTTCAAGTGCTCAAAAGCCACATAGGGTGAGTGGCTACCAAAACCGACAGCTTTTTGATGGACTGGATCTGTCCAGTGCTGAAAAGGGCGGGCTCAAGATCTCCCACTTCAATTGTATCTGTGGCCCTTGTATTCGAGGCTGTGTTGTCTGTGACCATAACGTCTTCTCTGCAAACTATGCCCTGCGTCGCCTGACGTGCCTCTTTGCACGGATGTGTGCTTTTAATCTTGCATTTTACTTTGCCTGCTGATAACCATTACGCCACCTTCTTTCTGGTTGGCACACTTGCTTTTGCTCCCTCTTGCACGGGCTAACGTCGCGTGCTTTCCTTCCAAGGCTTCTCTCCACTCGACTGAGTCAGCTACGCTCTTTATGGGTCTGTTTCTCCCTTCACGACCTGGCGTCTTCGCCTTCAACTCTTTTTCCTACCTCGAGGTATCTGCTGATTTCTGGGCTCTGTTGCCTTATGACTTTGGCTTCTCCTGACCTCTCAATCCAGGCAACCTCCCCGCCCTGCCTACGCATCATTTATGTCATACACCGAACCCCCCCTGCACCCGCCGGGAGTAAATGTTAAAGATACTGATTCTCCGGCGCCCTTCCCTGGAGATTCTATTCTCAAGGGCAGAGCGTAACACTCCATATTTTAGCAATCAACCCCAGTGGTTCTTGTGACCCGGTGACTGCGGGGGACGGGGCGGGGGGGGGGTAGTGGTGCCAGTTCCCGAGTCACTTCCTTTCCACCAAATGGAATAGTCTTCCTGGCACCAAATCAGACTGGCCGATGATCTGAGGAGCACTAAGGAGCAAAGAAGGGTGATCCCACTGTGTTAGTTAGATGACTTCGATTAGTTCCACTGCTCAGTGACTTATAGCAGAAGGTGACAGATGTGTTTTTCCTGATAAAATCCCTATACGTACAAATGTCCTTTCCCCCCACAGCCCACCCATCTCTGCTTAAGAGTTATTTTGTTTTTGTTTTTGTTTTTGTTTTTAGATCGTAATATTGGCTTCTTTGCTTTTTTGGGTGGGAAGGCAATAAGGCTCTGTTTGCTAAAGAAATGGAGGGAAATGTTTCCAGTTCTCTTTAATTGAAATGATCTCATACGCAAACAGCAAAAAATTACGCCTCGGATGCGCCTCTGCAGAATTGAGGGGTAATGACCCCAGCTTAAGATAGAAGGCGATGATCCGTTTCATTGTCTAAAGCCGTAAGCATCTGTCATGTGTGGAAGGTTCGCTGCGGGAGCTGCCAGAGCGGGGAGAGGGGCTCCCTTCCTCCTTCCTTCCCTCTGCCTGTGCTCCATTGCCTCTTTTTTGTCAGAGAGGGAAAAGGCCAAAAGTGGGTGGGGTGGGAAGAGGCGGGGGGTGTGTCCTGAGGATGCCCTGGCCCCACTCCAAGGGGTGCCTGGGTGGCTCAGGCGGTTGAGCGTCTGAAAGCTCAGGTCATGATCTCACGGTTGACGAGTTCGAGCCCCGCATCGGGCTCTGTGCTGACAGCTCGGAGCCTGGAGCTCGCTTTGGATTCTGCGTCTCCCTCTCTTTCTGCCCCTCCCCCGCTCATGCTCTGTCTCTCTCTGTCTCAAAAATAAATATAAACATAAAAAAACAAAAAACAAAAAAAAAAGGAAGAAAGAAATCCCTGCCGACCCCACGCCCTTGCCTCCTACTCCTGTGGGCATGGCCCACTCAGCAGCTCCAGGAGGGTTGGGTGTGTGTGGCATGAAGTCACCTGTGTCCCAAAGTGGAGGGCACTGTGGTTCCTCAGGTCCGGTGGGGATGCTTAGAAGGGAGAGAGCTTGGCTCAGAGGGGGAGCGCAGAAGGAGATGGCATGGGCTGAAGGGACAGGTGGTCACCTTCTCAAGGGTTTGCTCCTATAGGTACCCCCTTGCCCGTCAGCACCAGCAACCCTTCTCTCGCCTCGTGTGAATAAAGTTTGCTGAGAGCCCAGCTTGCCCACTTGTTGGTGTGCTGCCTAATGGGCACCCTCACACCAGTCCACAGGGTTTGGGCGCCTACCTCTTAAGTTCTCGTGTACTTTGGAGAGAGACAGAGAGCCCTGTAGGGGAGTCTTTCTCTTAAGGCGGGATTCTGCCTCCAGAGTGTGGGCACAAGCTTAGAGGAGGCGTGGCCACCGGGGACCATATGGCTTTCCACCCCCCAAATCTTTACTATCTGGGCCCTTCAAAGTTGGCCAACCTCCGTCTTAGACTAAACAGCCCAAGTTGTGGGATGAAGACAGAGGAGCATCCGAACGAGGACAGGCTTCTGCCACATAAAGGGGGGTGGGCGGGAGAAATGACTGCCGGCACCAAGAACATCTGAAGCAACGGCCCTGTGCGACCAGGCCTCCCGGACTTCTCACTCGCCCCGTCTCAGAGCCTTCTCATTTCTCACCAGGCTTCTCCACCCGGGCCACGACTGCCCATCCAACACAACACCTCGTTCCTACCCCGGGGCCCTTGCCCTTGCTTTTGCTCTTACCTGGAATATTCTTTTTCCCAGCTACCCCTGTTCTTGGGTCTTCCTTGTCACTCAGAGAGCTTCGCCCAGAAAGGTTCCACCCTAAACAGGACTTTCCCTTGTCCTCAGGCCTCCCTCAATTGCTTTGTTCTCACCCTTCCACTCTCTGAAGGCTTTTGTCTGCTCGTTGGTGGTCGTCATCCCCCACTGGGAGACCAACAGGTTCAAATCGAGAGAGTTCAAGGCTGAGTGTATAGGCCTACCCCTTATCTACTTCCCTATGGTGGGGAAAGAAAAGGAAAACAGAAGGAGAGAGCATATCACCTCGGCACCAAGACCGCGTAGATTATTGAAGGAACGAGTGAATGAACGCGTCCCAGGACACTGGGTGAGGCTCTGGGCTTTGGCGTCAGGCTTCCTGCATCAAAACCCCAGCCGTGTATACTTGGTAGCTGTGTGACCTTGGGCAAGTTACTTGACCTCTGAGGGCCTCAGTTTCTTCGTCTGTAAAATGGGAGTCATACCTTTGCCTACCTCATGGCCTTGTAGGGAGGATTAAGTGAAATGACACTGCAAAATGCCGAATCCTTGAATCCTCGGGGCGCCTGGGTGGCTCCGTCGGTGAAGTATCCGACTTCGGCTCGGGTCCTGATCCCACGGTTCGTGGGTTCGAGCCCCGCATCGGGCTCTGTGCTGACAGCTCAGAGCCTGGAGCCTGCTTCGGATTCTGTGTCTCCCTGTCTCTCTCTGCCCCTCCCCAGCATGTGTGCACACACATGTGCTCTCTCCCTCTCTCCCTCTCTCAAAAATAAATATTTAAAATAAATTTAAGAAAATAAGACGATAGTATATTTCAAACACAGCAGACACCCAGCTAATGGTGGAGCTGTGATTTCTTACCCCCAACATCAGGTCTGCTGCAAGTTCCACTCTGGGCAAGACACCGGTGAGCTATGGGAGGCTGGACAAGTCAGTTAACCTCCCCACGCCTGGGGTCCTGCTCCGAAAGACGGAACCCGTTGCTGTTCCCCCACAGGGCTGCTCTGAGAACCAGACGAAGCCACATGCCCAGCCGCGCTCTGGAAGACACGGTTCACTGCCCAAAGCACGGGCTTAGGACGTGTTGAGGACGAGAGTGGGTCACAGATAAAGGGGGAAGACTCTGGAGCCAGGCAGACAACCTATTAGCTATGAGGCTTCAGCAGCTTCCTCAGTGCTCGGAGCCTCAGTCTCCTCGTCGAGAAAATGGGGGCAACGATAGTCACTTCAGAGCGTCACTGAGATGATTTACTGTCACCACTATGGTTGCTGGCACAAAACAATGTTCATTCCACGGTGGCCTCTGTTTTTCCTGCCTTGCGGGATTTCATAAAAGCGAAATGTACCACACGAATGCGGATCCCGAGGGGATATGTTTATCCTCGTTCATTGCATCTGTGCAGGAACGCCACAAAGATTAAAGCTCTGGCCCAGAGGGGATGTGAATTGAATCCATTTTTTTTCATTGTCAGCCCAACCTCCTTTTTATAACTCCTAATCACAGCTAATTTGCTTTGTGACCTTGGGTAAATCACTCGCCCTCTCTGGGTCTTAGTTTTCCTTTCTCTAGAAGGCAGATCATAACACTTGCCCACTGTGATGGCTAATTTTATGTGCCCACTTGGCTGGGCCAAAGTGCCCAGCTATTCGGTAAAACAACATTCTGGATGTTTCTGTGAGGGTGTTTTTGGGTGAGATGAACATTTACATCAGTGGACTTCGATGAAAGCACAATGCTCCCCATAAGATGGGTGGGCCTCATCCAATCAGTTGAAGGTCTGAATAGAACAGAGGACTGACCTCCCCTGAGCAAGAGGGAATCCTAGCGGGTGATCTTCAGACTTGAATCACAATATCAGCTCTTTCCTGGGTCTCCTGTCTGTCAGCCCATCCTGCAGCTTTTGAACTTGTCAGCCTCCCTAATCAAATGAGCCAATTCCTTAAAATAAATCTCTCTCTCTCCCTATATCTATATAGTATAGGTATACATATGTACATATATACGTATATACATGCACATTCTATTGGTTCTGCTGCCTTGGAAAACCCGACTCACACGTCCAGCCTACCCCCAGGGTCTCAGGAGATCCAGTTAGAAACTAGAGTCTTCCGGGGAGCCTGGGTGGCTCAGTCGGTTAAGCGTCCAACTTCGGCTCAGGTCATGATCTCACGGTCTGTGGGTTCGAGCCCCGCGTCGGGCTCTGTGCTGGCAGCTCAGAGCCTGGAGCCTGCTTCGGACTCTGTATCTCCCTCTCTCTCTGCCCTTCCCCCACTCACGCTGTCTCTCTCTGTCTCTCAAAAATCAATAAATGTAAAAAAGAAAAGAAAAAGAAACTAGACTCTTCCATGCACTGGCAGATCCAAACGGGTCCCTGTGTCTCAGGGTCTGGGGCGGGGTGGGGGGTGGAATCTAAAGGGTACAAAGTTCTCTCCGGCCTCGGGCAAAGGGGTACCGCAGTCAGGGAGAGGGGCCCGGGTGAGCTTTTCCTCGGGCCTCCTGGAGCCTGGAGGCGTGAGTCTCCTGGGGGGCTGAGTGCTGACACCCCTCCCCGCCCCTCCTATTCTTCTTACCCTCCTGTCCTCCGGCCGCCTGGACAAATAACATCAACTGGATGGCCTCAAACAACAGGAACTTTTTCTTTCACGGTCCTGGAGGCTAGAAGTCCAAAATGCAGGTGCTGTCGGGATGGGTTCCTTCTGGAGCCTGGGGCAGAATGTGTCCCACCACCGCCCTCTCCCAGCTTCTGGAGTGCGCTGGCGATCCACGACGCACCCTGGCTTGTAGACACATCACCCCAGTCTGCCTGCGCCCTCGCTTGGCTTCCCCCTGCGTGTGCCTCTGTCGTTTCTTACGGGGACACCAGAGTGGTACTGGATGTAGAGCCCAACTTACACCAGTACGACGTCCTCCTAACCACCTGCGTTGGCAAAGAGCCTGTTTTCAAAAAAAGATCACGTTCTGAGGTTCTGGGTTGACATCGGTTCGGATGGGAGGGGATCCATTCAACCCAATACACCTGTGTTGGGAGTTTGGGGGGCAGTTTAGTCCCAGGGCAAATGGAGAGCAATCCTTCACCCTGTTAAAAAGAAAACTGAAGGCCCAAAGTGGCGTCACGTAGGTTAAGACCCCAAGTCGGTAAACCGAGACTTAATACCTAAACTAACTGTAGTTTCAACCCCCCAGGAATGTAACCTTTAACCAGTCAACGTGGGAATTCCCTGACCAGCACCAGGAAATTTATTTTAGACCCGTTCTGTGCCCTCTAGGAGGGCAACCTGCCTGGCCTCAAACCGTGGATTCTTTGCTAACAATTTCCTTTCCTCCTCTCCTTCTCTACCTCTGAAAACCTTTCATCTTCTGTTCCCTCTACTTGCTAGATGGGCCGCGGCCGGATTCATGAATCGATTAATAAAGCCAATTAGATCTTTAAAACGTACTCGGTTGAGTTTTTGTTATTTAACCAACTTCGGCAGCTCCATTTATCCTGCTCTTTTCCAGGCTGGCCTGGGCACTGGTGTGAAGACCGCAGCCCTCGCTGCAGGGGGGCCCAGGGAGCCGGAAAATCGGTTGCAGCACGCGTGTCTGTGATGCTCCCCTTTTCTGAGGTGTGTGAGATTTTTTTTTTTGAATTACGTTAGTGATCCGACTCTACTCGATAACATTTGCAAACAGTAGTCATTCCAAACAGAGAGAGAGAGAGAAAGCAGCAGCTAGAGAGCCATGGTAGCCTAGGACCTGGATGCTTAAGGTAGAGCCTCCCAGCATCGAGGCCCTCAGGGTGAACCCACCTGTCCATCTGCCCGTGATCTGGGGATTTCAACAAGGAGAGAGTGGGACACAGAGCATGTTTCCTAGAGCACGGGGAGAGTGGAAAATTGGACCTGGAATATTAGAAAACTTTTCGTTCCTGGAGCGAAGACTCCTCCTCCACGGGGGCTGGGGTGGGGGGCATTTAAGATTCCACCCCCCCCCTTGCCCCATCCATCAGACACCAGATACTGTAGGCGCCCAGCGCTGATCCTGTTACCTTTTACCCCCTTTATGGGGGCAAGGGGACCCGGAAGTGGGTGCTGGGCTTCAGTGTGTGCTCTCCCTTCCAGCAGCCAGTGCCCGTGTCTCTTTTCTTGAGGACTGTCCTGCCCTCCAGCTCTGCCCCTTTGCTGCGAGGCCAGAAACCAGAAATCCCGGGGATTTACATCCTGCAGCCCCTCCCTGGGCTGCACTTCGCTAGTGACTAATGGGTTCGGCATCTGAAAGTTCCAGCCGCCTTACCTCGGGGCCTCACTTACACCCCCAGATGTCCCTGCCAGCTGAAGCTGCCCCTGCCCCCACTGTGATGGGACCTGAGGTCACATCCTTGCCGGCCTTCTTCAGCTTCCCCTCCTGTTGTCCCAACTGCCCGGCGGCTTCCTCGGGGGAGCACTTGCTTGATAAATCACTCCCATGGGAAACCTCGGGTCAGGTCGGCGCCTGGGGGCTCTGGCCTAAGACGCCCCACCTCTGCAGTGTCATTTGAAGCCCACCTGCAAGACAGACCTTCTGTACCCATGATGCTGACAGCCACCTCTGGGGTGTGATTTGAAGGACCCGGGGCCCCATAATCTCCTCCCCAAGGCCTCTCTCCCTTGTCTGAAATCTCACCATTGCAGATTCAGTCCCGTGGAATGTGTCCCTCACTCCCCTTAAAATGGAGCTGCTTCTGGGACTACAGCTTCATCACTGGCGTTAATACTGCTCCTTGGAGTGGGGCTCCCCGTAAATCAGAGCCTTTGCTGCCGTGGCTGTTGGTGGGGTCCCAGTCGGCCTGTTCCTCCTGCTGGAGTCGGGCTTAAACAAAATGGGGAAGGCAGAAGTCTGGGCCTCTGCCGTGGCCTGCCTCACACCTCGGCGCCCTGCTCCCCACTCCCGGCTCCTTCTGGCTCCTTCCGCTGCCCCATCCGGAGGGCTTTTCCTGCCTCCGGCTGCAGGGAAGCCCCTCCACTCAAGGTTTGAAATAATGGTGACCAGGATAATGAAAATGATGATAAGGCATCATTATTTTTAGGGTGTTAGTGTTCCGGAGGATGTTTCACTTTAAGTGGGATTTTTGGAACATCAAGAATGACCATGGGGCCCAAGGGGAAGCTTAAATGGTGGAATTCAGGCACTGCGGCCTCCAGATGAAAGTAGTTTGGAGTCCTGCCCTGTACGTTTCCAATTATGGCCAGGGCATACCGGGCTGCTGGGTAGGTGAATTAGAATGGCAACTCCTGGGGACAGACAAGAGTTCCAAGGGTCCACAGCTTGGGGGGCGGGGGGGAATACAGGCTGCATTTCAGCCCCACTTATTCTTGCTGAGTACCTTTGTGCAGTGTGCAAACTGCCCAGCCGTATAAGGAAGCCCCAAGAACCCTGACTAGTGTTAAAAAGAAAACCACCAGCATAAGATAGAATCACTTATGGGAGGCCCGGTCATCAAACCCAGGCTTAATACCTAACCTAACTGTAGTTTCAACCTCCCCCCGAAATGTAGTTCTTAACCAGTCAGTCGGGAAACTTCTGGGCATTGCCAATGAGGTAATCTGTCACAGGGCCCTCGCTATCTCCCCCACCTCCTTCGGCCCAGATGAGGTAATCTGCATGATAAGATCCTCTCTGCTTTTCCCCCTAACAGAAAGCCACCTTGCCTGAAACAATGGCTCCTTTCCTTTTGCTAGTAACTTCCTTGCCCCGCTGACCTTCCTCTAAAAACCATCCATTTTATACAACTCCTTGGAGCTCCCCTCTACTTGCTAGGTGGGACGCTGCCTGATTCATGAATCGCCTAATAAAGCCAATTAGATCTTTACATTCAAGCATTGAATGTTTTGTCCACTGAGACCAGGAACAGTAAGGCTAGCATTGAGTTTACCCTGTGCCCCCACTCTGCTCAATACACTGCGCTGTCGTATGTCCCACATCTGTCTCGCGAGGTCAGTTACAATTTGCAGCGTCCCCATTTCACAGATGGGGAAGCCGAGGCTCGAAGAAGTTGCAAATCACCCCAAGTCACATGGAAAATAAATAAAAGCTCCAGGGGTTGAGCTCCCATGACTGGGCGTCACGGGAAATGCTTCCCAGAAGCATTTCAGAAGGGAGAAGGTTGGCAGAGGGCAATTCAACCTTGTCGGCAAGTCCAGTTCGCCCAGAGGAGGAAGCACCTTGGCTGGGGGGTCTGTGGAATGAGGCAGAGTGGGCCAGTGGGGAGGCAGAAGGTCTAAATTTGAGTTTCAAGCCTGCCTTTTATCAGCTGTGTGTCCCCGGACAAGTCACTTAACCATTCTGGGCCTCACCGTCCTCATTTGTGAAAATAAGAGTCGGGGGGGGGGGGCAGTTCTCCAAGGATCCTTGTAGGCTCTCTCTGATTGCCACTCCTACTAACTCCCCAAGAGCGGCTGCCGAGGGGTGATGAGCGGGCTGCCCCGTCCCCAGCGCCCTGGGTTGTAGGGGGCAGGGGCCCTGCATCCTTAGCCCAGCCTGGACTCTGTGCTCCTAACCTTCCTCGTGGGCTTTTCCATCCTGACTCAGGTCTGCAGCTGCCGCCCGGAGGAGATCTAGCAGAGCCATTTATCAAACACACACAATTAAGGCCAGCGTTGGCCGAGATCTATTCCAGGAGCGGAGCAGAGCCTGGGGGTGAGGAGGGGAGGGCAGGGGAGGAGAAGGGGGAGGGCGTGAGCTCTGAGCTGTGTGGTTACGGAAGGGCTGGAGGAGCCCTGCAGCAGGAAGCTTGGGATGCCCTGACCCTGCCAGGGGCCTACGCGGAGTCTTACCAGGGCACTCCAGGGCGTGTTACTCCCTTTTGCAGGTGGGGCAAGTGACGCAAGTGACGCAAGACGGATCGTCCAATCGGACCAAGGTCCTCCAGTGAGGGCGGAGCGAGCGTTGGAGCCTGGGTGGTCAAACTGAGGCCCTGTGCTTCAGACCGCGCCTGGACAACCAGATATGAAAATAAAGATTTTTGGCTGAGCGTTGGCCTGGGAGACACCGAGACTGTAGATATTAGACAGCAGAGAGAAGGAGGCCAGTTGTCATGGGAAGAGTTTACCAAAGACAATTTCGAGAGCTGGTTCCGCGATTCCCGCGGCTCCACGGCCAGATCAAAGGTATAAAAAATGGAGCGGAGGGAGATCGGTTCGTGGGGACTTCTTCGGGGAGGGTATGAAACTGGTGAAGCAGGCCTTTCGCACTCATCCCGGGGGCTCCAGACCTCTCCTTAGTCCCGCCCAGAGCTGCGCCCACCCCTCCCATCCCTGGGCAGGGAGGCAGCCTTCCTGGCAGGGCCCCTCTGCCTCCTCCCCTCCTGGGAGGGCTAGGCCCCGGGAGAGGCTGAGAAACCCAGCCAGGCTTGTGGGTGCAGGTGCGTGTTCGCCGGAGGGGAGTAGACGCCGTGATGCTGCCCAAATCTGGGATCACCACTCATCCAGCGACCAGCCAGTCCGCCTCTAGAGACCACCCTGGGCTGGAGACAGCCACCTCTGGCACACAGGTGCCCAGAGACGGGTCCACGCGGGGATAGGAAGGCCCAGCCCCTTCACCTCAATTCTGGACTTCTCTGAAGGGCCGTCCCAGCTTCAGAGCTCCCCGGGGGATGGCGCGGCCGCGGTCGTGACGCCCTCCGGCCCAATTCCTCCTTCTGCTTGGTCCTGCTTCGCTCACCCCCTTGCGGGGGGTTGAACCCGTGGCGCAGGCAGATGAGTGAAGTGGGAACACACGTGACTGTGTATGTGAGCCTTCGTGTGAAGGCAGACGTGTGCGTGCACGCGTATGTGCGCACACGTGCGGAGGTCGTGTTCCCTGCAGCCCTGCAGAGCCTGGGGGGGGGGGGGGGGGATGACACGTGGGCCCGGCTGGTTCCCCAGCTTCTCCCTCCCTCTCACTCGCTGGCCCGTGTGATGCACGCCTGCAGGAGTTGACGTCCGCTCTGTGAGTGTGGTGTCCACGAAGCCCCGTAGCATGGCCCAGGCAGATTCTGCCTGTCTCTCTGCCCTTGTCCCTTCTGCCCGTCCTCCCCCCGGCCTGACCAAAGAGCGTCTCTTACCATGGGGAAGGCCCCCGTGGAAACCAAGGCTGAGTCTGGACAAAGGGGGAAGGGACTCTGGGCTCCTGTGGTCCAGTCTCCCACTTGGACCAGACTGAGGGCCACCTGGCTTCTACTCGCTCCCCCCGTGATGGAAGCTTAAGCTGTGGCCACCACCCAAGCAGCCACAGAGGAACTCCCCTCCCCTCAGCAACCCCAAACCCGCCACCCCATCCCTTCTACCCACTGGACTTGGCTCCTCCCTCCTCCCAGGTCCGGCCCCAGATGGCCCACGACAGCCCCGTTGTCCCTGCCCGGCTTCCTGTCCTGTCCCACGCTGCTTCCCCGATAGTTCCCCTGTAGTCCCCACACAAGGACATTAGGTCCTGCTGCCCCCTCCTGGACCTCCCCTCTGGACACTGTTCCTATAAAGTGCGGGGTCCATTTTGAACCCACAGCGCCACAGAAGGGAACTTGCCCCACTCCCAGCGCCCCCCCATTAAGCTAGGAACGGTCCACGGTTTCAGCAGCCACATCACATTGTCTGTGCTCACACTGACTTGAGGGGTCAGATACAAATGACCGGATCATTTCCAGTGGAATTTTGCCAAGCCGGCCCCACCCACCCACCCTGGGCTTGTTCCTTGGGACCATTGATTTTTTTTTTTTTTCCTCTGAAAGTACCAGATTTTACATTGATTACTGTTAAATTTCTTCTTGTTGATTTTGGCCCAGCATCCCGCCTGGGAAGAGAGCTGTGGATCATAAATCAGCTGTATCAGAATAACTTGTGCTTTCGAGGTTTGGATGAACACATCTTTCGTGTCTTCATCCAAGTCTTTGGCAAAATTACCAGACAGGTTTGAGCTGGGCAATGTGCTCTGTATCCTACGGTCTGCCATCCAGTCATCCTGTGAAAGGGGGGCAGTGTTTAACTAGGGGACACCTGACTTTGATGAGGGCCGTCTGGCCCTTGGATCACGCCATGTTCTTTTCCAGATGCTCTGGACTTTCTGTCTAGTCAACCAGTCTAAACCTTTTTTTGTGGTGATCAGAATCCACCCTTCTACCTTCCCCGCTTTTTGGTAAACCAAGGAACTTGGCCCCTCTGCAGTCTCCTTGCGATTTTTCTCTTCTGCCTGATCCTTGGACCCTCCACAGGATCTTGGAAGTCTTGGCTCTATGGAGTGACCATACGATTTTCAGCCAAAGGTGATAACTTTGAGAGTGTATCAGTTATCAAGTGCTGGGTAACAAATTACCCTAAAACGTAAGACCACAAGTAATTGGCATCTCACAGTTTCTGCAGGTGAGATGTTGGGGAGTGGCTTAGCCGGGAGGGTCTGGGTTAGGGTCTCTCCGGAAGTTGCATCCAAGATGTTGGCCAGGCTGCTGTCATCTGAAGGCTTGGCTGGGCTGGAGGATGCATTTCCAAGATGGCTGACGTGGCTGTTGGTAGGAAGCCTCAGTTTCTTACCACGTGGGCCTCTGTAGGAGTGTTTGACTTTCCTTACGAGGTGGCAGCAGGCTTTCGCCACTATGAGTGATCCAAGAAAGTGCAAGGAAGAGGCCACAATATCTTTATGACATAGTCCTAAAAGTGACATCTTGCCACTTCCGCCATATTTTATTCACTAGAAACCAGTTGTTAAGTCTTACCCACACTCAAAGAGAGGAGAATTAGGCCTCGCATTTTGAAGGAAAGAGTATCCAAAAAAGGCGTGCTGACATATTTTTAAATCACCACATGGGTGAAGGGAGGTGTTTTATAATTATGCCAGAATGATGGATTTGAACCAGGACTGTCCTGCACAAAGCATATTTAGTCACTCGACTCCTTCACAGTCTCTCAAATGTTTGGACCATGAGCTACAGTTAAGAATCAATTATGACCTGGGGTGCCTGGGTGACTCAGTCGGTTGAGCGTCCGGCTTTGGCTTAGGTCGTGATCTCACAGTTGATGAGTTCGAGCCCCGCGTCGGGCTCTGTGCTGACCGCTCGGAGCCTGGAGCCTGCTTTGGATTCTGCGTCTCCCTCTCTCTCTGCCCCTCCCTCGCTCATGCTCTGTCTCTCTCTGTCTCAGAAATAAATAAACATTAAAAAAAATTTTTTTTAAATCAATTATGACCTTCTTCACATATACACACGTAACTGAAACAAAAGTTCACGGAACGGCATTTAACCTTACCATCTACATTTGTAGGGGAGGAAACAGTTCTCCTTGACCGTCTTAGGGTCCCTGCCTGGATCTGAAAATTAAATTCACAAAGATCGATGAACGGGAGAAGACCATGCAAACTTATTTAATGTAAGTTTTCTGTGACACAGGAGCCTCCACAAGGAAGCGAAGTCCCAGAGGAACGGACCCGTGTACGTTTGCATGACGTTTGATGAGGAGCGGACAGATGTGGAGGAACGTGATACCGGGAGGTACGTGTTGTAAACTGCGGGCATCCAGAGCAGGCTGTTTGTTAGCGTTCTTCTGGGTGATTCCCTGGTCTTCAGACATAAGGACATTCCTCTCCTCCAGGTCTAAAGAGGGCGCCACTCACATGATCTGCTTCCGGAAAGAAGGGTGGAGGGGCCGGTGCTCTGACTTAGCCTTCTGACCTGTCATCCTCTCAAACTCCTTCAGTGTAACATACTCAGTATGCCAAGGTGCCATACTTTGGGGGGAGTGGGTCTTAGACCCCGTCTCAGGAAACAAACCAGTATCCCGGGGTGTGCTTTCTGTGGGCACCAAAGCTGCTAAGCCTCTCCATTTATTTTGGAGCTCTCCATGGGTCTGACCCAAGCTTCGGAACCTACTTTTCTTATCTTTTCTACCCCCTCCTTCCTCGACACACGCACACTGTCAACCTTTAGCTCTTTGGAGTCATAGAATTATGAAATGTCAGACTATGAAAGAGGCTCTGGGCCCGAAACGACACACACCTTCCTGATGATGCGCAAGACAGACGTTACCAATGCATCATGGTAATGTCCCGTGAAGCTCAGTGTCTACCTCAGAATCCTTCCCAACCCAGCATTCCAGGTATCCAGTTTTCTGTGAGACAAAGTCTAGTTTACAGATGCTTTCTTTGAAGCTTTAAAAGTCAACTCTGAATCCCAGAGAAATGAAGTCCCTCTTCCAAGGTCACACGGCCGGTTGGTGACTAGGGGAAGATGGGCAACAGGCTCTCCTACCCGGGCCTTTGCTCTCTCTCTCTCCTGAGCCAGGGTTTCTGAGACTTTGCCCATTTATTCACTGTCTTCTTGGACCTCGTTCTCTTGACCGGCGATCTCTCGCCGTCTCATTCTTCATCCACCGCCCACGGACTACCAGGTGATTTACAAGACCCCAGACCCTTCTCAGACAGAATCTTAGCGAGAGGCTGATCCACACGGAGCCACGGCCAAGAGAAGCAGCTTTGTTTGGGATGCGATCCACATTGGGAAAGAATGCACTCATCCTGTGGTCCAGATCTCTCCCCAACGGCTGGAATTGAGGGCCCGGAGTCCCCGCGGCCATCCATTACCACTGAGACGGCCCAGGCTGGGGGCCCGTGTTGTTTTATATGACGGCTTATCCTGCCGTGAGCCGTTCTGTGCCCCTCGCTGACCGCTCACCTTCTGGTGCAGGCATCGGCTCAGCGATGAAGAAATGCACAAGCCCGTGGGCAATCATCGGCAAATGTCCGGTTTTCATGCTGCCTGGAGGGTGCGGTTTCTGGGGCAGTCCAAGGTACCCCAGGTGCACCAAGGGATGACGGGGAACCCACAGGAAGGGACACCTGATAAGCCAGGAGAAGGTTCAGAAGGATGGAAAGGTTACTCTGTAGCGAGGGAACGACAGCAGCGAACGCACAGAGGCGCAAGGGAGCGGTGGGTTTAGGGGCAATACAGACATTTCCGATTGTTGGAGGTATGCTGTGAGGCCAGGGCAAGTGGCAGGTGACGGAGTGGAGAGAGAGAAAAAGGAAACAAGCAAGCGAGCACAAAGTATCCGTAACATGCCACACGGTAATAGGAGCAAAGGCAAAAGCCAAGCAGAGGTGGGGACAGAGCTGGGGATGCTGTAGGTAGGTGGGTGGTCAGGGAGGGCTTCTCTGAGGAAGGGACATTTGAGCCGCCGCGTGAGCTGTGCAAGGGTCCCCTCCCACCTGATCTCATCTGGTCCTCATGACCGCGTGAAAGGAAGGCCGCAGACAAGGACCCTACCGCCCCAGGGCTGGTCCTGGGCTGGGGAGTGAGTTTGAGGCAGAGCGGGGCCCAGGATCCGGCTCTCCAGACACCCAAGGCAGGGGTCCTTCGAGCTCAGAGTGGCCTCCTCCGCCAAATGTGGGCTTCGGCCCAGCCCAGGACCTCTCCTCGGTTTCTGCAGCCTTGTCACCCACGACCCTACCCAGCAGCAAGACGAGGTTAAGACGGGCTCTGACATCAGACAGGTGCAGCTCTAATTCCAGTCTCTCCTATTAGCTGCTTCATCTGGAGCAAGGAAGCCTCAGTGTCTTCCCCCGTGAAAGGGGGTAATCGAGCATCTTTCTCGTGGAACACCGGACGGTGCAAGCAAAGCCCTTAGCACCGCGCCCGGCACACGTAGGCGGGGCTTATGGAACGCGAGTTACCGGCCATCTTGGCGCACAGGGCCCCCCGCCTCCTCGAGCCATCTGAGTGATGACCACACGGCCGCTGCCCTCGGCTGGGCCACGGCGGGCTTGGCTCGGTGCGACAGGTCGGGCTGTTGTAGAGCGACGCCAGCCCCCTTGTCTCAAGGTGGGACCCGCTGTGTCCCTTCTATGCCCTGTCACATCTGATGCACCCTCCTCGCCTTCCCTTCTGTTTGCCCGGTGCTTCCTGCTTTCAGACCTGCTCACTTTGCTCCCTAATACGCATCGCTGACAGACATTATGTTTATTTCCTTGTTCCCTCACGGCCGTCTCCCCTGACAGAAGTTGGACACCCCGATGATGGAGATTCGGGAGCTCTGTGCGCGGCTGCAGGTCTGGCGCCCAGAACGTGACCGACTCCCAGTAGGTCCTGGAAACATGTTGGTTGAACGGGTGGATGAAGAAATGGAACAAATGCGCCGTGGATGTCCGTGGCCAAGGGCCATCTCCCCAGAGAGCCTGTGTTATTTTCTTTCAGGCCACGGCTGCAGAAGGTCAAGGGTCTGGTCCATTTCCTTAGCCATCCTGACCTTGGCCCGAAGGCACTCGGCCCGGGGCATGGGAGGGCCTCCTTCCGTGCACCCGTGTTCCCTCCAGGCCAGCGCAAGGGGGACCCTGTCTTTCTTCCTAGCTCTCAGGCCAGGTCCCTGAGGAGACAACAGGAGGGGAAGACAGATAAGCCTATGAGGCCTCTGGGGACCCAGAAGGGCCCACGTCTGCACCTGTCACCCCTACTGCACGGCCCTGCTCCTCACTCCATCACCACTTCAGTCTCCGTTAGGAAACTGGCGGTGGAGTCCGAATCCCCAGGGGTTTGGACTCGTGGGCGCCAAGTGCAGCGATGATCCCGCAAGCCTCGAAATCAGGCCCATGGAGCCCCACCCGCGGGTGCAGGAGGTGGGGAGAGTGGGACAGGGGGCAATATGGGCCGGTGCGACTCAGTCGAGGGGCCGCAGCCCAAACAGCAGCTGTTTCCGTGATTCAGCAAAGAGCCGGGTGGGGGTGCTGACGGCTGGGGTGGGCCGGGACTGAGTGAGTCCTGAGTCGGGTCCTGAGTCCCTGAGTGAGAGGAGTCGGGGAAGGGGGGGGTGGACACGGGTCACCCTGCACGCAGGCCCGCAGCCACTACTTTTGGGTCCTGCCCCCGCATCACCTTAGCCCCGTGGGCCTGCCTTCACCCCCGTGGCCTGTTGCCACATGTAGGTTTCATGGATAATGTAGGTTATCCAGGTATGGTGAGGCCAGCAGATCGGGGCATAGTCTGCCGCCCGCAGATCCCAAGAGGAGGGGACCGTCACATCATGGGGAGCCACGCAGGGAAGCAGCAGGTGGGTCAGGATGCAGCGCGAGTGGGAGGGAAGCGTAGGGGCAAGACCCTGTATTGTGGTTTCCGCAGGGAAGAGTCGGTGGGCAGGTAAGAAGGCGAGTTTGAGTAATTTCATTGGGCTCTGGGGCCCAGGAACTGTCGCTAGTTGTCTGGTATCTGGCCCCGGGGTGATTAGGACAGGTGGGTAGCGGCCCAGATATGAGGGATAAATGAGGTGGTTGTAATATGTCTCTGTTTGGGTTGCCCCTAACAGGCACACTCACAGGCCAGTGGTTTACGCTCTCAAGGAACTGGCCAGCCCGGGGCAGGGTCGTCCCTCCAGGGTCACAAAGGCCCCAGATGTCAGAGCATCAGAAACGCATGGGTAATACACACCCCCTACCCCGTTCGCCAGACTCCCCTGGGGGCGGCACTCGGGCCACGGTTGAGCCCCAGCACCGGTCTGACGACTGGGGGGGGTGCTCTTGGCAAATGGCGGGTGGATGAGGGGCCACCATGGACCAGGCACGGTGCCGGGCACTGGGGGACAGAACAGTGAACAAAAAGGCAAGATCTCTCCTCTCAAGGATTTTATGCCCTGGAGGCACGGCGGACCCCGAACCAGTAAACAAACAGATAAACGAGGGGGCCTCGGTTACTGGAAAGTGCGGTGGCGAAATGAAACGTCAAGATGTTACGGCCTCCGGGCAGGATGGAAGGAGAGGGGCTCCATCGGGAAGGGCGGTCAGCGTAGCCTCTCTGAGGAGGTGACCGTTGGGCTGAGACCTGAATCTCGACAAGGAGCCACGCAAAGACTTCGGGGCAGAATATTTTAGCGAAGGAACGAATAGATGAAAGACCAAATCCGTTTCTCGGTCTGGATGGCCCACCTCCTTACAGCTGGCGGCAGGGTATTTTGAGGCCTGAATGACATCCGTGTCAGAATCTCACATATTAACATCGCTCCTATCACGGTCTCCGTCACGAAGGGAGACATTCCACAGGGTGACCTGGGCCCTATGAGCGGGCGCTTTGGGGCCTCGGGGCAAGACACCCTTTTAACCATCCACGTTCTCTGACCCCCTGCTTCCAGGCAGTAAGTAGCTGTAACGCGCCTCCCTCCTGCGCTGGGGGCTGGAGCAGACACCTTGAGACGCTCGTCTCGCTGGCTCCCAAGGCTGTCACGGCAGCCGTGTGCACCCCCCTGCAGGCTGGAGGCCCCCCACACCGCATCTGTCCCAGCCACGTGGGTCCCTGCTCCCCCCCTGGGGAGGCCCCTGCCACCAGGCTGGGTTCCAGAGGGGATTCACCACCGGCCCAGGAAAGCGGATCATGTCCAAAGATAGGGCGTGAGAGGAGGTCGGGAAAGGCAGGAAAGCAACCTTCCCTGAGCGCCTACTTTCTGCTCAGGGAAAGGGAGTGACTTCCCCAAGGTCCGGCCATCTCTGTTTCATTCATTCATCCATTGGTCCAGGTTTCAAATATTTCTTGGATCCCCTAGGGGGTGGGCAAAACACGGATTTCAGAGCCCAGACGCCCCCGGTCCAGAGCCTTTCCTTCCACTGCCTAGGAAGGGGGCCTAAGGCAAACTTGTCTGCCTCAGTTTCCTTATTAGTAAACCAAAGGATAATGGCACCGGCGCCGGATGAGGCTCCCCGAAGCATCAGCAGGAACGCCTATGGGTCACCCCGGCCCACAGGTGGTCCTCACTCACGTCCGGCACTGGCTTAGGGATCGCGGACAGCCGGACAGGACGCCACAAGCCTGGCCTTCAAAATGCTCAAAGACTGGGGCGCCTGCGTGGCTCAGTCAGTGAAGCGTCCAACTCTTGATTTCGGCTCCGGTCATGATCTCGCTGTTCGTGAGATCGAGCCCCATGTGGGGCTCCGGGCTGAAGGTGTGGAGCCTGCTCGGGATTCTCCTGTCGCCCTCTCCCTCTGCCCCTCCCCCGCTTGGGTGCTCACCAGGCACGCACGTGCTTACATGCCCTCTGTCTCTCAAAGTAAAGAAATAAACACGAAAAAAAAATGTTTTAATGCTCAGAGACTAATGAGGGACAGACACGTCACAGCAGCTCATGCCAGTAGGCAAGATCGGAGTGGGTGCTACATAAAAGCGTGAGGGACGTGCTACGGGTGGTTACGTTTGGGTGCAGTGAGGGGGAGTTTTCAAGTAACATACGGCACCTGAGTCTCATGAGAGGGAGAGGAGAGGGTACATCCAGGTGGAGGGGATAGCCTCAGCAAGGCTTGGAGACCTAAAGGCTGTTCGGGGACAGTGGGGACAGAGTAGATCAATGTCGCTTGGGCAAGGGGACCAAGGGAGGGATCGGCAAGGTGTGGTTGGCGGATTAAGCTGAATGGCTTTGACTATGACAGTAACGGACTTGAACTTCATCCTCTGGGCAGAACTTGAACTTCCCTCTGGGGAAGGCCATAACGTACCCTGGTGGGGTCTTAGGGAGAGATTTTCTGGGACCTTGTGGAGAACGAATTAGCAGGGCTGAGACCAGGGGGCAGAGAGCAGCTCTGAGGTCCTGCAACTCCAGCCGCGAGATGGAGAACAGACAGATCTGGATGAAAAGGAGACCCATCTATCGAGCACTTACCATGTTCCGGACACGCCCCGTACATTCGTTCACTCGCCTCTCAACAGCGCTTTGAGGTGGGTGCTCTCGTTCCCATTTTACAGATGAGAAAACTGAGGTACAAGGAGGTTAAGTAACTTGCTCAGGGTCATGCAGCCAGCGACGTGGAGCCCTGGGATTCTGATTCTGGTCCATCTGAATCCAAAGCCCTGATACTTCCCAGACCCACATGCCCACGGGGAGAGAAGGCCCAAAGGTGAAGAGATGCACGCGGTGGAAACTTAGCAGATCCCGACGGCTTCTTCCTTCTCGGCCTCCCTGAGCTGGGCATCTTCCACTGGCTCCTCCAGACCCTCAACCCACGCCCCTCTTTCTCCCCCTACTCCGTGTCCTGGGAGGCTGGTGGCATGGGAGGCATCCACAGGCTCCCTGGTCCTCACCCATTAGCTTCTGGCTGGGTTCCATCAACGGGGCAGGAGAGCCGAGGGAAGGAGGAGAGCGAGTGGGCTTGCTGCTTCCCCCTCCGATGGGCTCTGTCCCCCCACTGACGCCCCAGCTCCTCCAGGTGGCCCTCTCCACACAGCGCGCTGCCCCATCGGGCAGCTCCTCTCTCCCCTGCCCTTTCAAGCCTGGGGGTGGTGACAGTCACTCCTGTTTTTCATATGGGTCTGTCTGTGACGTTGGCCCTCAGGAGAGAGGGCAGCAGACAGCAGCTTCTAATGCTGGTCCCTGACGTCATGGGGGTGGCTGAGCTTGCCAGGGAGTGTGCAGAGGATGACGCTCAGGGACCAAGCTGGGAAGTGGGGGGGGGGGGGGGGGGGACGCTGACATTTAGTCCCCAGAGGGTGGGAGCCAATCAGACAGCTGGGGCTGGGTGGGGCTGGAGCCTCCCTTGCGGGTAATTGTTACTGCGATCCCCACTCCCTTTGGCAGAGGGAGAGGGGCTGTGCCAGGAGGTCTGTCATTTGGGAGACCGCCCTTGGCCCCTCTGGAGGGGAAGTCCACCAGTTCTGCCCTGCCCCCTGCCCCCTGCCCCCTGGGACTTTTCAGCCCAGCTTTTGGCGGCTGGCTCGGGGTTCTCAGAGGGCTTATGAGGCCACGTGGGGCTACCTTCAGGGTTACCGAGGGAGTCTCTGTCTGGGAACGGGGTGACCTTTTTTTGAAAAGCCTGTTCATCCCCAGGGCCCTGGTTGGCTGAGCCCTATGGAGCCAGCCCCCGTGAGGGGGCCTTGCCAAGAATCAGGGCCCCATCTGCCCCCTTTCCCCCACCCTCCCTCCACCTACCTGCCTGCCCTCTGGCCTGTGTCAAGCTCCAGAAAGGCACTGCCGTCCCCAGCAGTCAGCTAGCTGGGGGGTGGGGTGGGGGGGGACATGCCTAGTAGCAGGGGAAGAGGAGGGATGGAACCAATCACATATGTCTAAGGCCAGAGGGGGAAGAAAGATAGTTACAAAAATCCACCTGTGAACAAAGGTAGGTCCATTTAGAGCCACAAGGCATGAGAGCTAGGAAGGGTCTTCCAGAACCCCACCTGGCAGCACACACGAGGACACTGGGGTCTAGAGAGGGGACGCTGCTCAAAGGCCTTGAAGACTGGCCTGGCTCAGCCTGGCACTCGTAGCCATCACCCATGTCCCTGCGGCTCTCCCCTGTCAGACCCCACACCCCAGGACCAAGAATACTTTTCCATGCGTCGGCATCCATGTGCCTGCAGAGGGTCCTGATCCAGATTTCTACCCCACCTTTGTGCCCCTCCTCCACGGTGGAAGCAGCTGGCTGCCCCCACGGCGGGGGCTGCCTGGGTGCGAGACGACCGTGTTTTCACAGGGCGGAAATTAGATCTGCTTCTCGGGGAGAAGTGTTGGGAGCTGAAATGCCAGCCAGTTGGGTGTGGCGGGGCCTCCTCGTTCTGTGCTGCGCAGAAGCCAGCCACATGGAGGGAGGGACGGGGAGGACGGGCCGCCACCGGGCAGGGCCCTAGGAAGGGGGTCAGGGACAATGTGCAGGTGGAGAATGGAGGTTTTAAGAACAGAGGGCTCGCCCAGGGGCAGGCAGCGAAAACAACACCCCGTACTTAGACCTCACCTCCTCTACAGCCTCCTTTCCCAGCCTGGGCTTACCCCTTGACTCCACACTCGAACCCTGGAGGGCAAAAGGACCCGAGCCAGCAGTGGCCAAGATGGGCCTCTCCCTACCTGAACATTCTAGTTGGGGGGGTCTTCCAGCCACGACAGATTGGATTATGACTCAGCAAGTACTTATCACCCTCCTCGGCCGCCGCGCACAGTGTATACCCCCCTGCACGCTGAAGTTGGGCTTGTCCGTGTCACTGGCTTTGACGAGAAGTATCAGAAGACGTGGCAGAGCAGAGGCTTGGCATGTGCTTATGTGGACTGAGCTGCTCCCTTGCGTGCCGGTGCTGTCTGTACAAAGAGGTTCCCCTGGGCAGCTGTCGCCCGTCAGCTGGGGTCGAGAATGAACGTGTGTGGAGGGACCCGAGCCCGCCTTGCAGTCTGAAAGAGAGCGCCCAGCTGAGCCCAGCCTAGATCAGGAGAACCGTGGTCAACCTGCAGGCCCACGCGTGTGAGAATTACTGCTCACTGCTGTCACTCACTGACTTTGGGGATGGTTTGTTTCGTAGCATTATTACGGTAACCGCTGACCGATACACAGGCCCAAAGCTGGAGCCAGAGAAGAGGCCAACGGCTGGGACGTGGAAGATCCGGGCTCTACATCTCTACTTACTACATCTCTGTGAGGAAACTGAGGCTCCTAGGGAGATCTCCCCAAGGCCCCGGAGCTAGAAAATGGCAGAGCTGAGGCCAGAACCAGGTCTCCCGGCTCCAGTTTCCAATCTACCAGTCAGCCCAACCCTGAGCCAGTTGAGCAGTGAGCCCCATGAGGACCAGAACCACTGGCCTGGCCAGCCACAGGCGAAAGAGGGAAGGCAGAGCTCCGCACCCCCCCTGCCCTGGGTGCCGTGCCGTCAAGGCCTCGGGGGTGTCTCCCACTGCTCCAGAAGCTTCTGCTGCTGAGAAGATAAGGCTGGGTTCGAAGCCTGCTTGCCCTTGGGCAACTTTCTTAACCTCTCTGTGCCTCAGTTTGCCCATCTGGAAACAGGGGAAGCCTAGAACAGTTCCTACTTAGCTCAGAGGGTGCTTGTGAGGATTAAATGAACTACAGTCCCTGCATTAAATGGATTAAGTGTATAATCCCTGCACCTAATAAATGCACCACGAATGTTTGTTAAATATTAAATAGACGCTAAGTAGCTCCACCCACCTCAACCTGCGGCTGAACACAGCTAATTTTGACTTGGGGAGAACTCCCTCTGAATCAGACACTGTCCCAAATGTTTTTCGCGTGCGTCAACCAAGTTGGTCCTCACCGAAGTCTTGGAAGAGATGTGGGCGCTATCCTTATCCCTCCCGTTTCGCAGACGGAGAAACTGAGGCACAGAACAGGTTCACACTCTGGAGCTCCAGCTGGGTGGAAGGCAGAGGTGCAGAGATCACCGGTCCCAGGCCTGGTGGCTCTGACCAGCCGTGTGGTTGGGGGCAAGGACCACCTACCCCACGGGGTTGTCGTCAAGATTAAATGAGGTCACGCGGGTGGCCTGCCTAGCGTGACTGCCGACCTATGACAGGGCTCAGGAAGTAGGGAGAGTTATTTAAAAATGGGAAAAGGCGGGGCGCCTGGGTGACTTCGTCTGTTAAGCGTCCGACCTCGGCTCCGGTCAGGGTCTTGTGGGTTCGTGAGTTCGAGCCCCACGTTGGAGCCCCACGTTGGAGCCCCACATCGGGCTCGCTGCCGTCAGCACTGAGCCGGCCTCGGATCCTCCGTCCCCCTCTCTCGCTGCCCCTCCACTCCCCTCTCAAAAATAAAGCAACATCTCAAAAATTTGTAGCTGTAAACAATAAAATAAAAACCGGAAAAGGGACCGGGCAGACGTCCTAACGCCAGAACAGCTCCGGGGCAGCCGGGACCCTGACAGCCTCCCTCAGCTCCACGGCGAGAATTTGGGGGGAAAAAAACCTTCCCCCTTCCCACCCCCGCTCAGAGCTCCGGGGACTCGTCACGGGGCGGGTCTCCTGGGAGTCAGCCGGCCCCGGGTCCCACTTACAAGCTCTGCGTCCTTGGGCAATCCCTGCTGTCTCCAGGCACAGTTTTCACATCTGTGCCGGGGGCAGCCACCACACTTTGGTGAGGGGGGGATGAGACCACTTAGCTCAGGTTCAGGAGGTCCTTGCCACGTGCTAGCCACTGATGCACGCCTGTCACACTCTCCTCTGTAGTGGGCCCTGTCGTTATCCGCATTTTACGGAGACGGAAACTGAGGCTCAGACAGGTCAGGGAAACTGAGTCAGCTCCCATGGCACCTGAGTGGTAGAAGATAGCTGTCAGCCCAGCAGGGCGACAGAGCCCTTGGCCTGTGGTTTTGCTTCTAGGGAGTTGTCTCCAGCTCCCTGGATTTAAAAGCAAGGAAACATGGGTTGCGTCCTGACTTCATGGCCTGAGCTCAGAGGTCCCCGGCTGTTTGCGAAACGCAGGCCTGGGGTTCCAGACAGGCCGACACGATTCCCTGCCCAGGCCCACTGCCCAGTTTTCCCAGGACCCGGGCCACACACAGCACAGCCAGGCCTTCCTGCCTCCGCCTTCCTCCTGGCTTGGCGGTGAACATGATCTCTCCTCGGCCAGTTCCTTTGCGTTCCTGTCGCTCCGGTTTGCGACTCCTCGGGCCCAGGACAAATCGCTCTGCCTGCAGCCAGGAACATGCCACTGCGCGAAACCCTTTTGCCCCCAAGGGGCTCCCCGTCTAGGCCTGTGGCTCCAGCGGGAGGCTGGCCCAGCCCAAGTCATCTCTCCGGGGCCGGAAGGGCTGCTGGGATCAGCCGGTCCACCTCCCCCTTGTCACAGAGCAGGAGAGAGAAATGCAGACGCGGGCAGGACTCCGTCCAAATACACCCGAGCTTAAAACAGGGTCAGCGCAACCTTGAAAACAGCCACCGCTCGAGTCTCAGGACATGCAAAGAGCTCCACTCGTTGCTTATCTTTTCATCCAGTGCTCAGTCCAGCTCGGCAAGGTGGGTGCTATTGTTGCCATTTTCCAGAGGGAACTGGGGCACAGAGAGGTTAAGCTGTTTACCTAAGACCACACAGAAAGCGGCGGTCTAGGGATTTTTTTTTTTAATTTTAATGTTTATTTATTTTTGAGAGAGACAGAGACAGAATGCGAGTGGGTTAGGGGCAGAGAGAGAGGCAGACACAGAATCCGAAGCAGGCTCCAGGCTCTGAGCCGTCAGCACGGAGCCCGACGAGGGGCTTGAACTCACGAGCTGTGAGATCGTGAGCTGAGCCGAAGTCAGACGGGGGGGTAGGACGGTCTGCTTCTCAATCTGGGCTGCTTCTCTGGTGCTCCAGCCCTGACCCGATCTTTTTTCCAGAAGGGTTCACAACCACGTCAAGCTGCCAGTGATAGCAGAGAGAAAGGTGCCCTCCCCGGCCCCTGTCTCCTCCCTGCCTCCCCCTCCCCTCCCCTGTTCTTCTTACACTGGGGTCACCCTGGTCCCTCCTCATCCACCCCTCCAGATGCTTCCTTGCCTCATCCCCACCTGTCAGAACCCTGCCTATGTGCAGGTAGAGGAAGTTCAAATCCCTCCGCACCTCGTATGAGCTGTGTGATGTTGAGTAAGCCACTGGTGCTTCCTGAGCCTCTGGTTCCTTCTTTACAAATGGGGTGATAATACAGCTTTTGGGGGGAGCGGATATTGGAAGATCGCACGTAAAGCAGTCGAGTGCTGCACTGAGCAGTATTGGTGGCAGGGGGTGGGGCGACTACTCACGAGGCCCAGGGCGGGATGGGCCGTACGGCTTGGATTCCCGAGAGAGGACTCCCAGTGGTGGCCAGACCATGTCTGAGTGAGACCAAATAGCAAAGCGTTCTGCCCGGGGAGCAGCAGTTGATGCCCCAGAGGAAGTGGCCACGCATGCCACTGGGCGGATGGGGCCCAGCCTGGGGCACCCAGCAGGTGGGCAGCGGCCACCACACCAGGCCTGATCACCAGGCTGAGGTTTGGGGGAAAGACTGGCAACGGGCCTCCGAGCATTTGTCTCCCGACTTTACAGACGTGGGCAGCAAGGCACAGAAAGGGGAAGCAATTTTCCCAAGATCGCCCAGCAGGAGAGCGGCAAATCCAGAATTAGAACCCGAGCGGTCCGTTCCTCAGACACTCGCCGCGCCAACCCACCGTGGGTCTGAGCTGCAGGAATCCCGTGCCATCGTTTGCTCTTGTCCTGAACCTCGAATGAGCCAGGATATAGACACATTCCCAAGGGGAGCGGGAAAACCAGGCCGAGGGCCAGCCAGCCTCTTCCATCCCAGGCAGCCAAATTCTTCCTCCCTGGGCAGCCTGTAAAGGGGCCAAGTTGGCACCAACAGCCAAGAATGTGCTGCGGGGGGTCCCAGAGCCCTGCCCGGGTCCGTGAGTCTGGACACTGTGACCTTTTCTGGCCAGTGAGAGCTGTCCTACTGCGAAAGGGGAGAAGAGAGGCCACCCCAGACCCCAGACGCTTCCTTGGCCGGCTGGATTCTTTCCCTTCCTCTTCCTGGCACGACAGGCTAAGCCTCCCTCTCGCCCCATGGCTGGGCTCACCAGCTCTGTTCACCCTGCCTTCACCCCTAGAGACTTCCATGCGCCCTCCCAAGATGGCCGCCAGGGCTCTTCCTGAGGGCCCCGCTCCAGGCTCCCTTCTCAGGAGGAACAGCCTTCCTCTCTCTAAAGTGGGGCCTGAAGACCCTCGGTGACAAAATCCCACGGAGGGGCCGCCTCCGCCACAGTCTGTGTGCATTATTTCATTTCATTGTCGCCCACATCTACGGGCGGGGCCGTGGTCTTCTCCTCCTAAAAGATGGGGAAACTGAGGCCCGGAGCAGAGCCAGGATTGAAGGTGGGGAGTCTAATCCCATCCACGTGCTTTCCCTCTGTGCTCTCCCACCTCTCCTGCTAGTCATGGCTGAGGGGGCACAGGCTGCACAGGCCAGTTGGAGAGAGCGTTGAACTAACAGGGCTCGCATCTCCCCACCCCCACCCCACGCGGGAGCTGGCAGCCAGAAGGACCTGTCGCCCCCCACCCCCACTCCAGGGAAGCCTCTTTGGGTGGAGGGAGGGCACACCCCACACCCTTGGCCTCCACCCCCTAAAACCCCTCAACCCCTCCCCTGTCCCCCAGGAAGCCCTCTCTGTTCCCCTCCACTTTCCTTCAGGCCCCTTCCCCCGCCCCCCACCCCTCCCGCAGAGGATTTATGGTTTTAATAATGCAGACTTTCTCCACCAGCCTCCCTTGCTGTTTAGTCCCCTCTAAAGATCCTTAAAATTAAAACACTAATCAGGAATTTATTTTCTCATCAATCCTGCCCTTCGGGTTATGAGGCCCGGGTGTTTTCACAGCCCGCTGGCTGGCCATGGGGAGGGACCCTCCAGAGGAGGAGCTGGGCACAGGACAGACTTGGGGGGAGAGAGCCAGCAGAGGCAGGCCGTCAGGGGGAGACAAGGGAGGGGGGCGGACAGAGAGAGGGATGGAGAATGGAGAGAGCTGCTGGAGTCCGGGATAGAGAGACGTGGGGGGGGGCCAGGGAGCAGACAGTAGGAGATAAAGAGAAGCTAAGCAGCCTGGGGCAGGCAGAACAGGAGGCGCAGGGAGAAAACGCCAGAAAACAGACGAGCTGGGAGCTGGAGAAGCCTGCACCCTTCCTAGGTGGGGCTAGCACTCCTGCAGTTTCATGTGTATAGGGAGCGGGGATTTGAGGGGCAGACCCGAAGCTGCATGAGGACGAGAGCCTAGGTTTTTCCCCTTTGGTGCCGGCTGACATGAACTTAGAGGACTGATTTCTGCCTCTAGGCTCCTGCTGGTTCTGAGACCCTTCGAGGAGCTCCATGAAGGCCCTGAGAGGCCTTCCCGAAGCCTTCTCTCTCCCCTTGAGCCGCAGAAAAGCTTGCTGGTTCCCAGGCCCTGCTCCTGCCCCTCCTTTCAGTAGAGGCAGCTCTGAGAAGGAAGGCGTCCCCTCTCTGCCTGTCACCACCCCAAGGGGTGCTTGGCAAAGTGTGTTTCTCCTGGCTCATTACCATTCCCTATATGGGAAACCTTTGAGATCAATCAGGTCGTTGAGCACCGAGCAAGGAATCTCCTGCCTGTTTTACGTCTGACTGGGTGATGGTGAGCAAGTCGCTGGCCCTCTCTAAGCCTTGGTCTCTTCGTCTGTATGATAAGGGGTTTGGATGGTCTATACAGCCTCATCTTGTTCCAATGGGCTCCAGTCTTTGAAGCCACCATTGTAAAAGTCCCAAAACTTGAGGAAAGAAATGGGAAATCCACACTTGGTTCAAAAATTCTTTTGACAACAAGAACGGAGGCCCGCTACTGGGGAAGGTGTTATGTCAGGCATCGAGGAAGTCACCCAGAAGGGCCCTGAACCTGATCTCGGTTCATGGTGAAGTCGTCACCTCCTGCAGCCTCCGTCTGTTCATCCGGAAAATGGGCATCCATCCGGCCTCAGAACGTTACTGTTCGGGAAAGGCTGTTGCGAAACGAGGTTGGGCATCCGAAAGAGACATCAGGCGTCAGAATGGCCCGGCAATTCCACCAGGAACTCGTTCTGCCAGCTCTGAGGTCTCCCAGGCCCTGTATGTTCTGTCCGACTCAGGTTGCACTGGTGCAGGGGCAGGCGTGAGCCTCACAGACCGTCCACCCCGGGGAAGCCGGGAAGAATGGGGAGGTTAAGGTAGAGTCCGAGACCTGAGCTGGCCTCCCAGCCGCAGCTCCCGCAAGGTCAGTACCTTGGGTAAGTCCCTTTTCGTCCCAGGGTCCCAGACGCATCTTTCAAGGAGGATGAACCTCCGTGAGATGTGAGAATTGAGTGAGGTAATGCAGGTGGAAGTCTAGACACGCGGCAGGTGTTCCGAAAACGCTGCTCAGGGCAGGATGTAAGCCAACAAAGCACCAAGGACAAGAGTACCAGGTGTCCTGTTACCCACTCGAGGAGGAGCTGGGGGGATTGTGGCAGAGCCCACGGCAGGGAGGCGGTGGGGGGGTGGGTGGGCGGGGCACTCCAGGCTCTGGGCCAAATGAGGCCTTTCCCCGGGCCAGCATTAGCATTTTCCGAGATGATTCAGCAAAACCAGGGGGCTTAGCCAGGCCTCCCCTCTATGCTGAGAGGCTTGTTCATGCCACAGCCCAGCTTGTCTGCCTGATAGGAAATCAATGTGTTTATGATCCAAGGTTTCTTGCACAAAAAGAGGAGGGAATAATTGCTCTTCTGAGGTCTGAACAGCAGCGTGCCCCATCTACTGATTTGACTCGCCGGGCACCTCCCCAACCCGGAATCCTTTCCGCTCTTCAAGTCCAAGTATCCAACAACTGTAGAACCCAGGACGGGAATCAAAGGACTTCTCCTACCCGCATCCCGAGGGATAGGCGGGTCCCCTTGGGGGATCCCTCTCCCTGGAAACCAGTATCTGTCACATCACACAGCCCTTGGTAGCCAGGGGACAGAGGGGGTTCAGGGCAGCTCCATCCAGCCTGGCAGCATCGTTTGTGGGCCCCAGTGAGACCGACGATTCGCACTTGGTCTTGGGGAGCCCCCCTGCAGGGCGCCACTGTGCAGGCGGGTTATGTAGCAGGGGAACGCCTGCATGACCAGAAAAATAAGAAAATACCTAAACTGAGACTCCTCCCCAGTGGGGAGGTGTTCCATGGGATGCCCTTAGAGAAGGAGGACGGTAGGAGCCTGCACCTGTCCTCTCCGGAGCCCCCGTTGTGAAGTCCACCCTGGCCTCTGCGCGGTCACTGCGTATATACTTTCTCTGTAACAAACTGTGGACTTGTGAGCAGTGTCATTTGCGGTCCTGTGAGTTTTCTTTAGCAATTGAATCCAACTTAACTGCCACTATTTAAAATCTTTTTAGTTTTCAATTTTTAATTTTTTTAAATTAGTTTTTAATTTTTTTTTGTTTATTTTTGAGAGAGAGAGAGAGAGCACCGAGCAGGGGAGGGGCAGAGAGAGAGGGAGACAGGGAATCCTAAGCAGGCTCTGTGCCTTCAGCGCAAAGCCCTACGTGGGGCTCAAACCCACGAACCGTGAGATCGTGACCTGAGCTGAAGTCGGACGCTCAACCAAACGGCCCCCCGCCCAGGCGCCCCTTATCTGCCACTATTAAAGGTTAAAAGTCTATCTTGTATATTTTATAGAAGGAGCGACCGAAAGCCAGAGAGGGGAAATGGCTTAGCCACAGTCATGCAGCAGGTAGGTAGTCGATCCCAGATTGGCACCCAAGACTCAGCTCTCAGCCCGAAGATCTTAGTCTGCTTTTTCCTGCTCCTTGGAGGTTAAGCGGTCACTTCCCAGGAGGCCTGGAAGAACCAGAGAGGAGCACTGACCACTGGCATTGTCGTCAGGGTAGCAGGACACTTATCCCCGGGATGAGGTGGGCTTGGAAACCGGAAAACAGATGGCAAAACCTGAGGCTCGGTGAGAGGAGGAGGTTGAGAAAGAGACTCAGGAGCGAGTCTGTGAAGGGAAAGTGTATCAGTCAGTGTAGGGTAGCTGCCGTAACAAACATCTCCGAATCTCAGTCACTGAATTCCTGAGGATTCAGTCATGTCCTCAGTCCAAAACAGATCAGCAGAAGAGAGCGAGTGCTGTCCCACACGAGACTCAGGGACCCAGGGTCTCTCCACCTTGTAGCTCTGCTCCCCTCGAGGTACTTGGAGTCCTCGCCCTCCAGAGGGGAGTCGGGGAAGGAAAGAACACTGATGTTGTCATTAGAGGCCAACCCAGCAGTCACCTCTTTTATGAGGCGGTCTGCATGCCAGGGTAAAGGATTCGGGCCAGAGGGCTGCCCTCCTTTCTTGCTGATGGCTGGTGGAGAAGGGGCCAGAGCCAGCCTACAACCTCACTCTTTGGAGTCCCCAGAGGCTCTCCTGACATCCTGATGTTCCGCATAAAGTGAGACAACCCCAAACAGGCAGCCACTCCCGAGGAGGCCAAGGCCCCACTTGAGCTCTCTGAACCCACAATCCAAGTTCATCCAATAACACCCTTGGAGGAGCATTTCCAGGGTCCTGTAGCTCACCTGCCATCCATGTAGCCTGCGAGTAAGTCACAGGAGGATATGGATCGTGGTTTGTTCTTCCCCACTTGTATTCATGGCAGAGATCCTGCTGAAAGTTGATTTCGGCAGCTTAAAAACGGCAAGAAGTGGTCCTCTGTGTGTTCCCCAAGAGATAACCTGTGTTGGAATTTTCCACCAGGGCTGGCAGTTGGAAGCAGCGGGGCACAGGGTGGGGACCGAAGCAGAGACTGGCTCAGCATCCAGCTGGGAGGAGCACAGGCCTTGGGCTGAGATTGATCTGGCCTCTACTCCATGGTCCAGTGCTGTGTGACTGCGGACAAGTCAGCTCACCTCTGTGGGCTTTGTTTTCTCATCTGTAAAATGGCTCTGATCGTAGCGCCTTTCTCACAGGATGCCGTGAGGCTGAAGGAAGTAATACACTAAAGCACAGTGCTCGGTACCCAGGCGGCCTGCGGGGACTGAGCTTCACCGGGCCTCCCTCCAGCCCTCCTGAGCACTTGGGGAGAGGGGGAGCCCAGAGCCTTTGTAGGCCAGCCTTAAATCAGTAGAAAGAGTCCTACAGGACCACGCTGTCCTCCTGGGAGCTGAGGATCTTACTTGGCTGCACGAGGGTGGCACGTGAAACTTCTCTGCCTGGTTCTGGGGGCCAATGCCAGGAACTGAGCAGGGCTGGGAGCTCAGGTCCCTAGGGAGCGCCTCCATTTCTGAACGACTTTTTGCACCCAGCTTGGGAGAGCCCGGGCTTGTAAAATGCATTTATTAGTCGAAACGATCTAAATCTAATCCAATTCTCCCGTGGAAACGATGTAATGATGTTCCTCACTAAAGACCTGATGCTTAACATTTTATAAAATGACCACAAACATCTTTGTTAATCACGTTTAAACAGCGTACCTGTGCTCTGGGCAACGGCAAGCTTTCAGAAGTGCTTCTAAATCAATTAAACAGGGCGACATCGTAAGCACTCATATAAAACACCGTTTAATATGAAACAGAGTCGTAGTGAAAGGTACGAGAGGTCCTCGTCAGAGTTCTTGTTAATTTTCGCCTCGTTTTCTCTGCAGTGAATAATAACACCCAACATTTATTGGGTGCTTACAAAGTGCCAAGACGCCGTTCCCAGCTCTTTACGGATACCACGTCACGAAATCCAACCCAAACACCGAAAAGAAGCCTGGGGCCCAGAGAGGGTAAGGAGCCTTCCTACGGACGCATGAGGAGGGAGGGACAGAGCCAGGCTCTGAACCCGAGTGATGGGATTCTAGAACCAAGGCTCTTAAGGCAAGTCAGGGATTGCAGGAAATCTATCAAAAGGCTCATCTTGCCGAACACCTTCTCTGGCCACTTTGGGGGAGATGGAGGCGTCCAAGGAGGCACAAGGATTGGGTGGCATGAGCGTGCCATTTGGTGTGGCTAAAGCAAGAAGCCTAGATTGTAGGGGTGAAGAAGAGTGATGTGGAGTTACTGTTCCAAGTCATGCGGAGCTTTGCAGGCCATTCCTAGAAGCCTGGCTTCCCTCCTCCAGAAGACAGAAATTGTATTCGTTGTATAGTCGCCAATGATAGAAACACAATTTAAATGGTCTTAGACCGGAGCGCCTGGGTGGCTCAGTCGGTTAAGCATCCAGCTTCGGCCCAAGTCACAAACCCAGGTCATGATGTCACGGTTTGTGAGCTTGAGCCTCCCATCAGGCTCTCCACTGTTAGCCAAAGGTCCTCTGTCACGTCTCTCTCTGCCCCTCCCCTGCTCGTGCCCTCTCTCTCTCTCTTAAAAATAAATAAGCATTGGGGCACCTGGGTGGCTCAGTTGGTTAAGCGTCCAACTTCAGCTCAGGTCGCGATCTCACGGTTCCTGAGTTCGAGCCCCGCGTCGGGCTCTGGGCTGATGGCTCAGAGCCTGGAGCCTTCTTCCGATTCTGTGTCTCCCTCTCTCTCTGCCCCTCCCCTGTTCGTGCTCTGTCTCTCTCTGTCCCCAAAATAAATAAACGTTAAAAAAAAATTTTTTTTAATAAAAATAAAAAATAAATAAATAAGCATTAAAAAAATCTTTAAATGGTCTTGGACTTGAAAAGTTTTGACTCATGTAACCAAGGCCACTGCATTCAGGCATGGCTGGATCCAGGTGCTCAAATGATATCCTCCGGAGTCGTCTCTGTCCATGTATTTGCTCTGGTTCCTCTGGCTTCACTCTCAGGTCACTCTGCCCAGCTGATGACAAAGGTGAGCTCCAGCCGGCTCCGTCTTGCCAGCTGGGCAGCCTCAGGGGGAACAAAACGTATCTTGTTTCTCATAATTCCAGTCCGCGTCCTGGGGCAGATGCTACTTGGCTCTAACCACCTACGTGAACGTCCTGCGCTGTCACTGAGGAATAAAGCCCAGATGTCAAGAGGCCCTGGGGCCCAATTCCAGCCCCGACATTTAACTAAGGGTGATCCCTTCTACTCTCTGGGTCTTGCTCTCCTCCTCTGGGAAGAAGCCGACTTGAGAATCTCTAAGGCCTCTTGGAGGTCTTCCCTTTCAATCCTGCATATGGCCCGCCCGCTCAGAGCGCCGCTTGGTGGCATGATAGTGTCTGTAGCGGGCAGATGCGCCACAGGGCAGAGCCTTGGTTCTAGAATCCCGCAGGGGCATGGGCTTGCCGGCACCCTCCACACCTCCTTGCTCTCACCTCCCTCCGTGACCCAATAGCAGAAGATGATCAGAGGCTTGACTGATGGGCAGGGGTCAAGCAGGCAGAGCCAGCCCTTCCCCGGGGAACCTGAGAAAAGGGGCCCGGAGACAGGCGGCACCGTGTGTCACCCACCCGCTGCCAGCTTGGGGACCCGCAGAGGAGAGCTTGCCCAAATGCAGGGCGATTTAAGAATGACTTCGCCGGAAAGCATGACCGCTTAATCCTTAAATTAAATTTTATGTGAATTTTTCTCCCCTTGAATTCTCACGGGACTTAATTCCAGCGCTAATCTCTGGACCCCGACTCTGATTTGTGATCTGGGTCACAGTCGTGTGTTACCAGGCAGCAGTGAGGCCGCTCACACAGGCCCTTGGTGGCCGCAGCCGTTCTCCTCCGCATCAGGCGCCTTCCTGCCGGGGGGCCGCTCTTTCCCCCCGCTCACCAGACGTCTGTCTTCTTCAGACTCTAATCTTTCTTGTCCTCAATTTGGCCTTTGGTCAGGCCCAGCCTGACCGTTATCTGGCCCTCCCCAGTGCACATGACGTGCAAGGGCGTCTGTCCTCATTTGTCACCCTTGTTCTCAGGGTCGGGGAGGGCAGAGAGTCTCAGTTGGAGAGCAATCGCCAATGATGGGCCGCACCCAGATGCTGCCTCTGGAGGGTAGAGATGTCTGTTCCCTACCTGTTCTTGTTCCCACTGCCCCCCTTCCCTGGGCCAGGGACAAGATGCTTTGCTGGTTTCAAAGCGCGACCTGGCAACTTAGCAAGAGTTTCAGGACCTGGGCACTCTTTTTCTTCTTTTCCCTTTCTTCCCTCCCTCCCTCCTTTCTCCCTCCCTTTCTTCCATCCTCCCTCCCTTGTATCCTTCTTTCCTGCCCCTCTCCCTTCCTTCCTCCCTCCCTCTCACTTTCTCTCTTCCCCTTTCTTTTCCTAGCATTCACTCAGACATTTATTGAGCACATACCATGTGCTGGGCTTTGGGCCAGGTGCTGGGGATTCCGTGAGCCAGGCAGTTGTGACCTCTGCCCTCCCAAGGCTCCAACGCAGGGGGGACAGAAGACAGCCGTGTGAATCAGCCCTTGTTGCTGTGAAGGTGCCAACCGGGCACACGTTACCCTGAGGTGGTGACATTTGAGCTATGACTCAAATGACCAGAAGATGGGAAAGCAGGGAAAAGGCATTCCAGGCAGACAGGAAGCAAGTGCACGAACCTGGGGCAGGAAAGTACTTGGTCCGTGTGAGGAACAGAGGGAAGCTTGTGCTGCCCAGGCGGTGAGGTCGGCAGGCTGGGGCCAGGCGAGGAGTGTGGTGTTGGCCTCTGAAAGGACAAGGGCAAGTGTATGGGGGGTCTTAAGCACAGGCAGAGGGAACAGCAGGTATAAAGGCCTGGAGGCTGGGGGCCGAATTGGGGAAATTCGACTAGTTCATTCTGGTCCATGGTGGCCCCACAAGGAAAGCTGCTTTCTGGGCTTTGAGGACAATGAGGGGTACAGATGGAGAGGGAGAGGGAGAGGGGGAAAATGCTGGGGCAGGGGCAGGAGGTGGGCATCGGGCAATAGGCCTGAGCTCCTGAGAACTGGGGAAATTGTTCCAGAAGCTGCCTCCCTGGCCCTGACCCTGAGGATTCCCTCTGGGCTCATCTGGCAAGGGAGCAGGGCCCTGGATCCGAAAGGCACACGCACTCCGGCTCTGAGCCCCTCACCTACAGCGTGGAGGGCGGGACCTGGGACTCCAGATCCAAGCTGGGTCCTGCCAGGGCCACTCCCTGGCTGAGCCACCTTAGTCATGCTACCGAACCTTGCTGTTCTTTACCTTCTCCACTGAACAAATAGGGAGATCAAGCTACTTCAAAAGACTATTGGATTTATGAGCTCATCTATGTAAAAGGCTCCGTCTGGCACACACCAAGCACTCAGCAAATGTTATTATCAATAGGCCAGCAGGTGAATAAGGCAAATACGGCTCCTCAGGGCAGGACCACAGAGCCATCTGGGCTGTGTAATGAGGGAACGAACTGAGTGGCGAAGGAGAGGGGGGACGTCGTTAACTCTGACTTGGGGGCCCTGGATTGGGATCGGGGGGGTGGGTCAAGAAAGGCTTCTCGGAGGAAGTGACATGATGAGTCCTTGAAGGCTGAGCAGAATCTCATCTGCAGAAGGGGAACGGCCTGCGGCCTGAGGAAGGGGCAGAGTGAGATGTTTTGGGGGAGGAGTGAAGGGTCCAACAGGGTCGTGGCTGCCGGGGAGGGCTGGGCAGGGTGACAGGGTGAGGCGGAAAGTAGGCCGGGCCGCAGAGTTCAGCCCCGAATGTCATCCCAAGGAGGCTGACTGTATCCTTAGAGTAGGAAGAGTGTTCTTTCTTCCCAAAGCTGGGAAGTGAGTGACATAATGAGATCAGATCTGAGTTTTCAAAGCTCTCCTGGCAGCTACTTTGTGGGACGGGAGCCACGTGAAGGAGGCTGTGGCTGCCTCCAGACGCCAAAGGAGGAAATTGCCAGAAACCCAGTGCGCAGGCCTTGCTCAGGACAGCAAACGCTTCCCCAGGAGAGGACACCCTGGGCCCTGGGCCCGGCTGCGTCATCAGTTTTCTGGGTGACCGTGGGCAAGTCACTTCCTCTCTCTGGGCCTCAGCGTCCTCATGTGTGAAACGGGTGGCACTGACTTGAGTCCCTACCAGGCCGTAGGGCACGACGGGGGCTGTACAGGGAACAAGCAGGAAATGCAAATGAGAGAAGGAGCAGAGGAGCATGGGAGAGGTGGGACCGGCAGGAACGCAGAAAACACCCGCCCTGTTCAGAGAGGGGGCTGCTTCTCTGCCCCAGCGTCCCCACCCCCCCCCACCCTCCCCGTCGCAAGGGGGCCGCGTGTGCCAATCGTGGGGTTGCTGGAGAGCCTTTTGATACTTTTAAAGGGAAGGTACAAATCCAATTTTTTAAATAAGAGATCATCTGACTTTTAAATGTTGGCTCAATTCTTTAAAAAAAAAAAAAATCACTATTTGGGTCATCCCATCTCGTCTATAGGCCAGAACCCACCCACGTCCCCGCCCCCCCCGCATTTGAGACCCTTGTTGCAGTGTTTCTGGAAAGGGGAGACAGAGTAGATAAAGAGGGGGAACTGACTGAAAGGCTCTTGGGGGCCCCCCAAGATTGAGGACAGCCGGGCGCCTCCTTGCAGGGAAGCGTCCCCTCCTGCTCTCAGCCCCACGCCTCTTCAGAGCTCCCTGGGAACCGGAGTCTGTTTTCATTAGAGGCGGAGAGCTGAACTGGCCCCCGAGGCATGTAAACCAGCTCCCCTGTCCGGGAGGCTTTTAAATCTATCTTGTAAACTTGCCTTTCAGACCTGACGGGAGGCAGCCTTGTCAGGAGAGAGGCGGGTGAGCGGAAGCCAGCGGCCCCTATCCATCATCAGGCACTGGGGGGAGGAGGGGCCGGGAGGACTCCGGGGTGGGGGTGGGGGGAGGCGGGATTGGCCATCCTGGGGCGGCAGCAAGGGCAGAGACCTGAGTCCGGAAGCCTGCCGTGTCACTTTGAGCAAGTCACCGAACCCCCTGAGGCTTTGCTTCTTCCACGGACGGCAGGGATACTAACATCACCTTGCGGGGCTGGGTGCAGGGCTCCGTGGGGTTGGTCACCACTGGCATCTCAATTTCATACAAGAGCGAACTCGGGTTCTGAAACTGGGGGGGGGGGGAGGGGGGTCAACACATCCAGTGAAGTCAGAGGGGGGCCTTGAATCCAGGTGGTCCCGCTCCAGGCCCACACCCTCTGGATGACCCAGACGACCTCCCACGCTATTCTGGCTGATGGGACAGAAATGAGAAGGGTGTTTTGACCAACAGCCACTGGGTGGTCTTGGAAAGCCCCTTCCCCTCTCTGGGCTTCCCAATGGGGTTGGCTACTTGACCTCTGGGACCCTCCAGCTCTGATGCCTATTTATTCGATGAGTACTCAGCACCTGTTCAGGGTCAAGGCGTTGGTCAGAGAGCAGGGAACAGGACAGACAGATGAAGCCCTGAGCTCTGAGAGTTTACATCTGGACACCAGGATGGGGCTGGGGGGTGGGGGGAGAAGTGGAAAGATAGGGACCCAAGACAAGGGATGTTTCCTAGAGACAGGGTGTGTTTTGAAGCAAACAAAGCAGGTGAGAGGGTGATGCGGGTGGGCCTGGGGAGCTGCCAGGGGGAGCTCGTCCATAAGCCCTCACGTGGATGGCGAGAAGGAGTCAGCCACGTAAAGACCTACAGGCAGCGGGGGACAGAGGAAGCAGAGGCCAGGCCTCCAGGAGGGAGTACGCTCCGTGCTTTCAGGGACGGAGAAAAGTCTGCCAGCCCTTCCTGCCCTCCTCTGCCTTCTCTGGAGGACAAGGGGCAGGCAGCCGAAGGGAGGGAGGGGAGGGGCGGTGCTGACCTTGAGAACCCATAAACCTGGAGGACTGGCCCTTTAATGATCCCGGGTGGGCGCTCAACGCAACCGCAATTCGGAGATCCCAGCTTGCTCAGTACAAGTGGAAAATTACCTTCGCATCTTTCCTCTATTGCTTTTTGATCCCGATTTCATCATTCAGACGTACGGCAGTGCATTTTCAACGGGTACAATTTAATTAGGCTCAATTTGTATTAGGCTAAATTTTATTAAAGACTCATTTGGAAAGAGCTTCATGTCCAAGGTTCACCGGGCTCCGCCGTTTGCTCAGAAACATATTTGGAATAGAGCCTGCTGACGCCCCTGAATCCCGGAGAGCTGTCCTCCTCTGCCTCCAGCACACCGGCCCGGCTTGCCATTTAATTTCCATCTCATTTAATAGAACGTCTTTGGACATCTCTGGGTCTTGGAGCCTCTGACAGGTGTCTCCTGTAATTACACAGAGACTCCTCATATGCTCCTTCAGCCGGTCATCAAACATTCATGGGGAACATTACAGGAGTGAGATCCTAAGCCCGCGGCTTAGCCCAGGAATAACAAGGTACGAAGCCTGTAGACACACACCTTGCAGCCTCGAAAGGGGTGGGAAGGGAGAAAACTCACAATCCTCTTTCCATCCCCGTGGATAATCCTGTGGGGCGGGCAGTGAGGAACCGTCAGCCCCGTCAGACGGCAAGCCTCGGTCCTCATTCTCAGTTCGACAAGTTGCTGGCTGAGTCAGGACTTGGACCCAGGATTCTGGACTGGTTCTGCCTCATCAGTATCTTTTATCCCTTGTGGGTGAGGGGCAAGGATATGCGCCACGGCAGAGATGGAGAGAGGGAAGGGATCGGGTCAGGCCGGGGACTCTGGAAGGACGCCTGGGGACAGACTCTTTGCAGGTGTCAGACCTGGAGGCCCAGGAGCCTCTGAGTCACTGGACCCGAGGGGGCAGAGGGAGGGTGTGTTAGTCAGGATTCTCCAGAGAAACAGAAGCAGTGGGATGGATATATACATACCCAGCTGCCCCTTGAATAATATAGGTTTGAACTGTGTGGGTCCACTTATATGCAAATTGTTTACAGTACGGTCTGGTATGTATTTTATTTTTCCCATGATTTTCTTTCTTTTCTCAAGTTTACTTTGCGGTAAGAACACGGTATGTAATGCATACAACATGCAAAATACGAGGTGATTGACTTTTTGTTACCAGTAAGGCTTCTGGTCAATAGTAGCCTATCAGTAGTTAAGTTTGGGGAGAATCCAAAGTTATAGGTGGATTTTCAACTGTGCGAGGGGCTGACTGCAGAAAGAGATTCATTGTAAGGAATTGGCTTATGAGGTTACGGAGGCTGCAGAGTCCTAAGTCTGCAGGTAGCAGAATGGAAACCCAGGAGAGCCAGTGATGTAAATTCTACTCTGAAAACCAGCAGGCTTGAGACCCAAGAAGAGACAACGTTCCAGTTCAAGTCTGAAGGCAAGAAAAGACCAGCGTCCTGGCTCAAGGCAGTCAGGCAGGACGGTTTCCCTCTTCCTCAACCTTTTTGTTCTATTCAGGCCTTCAACTGATTAGATAAGGCCCACTCACATTAGGGAGGGTAATCTGCTTTACCCAGTGTACCCATTCAAACGTTAGTCTCATCAGGAAACATCCTCACAGAACCAATATGTTTGGCCAAATGTCTGGGTAGCCCATGGCCCAAACTGACATAAAATTAACCATCACAGAGGGAGAGAGGGGGAGGGAGACAGACATCATGAGCTATAGACCAAATGGTGGCAGGAGAGGAGAGGAAACTCCTATCTCATTTTACCCTCACAGCCACACTGTGGGATCAGGATCCCTACTCACATTTGAGAGATGAGGAGATTGAGGCTACGATACCTGACCTACCCAGGGACACAGCCGGTGACGCCACGCCTCCTTGTCCCTGGGCAATATTTGCATCCATGGATGCCTCTTCCCCTCTTCCAATGCCGTCAGAATCTGACCGAACTGTTGAATCGCCTGTCTTTCGCTACTGCAAATATTGAGGGAATGTGGTAGGCATTGTCAGCTCCGTGGTCAATGGAGTCTTCAAGGTTCCCATAATCCTCTGCTTCAAACGTGTTGAGACCCCAGGAGCAAGTCTCAGGACCCCTGCCCTGCCTCTGAGTCGCTGCGCAGATGTGGATATATCCCTTCCCCTCTGTGGACCTCCTCAGTAGAACAACAAGGAAGCACTGGGGGCTGTCTAAAACCTACTGGAACGTCCTGAGGGGGTTCGTGGCTCCGATCTGAGTCTGTCCTTTGCTGGAGTCCCTTCAGCTCCTGGGATTCCCAAGTCCTGCAGGGGCTGCCAGCGAGGCTTCCAACCAAAAGGGTCCACACTCCTCCCTGAAGGACATTGACGCTGGGACCCCCGGCCCACCCCAGGGCCACATGCAGGGCCATGGGCAGGGAGACACTGGCTCTGATGTTGGTGAGGAGGCGGTCTCACACACGCCCCTGGGCCCATTTCCCACGCCATCGTCAGCCTGGGGAACGTGCACGGCCACAGCAGCACGTGTTCAAGGACCAAGGGTTCTCCTCTCTCGCCTACCCCCTGACGAATATTCTGCGTGAGGAAAACCCCACTCTTCCTGGGTGCTTCTCCTTACCCTCACACTACTATCATATAATGCTTCTAGCATCACTTGGTGTTGGGGGGGAAGGGCGATTCTGTGGCACCCGCTGGGTATCCTACAATTTAACTCAATTCTGACACTCTCTACCCGGAGATAAGCTCACATCCCACAGGTTAAGGGCTCAGTCCCACAAGGCCGTCCACCCCCAATTCAGATGCCGATCTGTGCTAGGTCCCCAAGTTACCCACAACTTCTTGTCGTTCCCCTGACCTCCTTCCTCCCCTTTGGATTTGGTTATTTGCTAGAACGGCTCAGAGAACTCACGGAAACACTTACCTGTGTTTACCAGTTGATTATGTGATAAAGGACAAGATAAAGGGTACGAACGAATTGCCAGACGAAGACCTACAGAGGGCAAGGTCCGGAAGGGACCCAAGTGCAGAAGCTTCTGTCCCCTGGGGGTTGGGGCACATCACCCTCCTGGTACATAGATGTGCTCCCCAGTGTGGGAGCTCTCTGAACCCGTACCATTGGGATTTTTAGAAAGGCTTAATTACACAGGCATAATTAATTATTAACTTCATTTCCAGCCCTCTCCCCTCTCTGGAGAACAGGGAGGGGGTGAGGGGGGGGCAGCGCTGAAAATCTGAAATTTCTAATTACGGTTTGGTCTTTCCGGGGACCAGCCCCCACTCAGGAGCCAGCCAGGGTCACCTTTTTAGAAGAAAAGACATTCCTATCACCCAGGAAATTCCAAGGGACTTAGGAGCCCTGTGTCAGGAACCAGAGTCACAACAGAACAAGAGTGTTCCTACCATTTTTATCACTTAGAAAATTACAAAAGCTTTAGGAGCTCTGTGCCAGTAACTGAGGCCAAAGACTAAATATCAGAGCAAAAGGTTATCTTAGCATCCCTATTTACAAGGGTTTCAGGAGCCCTTTCGTCAGGAACTAGACCAATATATGGATTTCTTCTTATTTCACAAGTCTTCAGTGCCCCACCTCAAGTCACTGCATCTAGGGCTGAGGATGGAGGGAGAGAAGTCAGGTAGATGACCTGTGAGTCGACAGAGAGAAATTGGGAGAAGCTTGAGGCCTCTAGGCCTGATGGGAACCAGCGAAAGAGCTGAGCACTGAGAATAGGCTCTCGGGACCCAGTCCCAGTCCTGCTTCCAATGCACTGTGTGACCTTGAGCAAGTCACTGCCCTTCGGATGTTTCATGTATAAAATAGAGAAGGGAGTAGGTCAAGATGATCTTTAAGATTTCTATGAGTTGGCCTTCTTACCACAGGGCCTTTGCGCATGCTATCCCCCCTCAGCCAGGAAGCTTCGTATCTGGCCACTTTCTGCTCCTACTTCCAGTCCCAGTGTAAATACCATTTCCACCAGAAAGCCTTCTCAGAATCCCCAAACTAAACTAGTTTCTTTTATAATAGCTCCTCCCCCTGCCCCCTAAATTTCTCCTTGTAACTCTTGTCCCGTTTGCAGTGAAAACAGCATGTGTTAATTTCCACTTCTAGACTGTCAGCTTAAGGGGAGCAGGAGCCACACTTGACCTGTTCACTTCTGTGTCCCCAATACCCAGCACAGGGCTAGGCACCTAGGAGATGTTCGGTAAATGTTCGCTCACTGATGGCCAAGATGCTTAAATGCTTTAATAGTATGAGATCTTGAGAATAATGAAGAAAAAGATAAATCATGCAGAAACCACACCCATCTTCTCTGAGCATTATGAACTCTTGGCCATCCGGCAGAGCACGTCGCCAAATCACCCAATCCCACCGCTGAAAATGGGAGAGCAAGTGGGGTTGTATCCTGTCTCCCTCGCACCTGCTTCCTGCTGTGGGAGTAGCTGGAGAAAGGGCCCACGCTGAGGAGGGCTTCTGCTGTGTTCCTCCCACCTGAAGCCCTCCCCCCATGCTCTGCCGCCCTCCGTGGTTGCTCTGGAAACCCCTGTGGCATCGCCGATGGGGGATGAGGACTTCACGTGAGCGCTCAGCCCCGGCCATGGACTTGCAGACTTCAAACCCCTGGGCTGTTCCCCCCCCGCAAATGCTCGCAGAGCGGAAGAAAAGACAAGCCATCCAAGCTGTCAGCAAATCCACGTAAGCAGCTTCGTTCCTGAAGAGGGTCTTCTTTTTCCTCCAGATCTCCCCTGGCTGTGGCCCACACGCTGCGGGGAGCTGTCAGCTCTGCCGAGAGATTGGGAGAATTAAGAATAAAAATTGACTTTCCGAGAACAAAATCAGACCTGACAACTCAAGTCATTCAAACCAGCCGTGGTTAGCAGATTGAAAATGTGTTTGTCAAAAGAGGGTGGCAGGGAGGGCGTGGGGGAAACGGTCTCAGGGAGGAGCTCTGGGAAGGTGCTCCCTCTCCTTTGGAGACGGGGTTTCCAGCAGCCGCCCCGTCCCGCCTTGGCCCGTGCTTCTCTCTCAGCCCCGTCCTGGTCTGGGACGGTGCCAGCGGGTCGTACTTGAGCTGCGAAGTGCCCTCAGTCACCATTATTAGCAGGTTCCATATTTGTGAATTCGCCTACTTGCTAGAACCTCACCCCCAAAATCAATACCGTCTCATTCACAGACACGCACGGAGTGGTGAACCTTATGAAAATATATGTGTGAGAGATGTCCCATTAAGACACGAATACTAGCGTTGTTGGCCGTGAGTCCCAGTGTAGTGAACCCACAATCCCTGTGAAGGCGTCTTTAAACAGAAACATGCATAAAACGAGGTTATGTACTGATTGGTTGACAAAAGTATTGTGACTGGAAGCCTGCAGGAAACTAACACTGTATTTTCACTAGGAGCAACAATTCAGTATTCCCTAATTCGGTGTCACGATGGCTTTATAGAGAATAGCTCCTTTAAATAATGAAAATCAGCTGCATCTGACCCACTGAGTTGAACTGCTTCTGTATCCGAATCTCCCCGTGCTCCGCGCCCAACCTATCACATGCTGGATGGCAGAGATGGGACCTGACTCAACTCTATATCCCCAGCACCCCTAGAGGTATAGTAGGTCCTCCGTGGGTATTTTCTCCGTGTACGTCCTGCTATGAAGGACATCGAGGACATTCATTCATACCCTCTGATATTTATTAAGAGTGCCTAATTGTGTTCCAAGCACTGTTCTAGATGTTGGAGATACAGCAGTACAAAAACAGACAAAAATCCCTACCTTCATGGAGCTTTTGCTCTACTTAGGGAAGACGCATAACAAATGAAGTGCATGTCAGGGTTCCCCAGAGAAACAGAACCAAAAGAATGTACATATAAAGTATTGGCTCATGCAGTTAGAGAGATTGAGAAGTCCCACGATTTACAGTCTGCAAACTGGACCCCCCCCCCCCCCCCGGAAGCCTGGTGGTGTAATTCAAGGGCCAGAGAGGCAGAGAGCTGATGGTGTAGAAGCCAGTCTGGGTCTGAAGGCCTGAGAGCCAGGAGCTCCAAGGCAGGAAAAGATCCACGTCCCAGCTCATCAGTCAGAAACAGAGAGAATTTAACTCTCCTTTGCCTTTTTGCTCGATCCAAGCCCTCAAAGATTGGGATGGTGCCCCCCCACACCGGGGACCTCTGCTTTTCCCAACCCACCGACTCACATGCTAATGTCTTCTGGAAACACCCTCACAGACACTCCCAGAAATAAAGTTTAACGGCTCTCTGTGCATTCCGTGGCCCAGTCAAGTTGACGTGTAAAATCCACTATCGCACAAAATAAATAAAACGTACAGTGTGTTGGATGGTAGTAAATGCTGGAGATAAACAGTGAAGTAGGAAAAGGGGCTAGAAATCATCAGGGGTGGGAGAGAGAGAGAGAGAGAGAGAGAGGTTTTAGATAGGGAAGTCAGGAAAGCCTCATGGAGAAGGCAGCTTTTGAGAAAAGGAAATGAGGGAGCTAGACATGTGGTTGCCTAGAAGAAAAGTCGTTCAGGCAAAGGAACGGCATGTACGATGGCTCTGAGGCAGGATCATGCCTGGGTGTTTGTGGAACGGCAGGAGGCCACGTGACTGGAGTAGAGCAAACTGAGGGAGAACAATAGGACGTTGGGTCCAAGAGGTAATAGAAAACCCCTGGGGCCATGTAGAATTGATTTTTCTCTGAGCTTGGGTTTATTCCAGGAATGCAAGGTTGGTTTAATATTCAATCTTTACAATGGACGGCATTAACAGAACAAAGAAGAAAACTCCTCGATCGCCTCAGTTGATGCATTCTTGGAATAAACCTAACTTGGTGGTGCTGTATTATTCATTTTATGAATCACTAGATTCGATTTGCAACGTCCTTATCGGATTTGGGTATCCAAGTTATGTTGGCATCATAAAACAAGCTGAAAAATGCTCTCTTTCTTCTGTTCCCTGGAAGAATTCGTCATTTCGTCCTTAAAGGTTTGGAAGAATTTGCTGGTGGAGCCATGGGAGCCTGTAGTTTTCCTGGTGAAAACATTCTAAATTATGGATTCAACCTTCAATAGATACGGTACCATTCAGATTTTGGGGGGTCTTTTTGGTAAGTTGTGCGTTTCATGGAATTGTCCATCTGCTTAAAATGTTTTCATTCTTTGGCATTAATTTCATGGTCATAATATCCTCTTATTGTTAGTCTGTAAGGTGATCAGTGGTGTCCTTTTTTCATTTCAGATGGTAGTAATATGTGCTTTCTCTCTTATTCAGTGTTGCTAGGGGGCCATCGATTTTAATAACCTTTTCAAAGAACTAGCTTTCGTCGGTCATTGTTGCAGGCACTAGGAACCAAAGTTGGACATAACAGTGTCACTGCTTCCTTGGTTTTTACATATTAGAGGGAGAGACGAATCAATAAACAAGCCAACATAATTTTTCAAAACATAATTTCAGCAAGCAGCAAGTTTCGGTAAGTTGCGGTAAGCAGTAAGAAGAAAACAGAGTGATTGATTGCTTACTCTAAGGTGGAGATATCTGGGCAGAGACGTTGGAGCAGACTAGAAAGAGTCAACCACGCACAATCTGAGAAAAGAGATTTCTAGGTCGAGAGAACAGACTGTACAAAGGCTTGAGGTGGGAGTAACATTGATTAATGTTCTCAAGAGCTAAAGAGAATGTTCCATGGGCAAGACACCATGTGGAAAGGAGCAGGACTGGCAGGTGGGCAGCAGGGACCCAGGCCATGTAGAGTTTGGACTTATTACAAGTACAACGGCAATGCATTCATCAGAGCGTGTTGCCATGAGGCTCCGTTGCAAGCAACGCTCAAAATCTCAGTGGATCTTGACAAGTTATTTTCTCTCTCACCGGTGTGCAAGGCAGCTGGCGTGTCTGGTGGTTCCCACTAATGGGTGGTTTTAGGTCTTTTCTATGGTTCTCATTCTGGTTACCGAGGTATGTTCTTCTCATGGAAGATGATAGCTACGTAAAATTCCAAGCAAACGACACAAGCTCGTTTAAAGTGACTGCTTGCATCCTGTCCAGTAACATCCCCTTGGGCAAATTAAGGCACATGGCCGAGCCCATCAGCAGCCGGACCAGGAAATATACTGTGTCTACTCTGATAGGAGGCACTAGGGTATACGATTGTGAAGGCTGTACAATTCTTACAGGGAGGAAATGCAAGGCTGGGAGCAATCATCCAATGTATCACTAACTGACCAGTAAGATCACTCTGGCTGTTGTATGGAGGGTGAATGGAAGGGGAGGGAGAGTGGAGGAAAGACTGGTCCCGGTGAGGGGATGGTGGCTTTAATTCAGGTGATGGCGCTAGAGGCAGAGCAAAACGGAAAGATCTGGGATGTGTGTTATAGGCACGGCCCGCTGGAGCTGATGATGGATTAGACAGACAACACCTTCCTCGCTCACTTCATTCCAGCCACGCTGACCTTCTTGCTGCTTCACAAACACTCCGGGCATGCTGTGATTCCAGGGTCTTTACCATCGCCAGTCCCTCTACCTGAAACACTGTTCCCTTAGGTCTTGGCTTGGACCATTTCTTCAATTAATTCAGGCCCTGCTCAGATGTCAGCTCCTGAGTGAGACCATCCCCGGCCACGCCGTTAAGAACCATAGTGCCCTCCCCCACCCGCCCTGGTCTATTTTCTTCCATAGATCTTGTGACAACTAACAGATGTTGATTTGTTTCTCAATGCTTCCCCCTCTCCCTCGCTACGGGAGAAGGGGCTTGCATGCAGGAATTTGTCGTATGTTCGGTTCACTGCTGTATATTTGCAGCTTGAATACTGCTTGGCACGTGTAGACACAACCAGAAATAATGTGTAACCAGCTCTCCGTGCATTCTATGGCTCACTCAAGTCGACATGTAAAATCTACCATAGTGTGTGCCCGCTACTCCGTAAGTCTTGTTGGATTAATAAATGAGTTCCCATAGACCGCCCGGGGCATACGGCAACTCCTGGGGACCATTCGCCCTTGACCTGGCCTTCAGACCACAGAGTCCAGCCCAGCTCTCCTTGAGAAGGCCTGCCACTCCCCCAGGAAGCTGACACCAACGGGCAAGGGGCTGTTTGATGCCTGGGGCTGTGGGAGAGCCTTCCAGCCTGTTACGAGTCATTAGAAAGCCCACCCGGGGAAATTCTGGAAAATTGGCTTACATGGTTTCTGATGGGTATCTACCCACAGGCTCGCGGCCCTGCACTTTCTCTCTCTACTGCAGCTAAGCAGGCGGGGGCTCCGGAGACCGGGCTCGCGTCCGTCTCAAGCTCCGAGACCCTGGAGCAGGGGCCAGGGCAAGAGTGATGGCTCCCGTGGCCTCCCTTGGCCCCGAGACTCAGCTCCGGGAGCAGAGGCTGACATCTGTGGGCAGATACGAGTTGAAGGGGAGAGAAAGAGACTCCCCAGACATTTGTTAGCAGGGATAAGTAAACCGAGGCACCGGTTGCTTTTTCAAAGGAATACATAGCTTCTGATTGAAATGGGAAACTAATTGATTCTACGCCCTGGCTTTTCACAAGACAATGTCTGCCATGAAGGGAGTTTGTAGGGAAAACCACAGCCTAGGAATGGCATGGGGAAGAGGGCAGAGAGAACTGCACCGCGTACAGGCAGAGGAGTGCTCTGGTGTGGCGGGGGGAAGAGCCCACGGCGGGGTACAGGACCAGGAATGCTGTGATGTTTCCGGACGGACCAGTGCCATGCTGGAGGACTCTGTAAGGGACACAGGCAGGGGAGGACCTTGCCGAGTCCACACGCTGCTGGGCGTTTGCCCAAAACGTTCTAACCCACCTGCGCTGGGGAGGAACACACAAAACACCAACGGCGAGAGGGCAAGGGCAAGGGTTCAGCTGTAATCCATACCCCAGGGGAGGGACAACGGTTGGGTACCTGCAAACGGGATGATTGCACACCACTAAGAGAACTGTCACCATGAAAGGACACCTGCCCGGATAATACCGCTGGGCATCCAGGCAGGCCTGCCTCAGCTGTGCAAGGCGTGGCATTGGGCTGGGAGGTTATGAGCGAGGGTTAAATCCGCTCCCCGGCGGGCACTTTTCACTGATCAATCCGCCCATAGGCTGTCTCTTTTCCTAATGGGTCAGTCCAGAGGAAGTGCCTTTTTTCTAATTGGTTCACTCAGAAGGATGACTTTTTTTTTTTCTAACTGGTACAAAGGTGCCATCGAGCGAACAACACTGTCCAGTGTTGGACAGTGTCTCCTCTCCCATGTGACCAGCCTTGTCCCCACCCCCCTCCCTCATGGCCTATTCCCCTGTGCTCTAGCCAGACAGGTGCCTTGTCCCCCTCCCTGCATGCCCCGCCTGGGACTTTCCTGAAGCTCCCCGCCCCATCCACATTCCTGGTCACTTTCACTTCCTCTCAAATGGGGGTGGTTCGACTAGCTAATCTCCAAGATGTCTTCCAGATTCACCATCATAGAACTTTTTCAATCAGTGTGGTTGAGGTATGGTGAGCAAACAATAACATGCACCAATTTCCAGCGTCCAATTTGATGCATTTAACAAATATAGACCTATAACTACTGTTGCTGGAGTCAAGATCGTTTTCATTACCTCCAAATGTCTTCTCCTGCTCCTTTACAGTCATTTCCTCCCCGAGTCCAATCCATGGCGACCACTGATCTATTCCTACAGTTTTGCCTTTTTCTGAATATCATATGAATGAAAGCATACAGTCAATACCCTTTTGTGACCGACTCCTTTCTCTTAGCATGTTTTAACATTCATCTATGCTGTTGTATATATCAGTTCCTTTTCTTTTTTTAAATACTTCTTTATTTTTTTTTAATTTTTTTTATTTTAGAGAGAGAGAGAGTGCATGCCAGCCATGAAGAGAGGCAGAGGGAGAGAGGCGGTGGGGAGAGGGAGAGGGAGAGGGAGAAGGAGAGGGAGAGGGAGAAGGAAGGAGAATCCCAAGCAGGCTCTGCACTCTCATGAACCATGAGATCAAGACCTGAGCTGAGATCAAGAGTTTTTAAATGAAAGTTTTTAAATTAAACTTAAACTAAACTTCAATTAAACTTCAATTAAACTTTTTAAATTAAAGTTTTTAAATTAAAGTTTTTAAATTAAACTTTTAATTTGGGGACAATTGTACATTCACATGCAGTTTGAAGAAATAATACAGAGATCCCGTGTCCCCTCTGCTCAGTTTCTCCCAGTGGTAACATCTTGTACAACTGCAGTGCAATTTCATAACCTGGGCAACAGCATCGATACAGTCAAGATACGGAACACCAGGATCCCTCCTGTTGCCCTATTACAGCCACACCCACGTCCCTCCCATACCCATCCCTTCCTTAGCCCTTGTTTCCCAATTCCGTAATTTTCTTATTTCAAGAACGGTATATAAACGGAATCATAGAATATGCAGTTTGTTAGGTTCCCCGCCCCTTCCCCCCACACACACTCAGCATAATCCTCTAGAGATTCATCTCAGATTGTTACACATACCGATAGTTTGTTCCTTTTTGTGGTTGAGAAGTATCCCATGATGTAGGGGATGCCACCTGTTGAAGGACACTTAGGTTGTTCCCTGGGATACAAATCCTACTTTTCCGGATGTATCATCTTTTTAATGTGTTGCTGGATTCCGTATGATAGGGTTATTTTTGCATCTGACTTAATGAGACATCCCAGTCGGCAGTTTTCATTTTTTTGTGATGTCTTCATCTGGCTTTGGTACCAGGGTCGTGCTGGCTTCACAAAAAGAATGGAAAGTCTTCCCTCCCATTCAATTTTCTGGAAGAGTTTGTGCAGAATTAGTATTCTTTCTTCCTTAAATGTTTGGTAGAATTCATCAGTGAACTCCAGGCCTGGAGATTTCTTTATAAGAAAGTCAGTCTCTAACTGTAAATTCAATTTTTTAATCACTACAGGGATATTTGGGCTACTTGGCTATAGATTTTTGAGTGAACTTCAATAATTTATGTCTTTCAAAGAATTTGTCCATTTCATTTAAGTTGCCAAATATTGTTCATAATATCCCCTTATTATCCTTTTAATGTATATAAGATCTGTAATGATGTCCCCTTTCTCATTTCTAATATTGGCAAATTGAGCCCCCTGTCTACTTTCTTTTTTTTTAAAATGTATGAAATTTATTGTCAAACTGGTTTCCATACAACACCCAGTGCTCATCCCAAAAGATGTCCTCTTCAATACCATCACCCACCCTCCCTTTCCTCCCACCCCCATCAGCCCTCAGTTTGTCCTCATATTTTAAGAGTCTCTTACGTTCTGTTTGTCTTATCTGTCTGGCTAAAAGTTTGTCATTTTGTTAACCTGTTCATTGCAATGATTTGCTCTGCTGTCTTCTTCAATTTCTTCGATTTCTGCCCTTATCCTTATTATTTTCTACCATTTGCCTTTTATGTTCAGTTTGCTCTTTTTTTTTCTAGTTTCTTAACCTGGAAGCTTAGATCCCTGATTTGAGACCTTTCTCATTCTGTAACATAAACATTTATTGCTTAAATTTCACTCAAAGTTTTGCTTTAGCTATGTTCCACAAATATTGACATTATGTGTTTTCATTTCCATTCAGTTTTAAATATTTTTAAATTTTGCTTGTGATTTCTTTTTTGATCTGTGGATTATTTAGAAAATTTTTGTAATTTCTTAATAGTTGAAGATTTTTCTAAATATTTGTTACTGGTTTCTGATTTTTTTTCAATTTTTTCAACATTTCTTTATTTTTCAGACACAGAGAGACAGAATGTGAATGGGGGAGGGGCAGAGAGAGAGGGAGACACAGAATCTGAAGCAGGCTCCAGGCTCCCAGCTGTCAGCACAGAGCCCAACATGGGACTCGAACCCATGAGCCATGAGATATGACCTGAACTGAAGTCGGACACCTAACTGACTGAGCCACGCAGGTGCCCCGATTTCTAATTTAAATCTGTTGTAGTTGTGGTCAGGGGGAATACTTTATATGATATGAATCCTCTTAATTTTATTGGGACTTGTTTTATGGCCTGGTATGTGGTTGAGCTTGGTGAACATTCTATGTTCACTTGTAATGAATCTGTATTGTGTTGTTCTTGAGTGGTGTATTCTATGAATGTCAACTAAGTCAATTTTTAACAGTGTTGTTCAGGTCTTCTATATCCTTACTGATTTTGTGTTTACTTGCTCTATCAATTACTTAGAGAGCAGTATAGAAATCCTTAGCTGTAAGTGTAGATTTTTTTGTTTCCCCTTTCAATCCCATCAATTTTGGCTTCAGGTATTTTGAGGCTTTCTTATTACATGCTTATACAGGATTAGCATGTCTTCTTGATGAATTGGCCTGTTACTATTCCTCGTTCTGAAGTCTACTTTGTCTAATATTGATAGATCCGTTCCAGCTTTCTCGTGGTAAGTGTTCATATAGTAGATCTTTTCCCATTCTTTTACTTTTAATCTATCCAAGTCTCTATATTTAAAATGAACTCCTTGTAGGCAGCATATAACTTGAGTCTTGATTTTCTAGCCAACACGATCATCTCTCCATTTAATTGGGGCATTAGGCCATTTACAGTTAATGTAATTACTAACGTGTTTGGATTTAAATCTGCCATCATGGTGTTTGTTTTCCATTTCCACCCCTCTTCCCTCTTCTTCTGGGACTCTAACTACACAAAAAAAGTTAGATCACTTGATACTGTCCCACAGGTCACTGATCTCTCTCTCTCTCTTAAATCTTGTAAAATCTTTGCTATATTTTGGAGAGTTTGTATTGCTTTGTCTTCAAGTTCACCAATCTTTTCTTCTTCACTTTCCAATCTGTTCTTAATCACATCCATTGTATTTTTCAATTCATACACTGTATTTTTTATCTTTGGAGGTTTCATTTGGGTCTTTTTGTATTTTTCATGTCTCTCCTTATCATATTCAATTCTTCATCTACATTCCTGAACATATGGAGCATATTTGTAATACCTGTTTTAACACCATCACCTGCTAATTCCATTATCTCTATTGTTTTCAGATCTGTTTCGATTGATTAATTTTTCTTTTGGGCTATGGATCATATCAAATGTTGAACACAAGTTAATTTCTTTAACGTTTATTTACCTTTGAGAGGAAGAGGGAGACAGGTGTGAGTGGGGGAGGGACAGAGGGAGAGGGAGACACAGAATCCAAAGCAGGCTCCAGGCCCTGAGCTGTCAGCACAGGACCCGACACAGGGCTCGAACTCACAAACCATGAGATCATGACCTGAGCCGAAGTCAGATGCTTAACTGGCTTGAGCCACCCAGGTGCCCCAGAACACAAGTTAACTTTAGGTTTGGGGGTCCTGGGTTTTGTTGTATTTCTTTAAAGATATCGGGGCATGTAATTAAATCATTTGAGATCAGTTGGATCCTTCTGAGTCTTGCTTTTCAAGATTTGTTAGGACAGATCCAAAGTAGCATTTAGTCTAAGGCTAATGTAGCTGTATTATTAAGGATTTCTAGGACTCTATCTGATGCCCCACGTATTTTGAGGTCCAGCCACCCTGAGAATAGAAACTATTCCCAGTCTTCTGTGAGCTCTGGGAATTTCTCTGCCTACTGGTTTCCCAGGTGAACTTATTCCAGCCCATAGAGTGTTCAGCCAAATACGTGACAGCATACCTCTGCATATAGCTAGGTCTCTCTCTCTGTCTCTCTCTCTCTCTCTCTCTCGCTCTCTCTCCATCATGTTCAACAAGCTCTAGTTGCCTCACCCTCCACAAACCTCAATCTTGGTCTCTGCAAGTCAGCAAGACTGCTGAGTTCTGTCCAGATTTCCTCTCCCTGTCTGCAGCCTGGAAACTGCCTTCAGGCATTTAACTGGGGGCAATCACAGGGCTCACCTCGTTTGTTTCCTTTCTGTCGGGGTTCACAGTCCTACACTGCCTATTGTCCAAAGTTCGAAAAACAGTTTTTTCCTATATTTTGTCCAATTTTTTTTTTTTTTTTATGTCTTCAGCCTGAGGGCAACTCTGGACTCTCTTGCTCTCTCTTGGCTAGAAATGGAAGTCTCCCGCCATGCTAGGGCTTTAAAATTAGCCTGAGAGGGGCTTCCAGAAGCATAAGGGCTATAGTTCTTGGAGAGGTGGAGAGGACACCGTTCCCGCTTCTTTCTGGCCCTACCTTATGCCCTAACATTAGGAAGCAAAAGCAGTGTTGCTTAGACGCGTGCAGCGGAGGCGCCCAGGAAGTTTTAGGGACTCTGAGCGAGAAGAAGAGGCTTGAATAAAGAGACATTTGAGGAGGGACTGCAGGCAATGGATTCAGCAGCACTCCTGAGCTGTGGGTTGCTAAGGTCTGTCTCCAAGGGTGGTGGGGGGGGGGGGGGGAAGCCATCAACACCAACAAAAAAGAATAAGAGAAAAAATACATAAGTACAGTGACAAAACCCTTTTCCAGCTGGGACTTGTGAAGGTTTGGGTTTCCACCCCCCCACACAAGTGGCCGTGAAAACCTTTATTACACTCAGTCTCCCAGACCCTCTTTTTTTTTTTTCTTTTATGCTGCGTAACGTGTTTGCAAGTTTCTGTTCCTTGCCGAGTCTCCCTGTGCTTTGTCCTGTGTGAAACCGGTGGTTTCCACGGCAACTGGACAGGGAACCGGATAGAGGGACAGAGGTTCTGAAGTGCACATCGGGGGGACTAGCAGAGACCTGGGCCCCAGGAGAAAAGGGATGTGGGATCAGTACACAAGGGTCTCTCCACAAGCCACAGCTGCCCCTTGGTCTGCACCCTGGGGCGACGGCCCGCTGCCTCCACAGGCTGGCGCCCCTCGGAGCACTTCACCCACCATCGGGCTCCTTCGATCGCCGATATTTGTAGGGCAGTCCCTGGGCCAGGAGCCAGGACCCAGAGATGAATAGGACACAGTCCCTGCTCCCAAAGGGCAAGCAGCCTGTGGAGAGAGCGAGAGAGACGATGGTAGAGGGTGTCGAGAAGGAACGTCTATTAAGGGCCAATTAGATGTCAGGCACTGTTACAGGAATTCCATACCTTAACTTTTAATCCTCCCCCAAACCCAGTGATTTAGTTCTATCCAAGTTCAGACAAGTAGTAAAAGGTGAAGCCGGGATTCACACCCAGGTACGTATCACCTCAGGCTCTAACTCCACGCACGACTTCCCACCTATCGGTCTCCCTGCCTCTCTTTCTCATATCTGCCCCTCATGTCTTGCTCAGCTCTGGCTCTGGCTCATTCTGTCTGTTCTCTCATTCTGCAGATAAATCTGTTATTAGCCGAAACCCCTGGAACGTGAGTTAAACCTAGGAACGAATCTCAACGTGGTCTCTGAGCCCAACGCAGCGTGGTGAAAGCATTCCTGAAGGGTCACACGGTCACCTCCCTGTTTAATATTCAGAAATCCCACCCGGCTTGCTGAGACAGCGGGAGATCGGGGAGGGGTGGACAGTCGCCATCAGAAAGCTGGAAGGCCCTCGGGGAGACAGAAGCTATTTGAAAACAGCTAGGCGGTCTTTCAACCAGGGAACTCGAGCTTATAAAGCGAAACGCTGTGTCGTCACGTCACCAAGGTCGGGGTGGGCTGACAAAGCCAGCTGTGGCTGAATTCATCAGTGCATGCTGTCACGGCCCAGACTTTCCCCTTCAGACACACCACAGGCGCTGGCCTGCTCAGGCCCACGCAGCTCGGAGGCCGCATGGACCCTGGATCACACCGTCTGATCCTTTGTTTTATAAACAGGAAACCAAGGCCGAGAGAGAAGTCACACGGCAACTCAGATGGGGCGAGGCCTCAAACCCAGGTCTGACTCACAGCCCGGGGCCCACGGCCTGTGGGGCAGTCAGCGCCTCGGGCCTTGACAACCACCAACCTGTGAGGAGAAGAGAGTCCCAGCTCCTGGGGCCCCGGAGACTCTGGGAGGACAGCCTCACCGAAGCGGATGTGCCAGAGGGGGTGGAAATACTGCCCCGGGGCTTGGGAGAGGGCCTGCGGGATCTGAGACAGGGGGCCTGATGCGAATCAAAGCCCAAGGGGATGAGAGGACCTCTGGGTACCAGGATCCTCTAGGCCCCCAGCCCCTGCAGTGGTCATGATGGGCTGGCGGTATAGCCATTGACCTTGGGCAAGGCACCTAACCCCTGTTACCTCCTCTATGAGATGGGGGAGCAGGCGTACCCACACACTTTAGAATCTTCATTCGACTTTAGTGAAGTATAATTTGTATACAACAGAACTCTTTTTTTTTCCTTTTATTCCGCTTTATTGAGGTATAAGTGACAAAATTCTAAGATAATTAAAAGTTAATTGGATCTGGATATACATTGTGAAAAGGATTCTCCCCACCTAGTTAATTATCACATCACCTCCCACGCTGGTGGGTGGTTGCGTGTGTGTGCGCGCGTGTGTGTGTGAGAACATTAATTTCTACTCTCTTAGCAAATTTCAATTATACGCCACAGGGTAATCAACAATAATCACCATGTTTTACATTCGATCCTCAGACCTTACTCATCTTCTAGCTAAAAGTTTGTATCCTTTTATCAGCCTCTCTCTGTTTCTGTTACCCACCCCCGTCGCCAGGCCCTGGCAACCGCTTTTCTACTCGCCGCTTTGGTGAGTTTCACTTTTTTTTTTTTTTTTAGATTCTCCGCGTAAGTGATACTATGTGGTATTTATCCTTCTCTGGCTTATTTCATTCAGCACGATGCCTTCAAGATGCATCTACGTTGCCGCAAACAGGATTTCCTTCTTTCTCCTGGCTGAATAATATTCCATTGTATGTCTATACCACACCTTCTTTATCCGTTCGTCCGTCGATGGGCATTTAGGTTGTTTCTACATTATGGCTCTTGTGAATAATACTGCAACGAACGTGGGCGTATAGCTATCTCTTTGATGGACTGCTTTCGTTTCCTTTGGGTAAATACCCAGGAGAGAAATTGCCGCATCGTTCGGAAGTTCTAGTTGAAATGTTTTGAGGAACCCCCATACTGTTTTCCAAAGTAGTTGCCCCGATTTCCATTCTCACCAGCCGTGCCCAAAGGTTCTTTTCTCTTCATCTCTCCAACACGTGTTACTTCTCATCTTTTCGAGGATAACCTTCCTAAAAGATGTGAGATGATATCCCATTGTGACTTTGACTTGCATTTCCCTGATGACTGACAGAAGCAATCTGCAGATTAAGTGCGATCCCTAGCAAGATGGCATTTTTCACAGAAATTAAAAAAAAAAAATCCTAAAATTTGTATGGAATCATGAAAGACCCTGGATAACCAAAGCCGTTTTGAGAAAGAAGAACAACGTCGGAGACATTACATTTCCTGATTTCAAACTACATTACAAAGCTATAGTAACCAAAATAGTATGGTATTGGCATAAAAACAGACACACAGGTCAATGGGACATAACTGAGAGCCCAGAAATAAACCCGTGCGTATAAGATTATGGATTTACGACAAAGGGGCAAAGGAGGTACCATTGTCTCTTTAATAAACGGTGCGGGGGAAACTGGCTCTCCACACACAAAGGAACGAAACTGGACCCCTGCCTTACGCCACACACAAAAATCAACTCAAAACAGATTGAAGACTTAAACGTAAGATCTGAAACTGTGAAACCTCCAGAAAACAAACATAAGGAGTACTCTCCTTGAAATCATCAGCAATGAGTTTTTGGATTTGACATGGAAAGCAAGAGCAAAAAACAAAAGCAAAAAACACCAGTGGGATTCTATGAAACTAAAATTCTGCACAGCAAAGCAAGCCTTCTGCAGAAAGGCAATCTACAGAATGAGAGAAAATACTTGCAAGTTATAGGTCTGATAAGGGGTTCATATCCAAGAGGTACTCCTGTATTTTCTCCCTAGAGTTTCGTAACTCGAGCTATCACATTTAGGTCTATGATTCATTTTGAATCCATTTTTGTCTATGATACAAGGAAAAGATCCAACTTCATTCTTTTGTATGTGTATATTCCAGTGGTCCCAACACCAAATGCACCCCCTTTCAAGGGTACAAATCAATGAGTTTAATAAATGCATTCTCCTCGTTCTCATTCCATCATCCCCCAAATTTGCAGTTCCTTCTCCCAGCTCCAGCCTGGGCTACGACAGATCTACTTTCAGTCACTTTTTCTAGAATCTTCTACAAATGGAATCCCACAGTCTGTACTTTTTGTGTCGGGCATCGGCCACTATAGTCTTATCATTTAATTCCTCTGTATTAGGGTTCTCCAAGAGAAACAGAAGCAACAGGGTGTGTGTGTGTGTGTGTGTGTGTACAGAGAAAGAGATTTTAAGGAATTGGCTCACATGATTGTGGGGGGCTGGCAAGCCCCACATCAAAATCCGAAGGAGAGGCTAGCAGCCTAGGCCAGAGACCCAGGAAAGAGTTGATGTTGCAGCTCAAGTCCAAAGGCAGTCTGCTGGGAGTATTCCCTCCTCACTGGGGGAGGTCAACCCTTGGCTATTAAGGCCTTCAACTGAGTAGGTGAGGCCCACCCCCATTATGGAGCGTCATCTGCTGTATTCAAAGTCCACTGATTGAAACATTAATCTCATCTACGAAATATCTTCACAGCAACATCTAGATGGGTACTGGGCCAGATGTCAGTCGTGGCCCAGCCAAATTGATACATAAAATTAACCATCGTGCCTCCCTGCCACCTGTGAGGTGTGCATTATCATTCCTATTTTCTAGATGAGGGAACCGAGGCCCAGAGAGGTTAAGCGATGGGTCCTGCGCTCATAAGAGACAGAACCGAGACTCAGGCTAGTGCTGTTTCTACATCTTTATGGCCCCCTCTCCCCAGTTCTGATCTGTTAGTGGAACAAGGATTTGCGATGTCTGTCTATGACTGTATTTAGTCAGAGCTGAAGACCTTTCTCCTGGGGTTTGCATCACCAGGGCTGACCTTTCTGTGCCCCGTCCCTTTCCCCTGTCATGGAGCACGACTCAGGGGAGGAGGGTTACACCACCCAGCACCCCCACCCCTGCAGGCCCCCTAACCTGGCCCACTTGTTTTCATGCCCAGCTAGCCTCTTTCTTCCTCCAGCCACCAGACCTGCCTTTCCACACGCTCCTCATACTGCCTGCCTCATCTTCTGGGCTGCAGTCCCCCAGGTGCAAAGAGAAACAGGGGCTCTCCCTCCCCTTCACCGGTGACCTGTGCTCCTCCCCAGACTCTGATGGGCTGGCTCTCTTTATTTCCTTCCCAGTGGGCAGCAGCTTCTCCCCTAATCCCTCCCGGCCTCCTGCTGGGTTGCCACCCCACTGTCCTTTTTATAATTCTGCCAGAAAACAAAGTCTCTGGGCTGTTACTTCTCCAAGCTCAGACACCTAGGAAGGAACAGTGAAATAAGTTGCCCAATGATAAATATTTTCTTTTTAATTCTCAGATCAAACCTAAAAAGGAAGCATCAGGAAAGTTCCAAAGGCTTCCAGAAGCAAGCAAAAATGGCCAGGCCCTCTAAGAGACTCTCTGAGCGACCAAAGGAAACAGAGCCCCTTTCCCCCATTTGGGAAATAAAAACACATGGCAAGGTCAGCCCTCCGATCCTCCTGACCCGACCTCTCTGCCTTTGTTCAGATACCAGACTATTCTGGATTTATATTTGATGTAACCTAGATAAATGTAAATTCTCATCCTTCCGTTCAAAGAGCCAACTTTAGAACCAAGAGCTAAGTTTAGAAAAGACTGGTGTGTCTTATTTTTTAAAATTTTTTTTTAAGTTTATTTATTTTTGACAGAGAGGGACAGACAGACAGAGCATGAGTGGGGGAGGGACAGAGAGAGGGGGAGACACAGAATCCGAAGCAGGCTCCAGGCTCTGAGCTGTCAGCACAGAGCCCAACACGGGGCTCGAACTCACAGACTGTGAGATCATGACCTGAGCCGAAGTCGGACGCTCGACCGACTGAGCCACCCAGGCGCCCCAAGACTGGTTGTGTCTTAGCCCAGCTTTCTCCAAAGAGGAGCCCAAGACAAAGGCAAGTACAAGAGGTTTATTTGAGAAATGGTCCCAGGGATGCAAAGAACAGGACAGGGAGAGTGAAATGAGAGGGAGGGATATGAGAGGGAGGGCGTGTCATGAAATTGACCCTCCGAGGGGCCTTAAGGAATGCGTGTCAGAACTGTCCAGGGAAACATGACCCATCAGCCCCCAACCTTCATTGATCCAGGGTGCCCCGTCAGCATGAACCCCCATATTTGGAGTTGATCAGGCGTCAGAAGGCTCCCGTAGGCGTCTCCCAAAGGAGCGACAGGATAGGAAGTGAGAGGCATGTGCCAGGGCTTGAAGGCAGGGCTGTCTGATCATATCTGCACAAAGCCCGTGTGGAACTGGTCACTGCAGCAGTGGCTGGAGTAAGAGGTGAGGTCAGGAGGACTCAAGTCATGTCCAAGAGGTGACCGATGCAGGGCAGGGGTTGGAAGGAGGATGCTTTGTAGGGAAACACCCGTGAAGAAATCTGCCAGTCCTGGTAACCGTACTCTCGGACGAGGAGGGGATGACCGCCTCCCCACGTGGTCACACCAACGGTGCAGTCGGTCCCACTGGGTGCTCGGTCCTGAGTGCAGGACTCCAGGTGGCATATGCAGACAAGACAGAGGGTGCCCAAACACACAAACTGCCCCACGATGAGACGCGGTCGAGGGAGCTAAGGCTGTTTGCCAAGAGAAGGGCAGACACAAATCTGTGGGGTTCTCTTTTCGAAGATTTGAAGGCGACTTCCAAATCCACATCTACAAAACTGACCCTATCTCCCACCCAGCACCGAGACGTGGCTCCCTCCTTCTGTGCAGCCCCTTCTCCACGCGCATGCTGTCCCCAGACCCGACCCAGTTGTCCCAGCCAGAAACCTGAGCATCGACTCGATTCCCCTCTTAGCCACCACATCCCGTCCACTCCACCTCCTAAATCATCTTGACTCTCTGCCTGCTCCCTCCACCCCTCCTACTTCTGCAAGCCTCCCCCTGCACTGAGGCCATCCTCCCGGAAACCAGACTTGGCTACACCCGCCACCTGCCTCAGCCTTGGGCTCCCCGCTGACCTCAAGCCAGAGTCTATCCCCAGCACCCGAGGAGACCCTGCCCCCGGGACAGGTAGGCAGGCGATTCCCTCTACAAGGGGGTCAGCCAAGGTGAGGTGTCTTTTTAAAGGTCAGCCTGCCCTGTATTTGCTGAGCAGTCCCTTTTCCCCCTTTTCCCAGTCCACACCAGGATGCTTTCGCTCGTCCCCACCTAGAGGAAGGGCAATGCTTCCCCAACGTGCACAGTCATTGAGCAGACACCCATCAGTTCAAAAGGAGAAACAGGGCACATTGTGGGACAAGGTCACGGGCTTTGGAACAGACAGATGTGGGTTCGAATCCCGACCCTGCTGCTTGCTGGGCAAGTGACTTCAACCCTCTCTTTGTAACGTGTGGGCGATGGGTGGCCAGCTCAGAGCGCAGTTGCGAGAGGGAAGTGATGTTGTACAGGAAGCATCCTTCGCACACTGCGGGGCACGTGGTAGGTGTTCAACGTAAGGTGCCTATTGGTATTGTTCACCCCGAGCCTTATCACGCCCACCCCGCCCCACATCGGCCCCCCTCCCATGGCAGTGCCCTCGTTATCCGTTATCCTTAACAACCCCGCCCCCTGTGCCTCTGTCCTACCTTCCCCTGGTCCGTGGTTCTTCTCCCCACCCCTGCCCCGGCTTGGTCAGGTGTTTCTGCCGTGACGAAGAAGCCTCGCGGCAGATGCTCAGTGTATGTTTGCTGCCTGAATGCATGGGTGGATGGCTGAATGAACGGCACCCGGGGACAACCTGACTTGTGTCTAGCGTCTCAGGGTCTCCCCACTCCCTGGCTCCAGCCCAAAGAGCCTAGCTCCAGAGAGCCAGAGCCTAGGCATTCCCAGGAAGGAGAAGCCACTGGACTGGTCTGGGGGCAACTTAGACAGTGTCATTTGTTGGAAAAAGCATGAGCCTTTCAATCAGGGGTAGGTGTTCAAATCCTGTCTTAGTTGGGTGACTTCAGGTGGCCCTGTTTCCCCTCCAACGTCAGTCTCCTCATCTGGAACACGACAGTTGTGACAACAGCAAGGACGGCTGCACCCCCTTCTTTATGGAAATGTTGCGTGCATTAAATGAGATAGTTGATGTAATTGGCTGGAAGCAGGGAGGATGCCCCACAAAGGGGGTCACTTTTTTCCACATCTGTCGGGATGCTGCAGCAACGAACTGACCGCCACAGGAGCTAATTTCTCACGCGCACACAGGTCAGTCGGGAGCTCTGGCCTTGTCGTTCTCCCCAAGGAACCCAGGCTAGCGGAGCAGCCGTCCTCTCACCCCTTGCTGGCTGAAATGGCAGAGGGACAGAATGTTCTGGAAGACCCGAACCCGTAACTAAATAGTAGAGCCTAGAAGTGACCCACGTCACCTCAGCCCCCAATGCACTGGTCAGAATAGCCACCTGACCCCACCCAACGGCAGGGGGGTCCAAGAAGTGTAATCCTACCACGTGCTCAGAAGGCAGCCAGCCAGAAATACTTGGCGACCAGCCCTGGCGACCACCGCCATCATTCACCTCCATCTCCGTGGAGCAAAATGGGACGGCGACGTGGGTGGGGTTCATCGCTTCTGTCCTGTACTTGACTGGAAGGCGGGGTCAGCACAGTCCATGCAGGCTGCTGGGGGCGGAGCTCTCACGGGGTCCCGGACCTTGAACTGCTCTTATAAAGCTCCTGGGTCCTGCGCAGGGCTGGGCTGCCGGGGTTTGGGCAGAGGCGGGGGCAGGGTCGGGGTTGGGGGGGTGGTCTCTGGCAGGGATTGCGAGGTGGTAAAGCCCTCATTCTCCAACATTCATCCCCAGGGATGTTGTGTCCGAAACTTCCAGGCATCCTCGCGTTGAAGCGCAACATATACCAGAAATTAACATTTGCTTTTAACCAATTAATGCCTTTGCCACCTACCCGCAGTCCAGTGACCGCTGTAAAACCTTGTTGGAAACGAACTCTTAAAGGCGGAGCATGATGGCCTTCGTGAGCCTGACACTTGCCTCGGAGGAGGAGGGAGAAGGAGTTCGGTTTTCAGACTTCTGGGAAGGTTTCCCCTGTGGGCTCCAGCCTCATCTCACAGGAAGCTCGCAGTGGCTTCAGTCTCATGTTCTGGGCTCAATTCAGCCCTCGAGGTGACACCACTTTATGTTCGAAGTCTGTGACTGTTCAAGCTGGGCCAGGCACACAGCTGTGAGTGAAGCTGTCATCTCCCCGCGGGCCTCTCACTATGCCTGTCACTCCCCATTAGCAGATCAGTCATTCCTCCAGGACAAGACCCCCGGTTTCAGGGAAGAGGGCTGATAACAGAGAAATATAGGCTGGGACCCGCAATGGGTCCCAGAAGTCCTTGACACTTTAGGTAGAATTAGCTTACCATAAAAGCTTCTGGCCACCCTGGGGGTCTGGAGGGCTGCTCGCAGGGACCCAGGCTGAGCGTCTGTAGGTTCCATCTTGTTCTCTCATCTTCCACTTCTCCCCTCCATTGTTGACCCCACCTGAGCCCTCTCCAAGGCTTTCACTGGTTCTCCTACCTTTGCTCCATGCATCTCTGGTTAAGTCCAGCCACAGACAGAAACACCCTTCATTTATTCATTCGTGCACACACGCACACATTCACTAATTGATTCAAATGTATTCAAAATTTATTGAGGGCTGACTATATATCTGTCGCTATGCTGGGCTCTGGATCCTCGTCTATAACTGTGAGCAGAGCAGACAGTGGTCCTACCCTCAGAGACCTCCCAGCCTCAGAAGGGGGAAGGAGCTTGAGATCACAACTGCCACAACCCAATTTAGAAATAATAAAAAATAAATTAAGATCTTAAAAGTTAAAATACTGATAACGATAACGAACATCTGAACAGGCCCTTCGCCAGAGCAGATCTACGGAGGGCACACAAGCAAACGAAAAGACGCTCCGCATCGGCACTCATTAGGGAAATATTAATTAAAAGCACAGCGAGATACTGCCCTACACCTATTTGCACGGCTCCAACGAGAAAGATCGCCGGCCCCGAGCGTCGGCAGGAAGTCGCTAGACCGGAACTCACCTACGTTGTCAGCAGAAGTGTTAAATGGTAGGTCCCCTTCAACGCACAGTTTGGCAATCTCTCCAAAAGTGAAACATACACTTACTGCACCATCCACCCGTTCCACACCCAGGTATCTACTCGACAGAGACCAAGATGTGCGTCCCGACGAAGACCTGTACGCGAATCTCAATTGCAGCTTTATTTATAACAACCAAACCCTGGAAACAACGCAGGTGTCCATCAACAGGGGACTGAGGATACAAATGGTTAGCCATCCAGGCCAGGAAATACTCTTCTGCCATAAGAAAGCACCGCGGATCCCCGCAAGAGAGTGGACGAATCTCGACACCGTGTTGAGGGCAAGGAGCTGGACAACACGCGTTTCCACTACAGGGCTGCCCAATGATTCTAGAAAATACGAACCGGAAAGCAGGTCAGTGGCTGGCTAGATGGGGGCAAGGGTCGGGGGGGAGGGAGGGAATACAGGGACCAGGAGGTAACCTTTTGGGGAAGACAGGTGTGCTTACCATCTTGATTGCTGCGATGGTTTCGTGAGTGAAAATTTACGTCAAGAGGTATCGAATTTTACACTTTAAACGTGCGCAGGCCAAGAAAGCTATTTAAGAAATTGCAAGCGCACGATGAATCATTTAATTGCAGGTGAGCTAGAGAGCTCCAAGCGAGGCATTACAGGACGCACTGAGCATGTGCGGCAGAAGGAGCTGACTCAGTCTGGGGGTTGAGAGCTACCCCCCGGGGGGGGGGGGGCGGGGAGGAGGAAGATGGGGTTCAGACTGGGATGGGAAACACGGGAAGGAACCGGCACAGGGGGGTGGGCTCTGGGGGAGGGATGAACAATCTTGGCAGAGGAAGCCAGGTGCGTCAGGGCCCTGAGGGGGGGTGGAGGGGTGGGCGACAAGGGGACAGCACAGCGAGGGGAGCTGGGGAAGTCAGAGGACGCAGTTCTCAGCGCCCCAAGCCTCCGTCTGATCTGGGCCAGGTGTCCGGTTGTCCCGGGCAACAGTGGCTTCCCACGGGGACCTCCAGCCTCTTCACCGCTCTGGCTGGTCCCGAGCTCATAACATGACTGAGCCCCCGCTGCCTTCTCGGGGGCTCCCCCATTCTAAGCCTGGAAGCAAGGTCTACGCAGTCTCCACTCTGAGCCCTGAACTCCCCCCAGGACTGTGTCGGCCCCCGAGGCACGGTTTCCCCCCCCTGCTCTGGCTGCCGGGGCTGGCAGTCTGACCCCTTCCATTCTTCCAGTGTTCAGAGCAGTGTGCTACCCCTCCTTCTGGAACCTGCGTTCAAATCCCAGCTCAGTCGCTCCCCAGGTGTGCAAACTCCCCGGGCCTCAGTCTCCTCATCTGTAAATTGGAGACGATAATGACAGCAGTTCTCTGGATTATGGTGAGTAAATGAGCCGGCTGACATTCACAAAGCACTGGGACGAGCGCCTTCCGTCTTCGGTTCTACGTGGAACAAAATTCTGTTATATCCAGTAAATGCCAGGAAGGGCTCTGAGGAGGGCGGTGCTGGGTCAGGGAGGAGGTGATGGGTCAGGTAGCAGTGGGGACACCTCGCCTGACCTCTTTGGGCTTGAGGGCAGTGTCCCTTCCAGCTCAGACTCTGGTTCTGTGACTTCAGGCGACTTTGGCATCAAAGGCCTCAGGGCTCCTCCCGCGTGGCGTGAGCTCCCCGCTGAGATTTCTCTGGCTGCACCAAGCTCCGGGATCACCCAGAACCTCCCAGTGCCCCTGTCACGTGCACGTGCGCCTCTGTTCGGGAATGCCGCGACCACAGAGCGAGAGATTCTCTCTCTGTCCCGCTCTCTGTTTTCTTCTTTGTTTCCCTCCATCTCAAAAGACCAGGAGCAAAATGCCTCTGCTCAGGTGGCTGTCCCGTCCACGCTGACGCAAGTTACCTTCCTCTCCTTCGCTAGTGGGAGACAATCCAGCCTTCCAGCTGGGAGCTCCCAACAGGAGAACGTGGGTGCCAGCGGGCCCTCGACACGCTTGTGCCTCTAGCAGAGCCTGGCCCGTGCTACAGATGAGGAAACCGAGGCTCAGAGAGCTAGAGGTGCTCGGGCTGGGTCAGAGGACCTGGGGTAAAGACTCGCCGTCAACTCCCTGACACGTTACTTAGGCTCAGGCTTTGCCGTTTACAAAGGACCTTCACATGTAGACTTATGTAGGAGACTCGCAAAACCCCTACAGGGTAAAGAGGGCAGCTATCATCATTCCCTATGTACAGATGGGAAAACAAAGGCTTAGAGGATTGGAGGTATTTCCCACGGTCCGTAGCTGGTGGCTTCAGCTGAATTGGCCAAGCATTTATTAGGCACCTCTGGTGTGTCAGCCCCTATTCTAGGCCGTGGGGAACAAAAGAGAATCAGACAAGGCACCCTGCCCTTGAGAAGCTAATTTGGGGACCATGCGGTAGGTGCCATGAGGATGGGTATTCAGAGGACTCTAGGGCAGCACCTAGAAGAGGGGGTTCTGGGAAGGCTTCCTGGGAGAGGTGGCATCTGAGCTGAATCTTGAAGGCTGGGGAGGAATTGGCCAGATAAGTAAAAACGGGAAAAGGGGCACCTGGGTGGCCCAGTTGGTTGGGCATCCGACTCTTGATTTTGGCTCAGGTCATGATCTCATGGTTTGCGAGTTCGAGCCCTGCGTCAGGCTCCACACCGACAACACAGAGCCCGCTTGGGATTCCCTCTCTCCCTCTCTCCCTGCCCCTTCCCTGTGCCTTCTCTCCTTCCCTCTCTCTCTGTCTCAAAAGTGAATAAACATTTTAAAAACATTTAAAAAATTAAGGGGCGCCTGGGTGGCTCAGCCGGTTGAACGTCCGACTTCGGCTCAGGTCACGATCTCGCGGTTCGTGGGTTCGAGCCCCGCGTGAGGCTCTGCGCTGACCGCCCGGAGCCTGGAGCCCGCTTCGGATTCTGTGTCTCCCTCTCTCTCTGCCCCTCCCCCACATGTGCGCTTTCTCTCTCTGTCTCTCAAAAAGAAATAAGCATTTAAAAACATAAATAAAAAGAAACTCAAAAATTAAAAAAATAATAATAAAATGAGCAGAACATTTGGAACTGAAAGATAAGCCTGAGGTAAGCACAGGGCATGAGTCCCAGTTGTATGGGCACCACGGGTAGAATAGACAGTTTGGAGCCTGGTCTCCTAACTGCTATTGCCTCGGCCACTGCAGCAGGGCTGGAGAAGGACCTCCTAACACACGTGTGTATACGTGTGATGCGTGTGCGTGTGTGTGGTGTCACGTGTATACACACACGCACAGACCGCGTGGTGGCAAGATCACGTTTGGCAGATCTCGGGGGGCAAAGTATAGTCTATGAAATCGGACACCCGAGGCCTAATCCTGTCTCCCTTGCCTTTAGCTATTTGACCTGGGACACATCATAGAGCATTCCTGTGCCTCAGTTTTCCCCGTCTGTAAGTTGGGATCATGATCGTGCCTATTTCGAGGCATTGCTGAGAGGATTCCCTCAGACGGTACGGGACAGGCTCCTTCCAACGGCGTTTGGCATATGGAAAACAGTCAGCGGTCGTGTCGTTATTTCACCAACGCCAACAGTCAGAACTCCCCAAACCCATTCCTCAAAGGATTTCTGAAAACTCGAGCTGGGAAAGAATCACAAGGTCATTGGGCTCTGGGTGCTGTCCATCATAGCTGCTCTGCAAATAACCCGAGAGTGAGCTATGTCCTCAGACTAGAAAGTGACCTCGGGAGACAGAGGGCACAGAACGAGAGGCAGCAAAGGCTCAGAGGGAAGAAAGTACGTTCAGGGTATGTTCGGGAAGCAGCAAGTCCAGAGGTTTTTATTTGGGGGAAAGGCTATGATATGAAAGGGGACAGAGTTACCCCATTTGACTCTTGCTCCAGAAGCCAGATGAGGGGCAAAATGGACGAATGGCGGGAAGTTTTAGCCTTTGGCAGAATAATGGCATGGGCTGCCTTAAAGGTAGTGAGCTCCCCCTCACTCGTGCTTCCTGTTTTGGGGGATTTCAAGCAGAAGCTAGAGGACCACCCATCCTACTATGCATGGCTGGGATCATCTCTGAAGTTCCAATGAGCCACTGAGCTACCTGGTATGGGAGAACCAGAAATGCACAAGATAGGGAAACTGGGAGGAGCTAAAAACTGAGTATGTACTAAGACATCAGGCTAGAGGCGGGCACTGAACTGCCCTCGGTTGGCCGTTAAGTTTCATCCCTTTGCATTACAGATCAAGTTACATAGGCTCTCTATGTCTTAGATTGTCCGTTAGAGAAATGTAAAGAATGACGGAGAGTCCTATCAGCCATTTTCACTTTAGTATAAATTAGATACCCTGATCATTTTTTTTTTCCATGACAACTGACTGATGATAGAAGACAGAAGTTGCCAAATAAAAAGCGACAAGGACTCGGAGAGTAAAGTGGGCAGGGCTCTAAGGTGAACTTCATTCATCTCAATTTTGCCAAGCAGAAGCCCTGACAACAACCTGGGAGGAAAGAAAATACTCAGTGGCAAGATGTTGCTATCACATATTCATTTCAGCAACCAGCTATGGAGTACCAACTATGTACTGTGCTGTGTGCAGGGCACTGGGGACACTAGATGAACTGGACACAGCTCCGGGCCTCTCGGGCATCTGGACAGACATGGAAATCTTGACATAAGCCGGCATGACTGGTGCTGTGATAGAAGGGTGAGCTTGAGCGGTAGATGATCCTTCCCATCAGCAGCTCCCCAGGCCTCTCTCTCTTTCTCTCTCTCTCACTCAGAGCCACCTCTGCGGGCCAGCTTGCACACTGCCCTCCTTCCTTCCTCCGCTCCCTCTCCAGGGCAAGGAAGACGGACGACTGTCACACGAGGGCCTGTCTGGGGCTCTGGGCGGGTGGATAATTAGACTCTGAGAGAAGCCATCTGCTTCAGGCCCCCAGGGGTCTCGGGCAGGCCGAGGCAGTGCAGCTGCTCCCGACCCGACCACGCAGCAGCTCTCACAGTGAAGTTCCTACGTGCAAAGGGTTTAAACGTTCTCCAGCCTGTGAGAAGGCTGTCTCCCCAGCAGCAGGGCCCAGGGTGAGGGGCTAGGGACTTGATCACGTCTCTATTTCCATGTCTGCGTGCTTTGTTGGAGCCCTGGCACCGAGCTGCAGGGATGGGGGCAGGCAGGGGCGGGGCGGGGCCGGGGGGGTGGGGGGAATAGGGGAGGCCCAGGCTCCCAAGGGCAATCATTAAAGCTGCAGAGATGAGAGAGATATAGGCCAGCACCGCATCTCCAGAAGGGCTAACAGAGGCCCCAGGAAAGGGAGAGAGCGGGCCAAGGCCTCACAGTGAGAAACCATCTTCAAAGGTCAGCTCATCCCTTGCTGGCGACAGGAGGGGCAGTGAGGGTAGGGATGGGAGGGTCAGGCCGAGTGGCCCGACAGCTCTCAGCTCATAGGGAAAGCCTACCCCGCCACACAAAGAACTGTACCCCCAGGAGCGGGTCTTATCCTGGCAACCTCTAAGGTTGGTATTGTGATGCCCAGTGCACAGACGAAGATACTAAGACATAGAGAGCCTACGTCACTTGCCCCAGGCCATGCGGCTAGGAAGGAGAACAAGGCTTTGCATTCAAGTCCATCACTGAACTCACAGCTGCACTCTTACCCACACAAGGGGCAAAGCAAAGCCGTGGTAAAGCACACGAGTGCCAGGGCCGGACTGCTGTCTGGACTCCAACCCAGCCCTATCACTTCGGGGCTGTGTGAACCTGCGTAGATTGTCGTTTGGAGCCTCACTTGTCCCCCTCTCTAAAATGGGGATAATAACACCCACCTTATGGTATTCAGAAGATTAAATGAGTTGAAAAGGGGAAAGGACTCGATCACATGAGCTGCCGTTGTCGACACATCAGCCAGGGGAATCCTTTGAAAATGCTAAGTCCGATCACTTCACCTCACTGTTTAAAACAATCCAATGGCTTCCTCTCCACTCAGAGCAAAGGCTCAAGTCCCAGCCGTGGTCTCCATCTGGCCTCCGTCACCCCCCTATCCTCACCTCCCCCCATTCCACCTGCTCCTGACATGGCAGTCTCCTACCTCAGGGCCTTTGCCTTTACTCTTCCCTGTGCCTGGAACACTGTACCCCCACATATTAGCCTGGCTCCTCCTTCAAGCACCTGCTCTTGTGTTGTCTTCTCTGCGAGGTCCGCCCTGACACTCTTCAAAATTGTCACCACCACCCACTTCCCTGCTTGATTTTCTCTGTAGCATTCATACTCCAAAAAATAGTTAGCCTATTTAGTTATTATTACTACTGTGTCTCTTTCTCCCCACCTTGGAAAATAGCTCTTGAAAGCAGGGATGCTTGTCCTGCTCTGGCTGGCACAAAGCGGGACTCCCGGAACTGTGAGTCGAGTGAATGAATGAATGAATGAATGACTATATCGGTCTGCCTCCACACTGGAAAGCCAAGAAGTCAAACGCCAAGGAGACCAAGTCCCAAGGGCCAGAAGCAGCTTGGAGGGGAGGCTTGGAGGCTTGGCGGTCAGGGCAAGGCAATGACAGACAGAGGAGAGGAGAGTGACAGCCCTCCCAGCTCTTACCCTGCAGCCTGAACCCCACACGCAGCACCCAGCATATGGTGGGCACCCAAAAAATGCTTGCGGGAAGAATGGCAGGGAAGAGGGAGGGAGGGGCATTTACCGAACACATACCAGGCCCTAGAAAAAAATCAACCAAAATATCCATTCACTCCTTCACAGATGAGACGTTGAAGACAGCCCTGTAGCAGTCAGGCACTGTCCTAGGGTCTCCAGGAGCTTACACTCTGGAGGGGGCAGGGAGGCGTGTAGTTCATGATCCCTGCACTCTTGGACATCACGATCTTGCGAATAACAAAGACATTAACCAGCTCCGTATGTTACATATCAATACCATACCCATTTTACATACGACGAAACTGAGGCTTGGGGTATTTAGGTGTTTGGGCCACTAGGTGGCAGAGCCGGGCCTAGAACCAGCTGGGTCTGCCTGGTTCCCAACTTCCTTCCTCCTCCCAAATGAGTGTGGCTTGCATCCCGTCCCGTGCTCAGAGGAGGGTGCAGCCTCAGGACTGGGACAGCAGGAAGACAGGAGGAACAGCCTGAGCTGCAATGCAGGGTTGGAACCCAGGGAGTCAGGTCCCAGGGCCAGGGAGAAAGTTATCTGAAGGTGGACTAGCAGAAAGGGGCATCCCAGAGCGGGAGGAAAGCCACAGCAGAGCCTGCGGGCTGGCGGTTTCCATTTTCTCCTTCAGGCACTTGGGAGCCAGTGAAGGTTTGGGAGCGCAGGACCTCTTGAAGAGCAGCCTGGCAGCAAGTGCAGGAAAAGAGAAGCACGCAGAACCCCTGGCAAGATGGAGGCCTGGCCAGAGGCTACCCCAGTGACCTAGGAAGCAGGTGTAAGGCCATCAAAGGCCATACACAGATGCCAGGGAAGCCTGCACCGGTGACATCTAGATATTTAGTGTTCTGAAGGCAGTGCCCCGGGGGCGCCTGGGTGGCTCAGCTGGTTAAGCACTGACTTCGGCTCAGGTCACGATCTCGCGGTTTGTGGGTTCGAGCCCCGCGTCAGGCTCTGTGCTGACAGCTCGGAGCCTGGAGCCTGCTTCGGATTCTGTGTCTCCCTCTCTCTCTCTCTCTCTCTCTCCCCTCCCCTGCGCATGCTCTGTCTCTCTCTGGGTCTCAATCATAAATAAAAATTGGAAAAAAAAAAAGGCATCACCCCAGAAGAAAACCAGAACTCACAAGCTGTCTGGCCCCAGTCATTGAAACCATCCGGAATCAAAGACAGCTCTGAAGAAGGACAACGGTAACACCTGGGGTGTGCTGGGGACGGTCACGGGCACCACCAGTGTGCTGTCTTCTGCACGTTCCAGCACTGTCCCGTGCAAACGTGATGTTTTTACAACGCTATGGAGGAGTAGCCTACATATCAGAAAATCGACCCACAGTGCAATGGTCTTTCGTAAACTTACCAGAAGAGTGCGACCCCCATCATCAGTTTTAGAACATTTTCATCACCTCAGAAAGATCCCTCGGGCCCATTTGATGCTAATCCCCGACCTACCCGCTGCCTGCCCCCGACAAGGGCTAACCTTCCTTCCGCCTCTGTGGATTTGCTTTCTCTAGACGGTCTGTGTAAATGGAATCCTACGCTCTGGGGCCTCTTGTTTCTGGCCTCTTCCACACGGCATAACGTGTTGAGGCTCATCCATCTACTGGTGTATACAGTCGTTTGTTTCTTTTTAAGGCTTGAACAGTATTCCACTGCAGGCATATACAACAGTTTGCTTATCCACGCGCCGGTTGGTGGACATTTGTGTTTGTGATTTGGGGCTGTTCTGAAGCACGAATAATCCGGCTGTGGACATTCCTGTGTGAGTCCTTGAGTGACACAGGTTTTCAGTGCCTCACGCATAGATGGGTAGAAGTGGGGTGGCTGGGTGGCGGGGAGAGTTTCACTCTCTAGGAAATGTGCACAAGGCATTTGTTTTGTGCGGGCGTCAGCCTATCCATAGCACTACGACCAGCTAAGAATGCCCGGAGGCCACCCCTGGGCCCCAGGCTACTTGTGGTGACCGCAGCCATTTCCCTGACGGCAGCCAATGTCACGGCTGCACCAGCCCTTGGGGTTCTTTCTGCAATTGCAAGATTCCCCTCAGCAACAACCACCAGGGAACCCTGAAAACAAGGTTCGTTACTTACAAGCCCTGGAGGGCACATCGTGTGCCCAGAGCCACACAGCAGAGTCATAGGAAGAGGGACAGTGCGAGCGTGTAGACCTGGCCTTTATTGGGGTTGAGGGTGGGGTGCCTAGGGCTTTGTGGGTTCACTCTTTATTGGTGAACTTAAAACCTAAGAGCAGAGGGGCGCCTGGGTGGCTCAGTCACTTAAGCCTCCGACTTCGGCTCAGGTCATGATCTCACAGCTTGTGAGTTCAAGCCCCACATCGGCTCTGTGCTGACGGCTCAGAGCCTGGAGCCTGCTTTGGATTCTAAGTGTCTCTCTCTCTCCCCTGCTCCCCTGCTCGCTCCCCTGCTTTGGATTCTAAGTGTCTCTCTCTCTCTGCCGCTCCCCTGCTCGCTCTCTGTCTCTCAAAAAAAAAAAAAAAATGAATAAATGTTAAAAAAAATTTTTTTTAAATGAATAAATAAAACCTAAAAGCGTAAATGAAAGCGTCAGGAGGAAAACACAAGTCCCCTCCAGCAGTCAGCTCTGTAGGTCACCCAGGGCTTTCCAGAAGGGAGACTTCGTGGTGTCGAGGCGGGGGCGGGGGGTGCGCGGAGAAGGGCTGGTTCTTTATCTAGTTGTGTTTATTCTGGATGGATGTCTTTGAAATGATTGCCTCTGCAATCAAAAGCTTAATGTCAGGCACTTACATTGCAATCAGGAAAAACTAATGGCCGGGCACTCTACCGCAGTACTGTTATCATCATTTTTCATGCGAGGGCACTGGAGTTCAGAGAGGTCAAGTGAATTGCCCTGTGACACCGGGTCATAGCGGAGTAAGGGAAGTAGATTGTAACACAAATCATGGGCTGTATGTGTCGCTTGGTAGACCTCCGCTTTCCAAAAGGAACTTTCCCACGGACCTCTTTACCGTCACGTGCCTATCATTCCACCACCAGCCCGTCTTTCTGTCATGTCGGGAGCCGCTTCTCTTCGTTCTCATTTGCAAGGTGAATTCTCTGGCCGTGGCGAAGCGTTAATTCCCAACAGCTCCCTGTAAAGGGTCTCCAGCCAGGGAGTCTGGGGCCTGCAAAGGGAAGAGGTAAGGGAGACAAGAAAGGTGCAGAGAGGGCCTGGAAAAGAAGCCAAGATGGCCTTGGTCCCGCCATGTTGGCCCAGGCTGGTGCTAACCCCCGGATGGGCTCAGCTCCCTCCATTCACGCTCACTGGGGGTCTCCCCTGGGCCAGGCCCTGTGCTGGACACCGAGAGGGGGACGGGGTGAATCAGGCCTGACTCTGCTCAGAAGGTCACAGCCCACTGGGCCAAGTACTTTCACCATGACACGCCGGAGAGGTGCCGCCTGGGGGCAGGCACCAAGAGCTCCAAAAGCCAGCACAGGGAGAGATGAATCCCTACTGGGGAGACAGGAGATTCTTCCTGGGTGAGGTGGCATTTCAACAGAGCCTTGAATGGTGCTTCCGGATTCCATGTAAGGAAAGGCTTTCCAGGCAGAGGGCCCAGCATGAGCAAAGGGGTGTTGGAGGGGGCGGGATTCAGAGTTGACCTTTGGATAAGAGTTGACCCCTACAGATAAGGCCTAGGTCAGAGTCCTGCACACTCCAATGCCTCAAGGGGCTCAACGGCCACACTGATGGGTGAATCAGACCACCCCGGAGATGTCATGAACTGGGGCACAAACATCCTGTTCAAATGGTGGCTGTGGGTCGGCCTGAGCCAGTTGTCCGCTGTGTGAGAACACAGGCCCGGTACTGCCAGATCTCTGATGTTTCAAAAGAAACCAGAAAACCTAAATATTTATGCGACATGCTCAGATTTGGCAGTGTCCGAAATGCACGTCATATTCTAGAAGCTCATGTGTAGGCGGGCCACCGTCTGGGGGGCAACCTCTGGCCAATCTGCCCGCGTCCAGAGAGGCCCCGCCCTCTCGAGGGCAGGACCCGGAGGGGGCTGCCCCTCCTGCCCCACCCCCATGCCCCGCCCCCGACCTTCCTCCTGCTCCAAAGGGATTGGCTGGCCACAAGAGCCAATCAGAACACAGAAATTCGGCGCGGGGCGGGAGCTCCTGCCCAGCACGTGGGTGAGCGGTCGTCAAACCCCATCAGCAGCAAGTGTGTGGCATTGACGGATTTTAATTACATCTCGTTCTAATCCTTAACATTTATCTAAAAAGTGACTGGGGCGGGCATGAGGGCGGGTCATGAGCGTGCTCAGCCCCAGGATTGCCGTGCGTCTAATTAGAAGTTTTCTCCCTCTTGATCACCTAAAGTCAAATTCATTTACTCTGCTCGAATTGAGGGTTTAATTGGATTCCTGTTTTTCCTCCTCCTCCCGTCTTCTCCCCCAACTCCTCTGCCTGCCAAAGGGCCCCTCTCTGTGCGGGAAGCGGGCCGCAGCATCTCATTAAGGGATGGAGCGTGGCTTTAAGGATTCACGTTCACGACCGTTCGTGCCAGCCTGCGGCGGCAGCAACACGCCCCGGGATCACAACTATTATTGGGGCCATCATGACTTAGGGCCCTGTGATGATGTCTGAAGGGAACCCAGGCTGGCCGGGTGACAGAGGTGGGGCCTCCTCCTCCGGGCAGGCCCTGGGGCTTCCGCATCCTTTCAATCTCTGTGTGGCTGAACGGGTTTAATATCCTGGTTCTGGAAGAAAAGTGAAGAACAACAATTAGAGGCCCGAGTCGGCTACATCTGAAGGCATTGTGTAGGCACTAAAAGCGCTCATTCTTTTGCCAGGTAATGAGGTTTTCTCCCTTTCTTGTGGGCGCGCTCTCTCCTTGTCAGTTAACGCCAAGTGCGGCAGCCGGTCTCTGGCTTCTCTCTGGTGGGTGATCGGAGGGTGGAGAAGGCAGGAGGCAGCTACTCGCCCACGGGAAAAGCTCCCTCTTCCCTGCCAGACATGCTGTGGAGGCTGGAAAGGGGAAGAGGAAGCGCAGACACGGGTACAAAGATCTAGGCTCCAGTCCTGGCAGTGCACTGGCTTGAGGCAGCATCATGCAGGGCCAGCCACGCTGAGCCTCAGTCCGCTTATCATAACGCAGGCTTAGCATAAGGTTGCTATGAAAAGTCAATGTGCCTGACATGTGGCAAGAAGTCATTAGCCAACAGGTGGCAGAATGCTGTGTTCTGTGGTAAGCACTCAGCTCAGCACCTGGCACCCAGTAAGCACCCAATAAATAATAAGCACCGTTGTGATCATTGGACCTCCGGCAAGTCAGCTCACGTCTCTGGGCCTTGGATTTCCCCATCTGTAAAATGGGCAGGGTCACCGCCCCTTCCTATCTCATAGGAGCAAACGCAGAAATTCACAGAGAACAACATCTGACGCGGACTTAGGGTTCCCTGTCTGTTGGTGACTTTTCTAGTTTTAAAAAAAATAAAAATTTAATGTTTATGTCTTTGAGAGAGAGCGCAAGAGGGGGAGGGGTCAGAGAGAGGGAGACAGAGGATCAGAGCGGCATCCTGCTGACAGCTGAGAGCTTGAGGCGGGGCTTGAACTCAGAAACCGTGTGATCGCGGACCAGAGAGAGACAACCTGACCTGAAGTCAGTCGCTCAACGGACTGAGCCACCCAGGTGCCCTGGCGACGATTTTTCTAGTAGCTCTCTGAGCTAGAGCAAGTCACTTAACTACTCCGGGGCCTCAGTTCTCTCATCCGCAAAAAAATAAATAAGTAAATAAAAGATAAGAAAATAACACCATCTGTCGTGCCTACTTCAAAGGGTCTTTGTGATCATTAAATGAGATAGTGTTGATAAAAGCATTTGGTGATTCGTCGGTGCTCTCCAAGTGTTAACGTTAGCGTCACGCCATAAAAAGGTAATTCGTTGGTAAATAAAAAGAAAGAACCACGCGTTTATCCCCTCTTTCCCATACAAACCGTGCCGCTGGGTGCCAAAATTGTAGAGGAGGGACGTCCTGCTTTTCAGAAGTATCTCAGCTAATAAAGGCGGAAGGGATGATCGGGTTAGCACTCGCCGATCTGCAGCCCCTCCCGGAGGAAGGCATCTGGATACTGAACGTGCACAGCTGCTAACAAACCCAAACTTGGAGCCAGCCGCCCTGCGTGCCTTCTGAAGGAAACACAAAGCCCCATGAGCTTGCCTTGCCAGGTACATCGTAGGTGCTCAGTAAATTGTTGTTGAATGAATGAATGAATGAGTGAATGAACGAGCCAGTGGCTTATTTGGTGCCAGCGGGCACCGACAAGCTCCCCAGGGAGCAAGTCTGCTTTCCGCCCCACCCTGGCACATAGCAGATGCCTGGGGTCTGGAGTCTCAGTCCTCAATCTGGGAAAACATTTCGGATACCGGCCAAGGGCTCAGAGGTCCCCGGGAGGGCTGTGGACACCATCCTGCCTCCGTCTGCTGCTTGTGTGGTCGCCCTGCCTCCCTGGCAGGCGGCCAGCCAGGTTCTCTGAGCCCTGCAGGGACAGACCCCTCCCTGCTGAGGCGCCCCCTCCTTGTTTTACAGAAATCGTATTAATGCATAGAACGTGATGGGGATCTGCTCACAAGAGCCATAGATGTTCTTAAACATTTTGGGAACCGCAAGAAAGCATAAAGAAGTGAAAATAAGCTATCACCACATATACATATTACTTTTCTTTTTTTCTTCCTTTCTGTCTTTCATTCTCTTTTTTATTCCCCCCCAAATGGCGACCAGATGGTGCATCCTATGCTATAACCTACTATATTCTTAACTCTATACTGGAAAAGATTCCCATGCCATGAGACATTTTTTTTCTAGAATGCCATTTTTTTTTAACTTTTTTTTTTTTGTTTTGTTTTTTTTGAGACAGAGAGAGACAGAGCATGAACAGGGGAGGGTCAGAGAGAGGGAGACACAGAATCTGAAACAGGCTCCAGGCTCTGAGCTGTCAGCACAGAGCCCGACGTGGGGCTCGAACCCACGGACTGTGAGATCGTGACCTGAGCCGAAGTCGGCCGCTTAACCGACTGAGCCACCCAGGCGCCCCTAGAATGCCATTTTAGACAGTTCTTATTGTCTTATATTCCAGAATCAAACCAAACCACAGTAGGATATTTAACTGTTCGCCTTTTGCCTCCCTGACACCGAGAAGATATGTGGTGCCTTTTCCGACACCGCTTCTCCGACTCTGGAAGAAACGCACAGGGGCAAGGTATTGAGGGGAGCAGGGCAGTTGGGGGGGGTGCAGATTTTCTATGCCCCCTCTAGGAGCATCATCCTCCCAGTCCCCGGAGGTGCTCACCAACCAGAAAGCTCTCCAGACTCCATCACTTAGAGGTCTTCATGGAGGGCTCATTACATAGGCACGATGGATTAAATCATTGGACATTGGTGATTGACTCAATCAACCTCCCCAGAGGTTGGGGCTGGGGCCAAAAGTTCCAGGCTTCTAATCAAGGCTTGGTCTTTCTGGTAACCAGCCCACATCCTTAAGCTGTCTAGGGACCTGCCAAGAGTTGCTTCGTGGAACAAAAGACACCCCTACAATCTTACACTCAAAAAATTACAAGGGACTTCAGAGCTGTGGCAGGAAGCAGGGACAAAGAGCAAATACCTTCCTGCGATGCCCCATCCACCAACCCCCTTTTGTCAGACATTTAGGCAGCTTCAGATGTTTCTTTCTTGGAGGCTGTGCCGCAGTGAGCATATGAGGTCCAGCATCCCAGCACCTCTCTGATTGTTCCCTCTCTAGTCGAGTCCAGGCAGGTGAAGGATGTGGTGGTTCCATTTTATTCCATTTGCTCCAGAGGGCTTAGAGGGGACTTCACAGGCCCCCAAGTGTTCCCCTGTTCTCACCACAGGCCTTCCCCAGGACCTGCACTTTTCAGAGCTAGGATATATTCCATTTCGAGAACTTCTGACATCCTCAGAAAGCCCTTTTTGGAGACGCAAACACCTTTGTCCAAAAGCTACGCGTAGCGTTTGACGTTGTACGCAAGTCAGTGCAGTGTCTAGGATGCCATGGGATCTTAAGCAAGTCCTTTCCTCTCTCGGAGCTTCAAATCTCCTTTTGTGCCCGTGGAGGAGATAGTCTCACAGGCGCTTTGGGCCCCCACCTGCCGGCAAAGCTCTGTAAATGCCCTACAGGGTGAAAACGGCGTGGAGCTGGCGCTCTGAAATCTGACAGCCGACAGGGGCATCCCAGCTTTGCCAAATACTGTGTGACCTTCGGCAGCTTCCTTGAGCTCTCTGGCCTCAGTGTCCTTATCTAAATGGTGGGGATAACAGCCATGTCCACCTCAAGGGGACGTGGGAGGGATAAATACAATAACCCAGGCTGGCTGTGACCACAGTGCCCAGCTCTTAGCCCAGGAACCGCTCTGCAATCTCTTTGCCTTACTGTGATGATAAGCCTTGGCTTTCCAGCGTTTACCTCACCCAGCGACCCTGCCCGCATTCTAGTCTTTCCAATGAGGAAACAGGCGTGGGGAAGACAGCTCAGCTTGTGCCCATCATATAGGGGCGTGGCCAGTCTTATCCCCGCCCTGCTTCCGGGCTCTCCCTGCACCCACAAGGCAGACCCCAGTGGGTGGCCCAGCCAGCAGTGGCTCCAGGACTGGGGAGATGCTGTGGCTGAGAATCAAGCCAATGGTTCCTCTGCTCCCTCCTCATATGTGACAATTCCCCCGGCCCCCCCCCCAGGTCCCACACCGAGGCTCCTCTTTCAGAGAACGAGCATGGGTAGGTCGGGAGGTCAGCAAACAATACCAGGTGCTGCCCAGCTCAAGGAGCCAGGGTGACAAATACACTTGTGTTGAAAAAAAAAAAATCGTCACACTCAGAGGAACTTTTTCCACCCCAAAACAAAAGAAGCACAACTCATGTAGTAAAGCAAGTAAAAGCCTAGCAACAGGGGGAGGTGGGAGGGTTGGCTACCCCTGCTCTTAGGGTGACCCTCAGCTGGGGGGTGGGAAAGCTGGCCCTGCCCCCAGGAGAGTCAAGGTTGCCTTGAGACTCTGTGCTCTGAATCACCACGTAGTCTGGGCTACACTGGATCAGAGAAGAGTCTGAGGTCTTTCCCCCTCCCCAAGCTTTACCCTGGGGATGGCGACACAGGTCCTCTCCATTCCCAGGCCCTCCAGCCCTGTTTGGGTGGGCACAGGAAGGAGTCAGAGTAAGCATGTGGCCCATCTTCAATGTCAAACCCAGCAGGCCTCCTCCCCACACTGCCGCCCACAGCCTCTGAGCTGAAGCCTTGGAGCATCCCACACTTTCCAAATCTTTGGTCCTCTCTGTCCTCCCTGCACCACCCCCCCCCCCCCACACCCACGCACACCCAAGCTTCAATTTTGACCCTGACTCCTGACTTCCGCCCGGTCATTCCTTCCCTGTGGCAGTGAATGTCCCGAGTCCCACTGCCCTATGAAACAAGATTAATTCTTCAGAAAGAAAACCATCTGGCCATACAATTTTACATTTATCCTTGTGATCAGTGAATCTGTTTCCCTTAGACCATAAATTCCGTGAGGGAAGGAACCCCATCTGAGTTGGCTTACTGTCCTATCTCCAGTGTCTGGGACAGGGCCTGACACACAGGGGAGAACAAAGACTAGATGAATGAGAAATGGCCTTTCACCTTCCCGGGGCTCCCTGGCGAGCTCAGAAAGGACCCCCTTAAGGGCTACCTGGGAGGTTCAGTCAGTTAAGAATCTGACTCTTTATCTCAGCTTAGGTCTTGATGTCAGGGTCGTGAGTTTAAGCCCTGTAGTGGGCTCCACACAGGCATAGAGCCTACAAGGAAAGGAAAGGAAAGGAAAGGAAAAGAAAGGAAAGAGAGGAGAGGAGAGGAGAGGAGAGGAGAGGAGAGGAGAGAAGAGAAGAGAAGAGAAGAAAAAAAGGAAAGGAAAGAAAAGAAAGGAAAAAAGAAAAGAAAAGGAAAGGAAAGGAAAAGAAAAGAAAGGAAAGAGAGGAGAGGAGAGGAGAGAAGAGAAGAGAAGAGAAGAGAAGAGAAGAAAAAAAGGAAAGGAAAGAAAAGAAAGGAAAAAAAAAGAAAAGGAAAGGAAAGGAAAGGAAAGGAAAGGAAAGGAAAGGAAAGGAAAGGAAAGAAAAATAGACCCTTAGAATCATGGAGTGAACCAGGTTTGTGGTTGCCAAGGTGGGATCTGTGAAGGCAGCTGTGTAAATCCTGTTTTCAAGATTTTAGAAAAATCTAGTGAAGTCGTCTCCCTCCCCCTACCTGAGGACGGCTTCCACAAGCGTGCCAAGATGGAAGCCCCTTTGATTTTGCCCAGAGTGGTAACAACTGTCCAAAGGACTTTGGTTGGCTATTGGTGGCATCACAGATCCCCAACCCCAATTCCAGATCACATGCCCAGTATTTCTAGTCTCTACCTTGCACCCAGCAGGCATGTGAAGGTCATTTGCTATCCTGCAAATGTGGACTGTGGCAGAGAAAATATTTCAGGGTGCGTGATGCATAGGGTTCCCTGGTGATCCACGCGAGCTTTGATGGGAGAAGGTTTAGGATCCCAGTTTAACAGTTGCCGGAAGTCCCTCCCAAAACCAACCACTTACAGGTGAGCACATGCCCAGACCAGTTTCTTCCTAATCCAGAAGTGTCCTGAGCCCAGTGGGGAGAGGAGAGAAGGGAAGTGGGAGGAGCAAATGTATTCTTTTGGGTTCGGGGGCAGGACCCCAGGACCAGCTCTGGAACGTGCAAAGCCCAAATCTCTATCCAGAGCTGCAAAGGGCACTCTTTTCCCTCCAGGCGGGGAATTAAGGCACTACCTTGGGTTGTGTCCTTCCACCCTGGCATAGGGCTTGCCCGTGTGACTTCCTTTGGCCAATGAGGAGCAAGCACGATGCTCGCAGAGACCTGAGGAGGGCTTACGCACTGGGGCTTGCTCTCTTGCTGCTTTCCAAGCCTTTTAGCCATCCTGAGAACAAGCCCAGGCCAGCCTGCTGAGGCTGAGACCTCGTGGAGAGAGGCCCTGTAGCTCCAGTCATCCTAGGTGAGGCCAAATTAACCAGGGGCACCACCAAGTGACAGCAGGCACATGAGAGGGCCCCAGCCAGGATCGGCTGAGCCCTACCGTGAGCGGAAGGCCATCTCAGCAGGTCCCTATTAAAACTGCTCACCGCCTAACCATGAGCTAAATAAATGGTCATTGCACTGAGCCACTGAGTTGTGGGGTATTTGTTACACAGCAAAAGCACCTGACACAGAGGTGAAATCATTTGGTCAAGGTCAAAGAGTAGGGCTAAGATTCAAGTTCAGCCTTTCTGGCTATAGAGCCCATGGTCTTAGCCGCTAAAGCTTCACTGTTAACAAAGCACATTTCGCTTTATTGCAGGCCCCTAGTGAGCCCATAAACCAATCAGAACAGAAGCCCAGAGGTAGCAAGGAACCTACCGAAGGTCACACGGCTCGTCGGAGCTGGAGGGGGACATCCAGTCCAGCTCTGACTCCACATTCATGCTGTTCCCGTCACTCTGTGAACGCTGGGCAACAGCCAGAGCCGGGGGCACTGGTTTATGAAACGGCCTCTCCATCAGCACCTCGGAGGTCCCCCGCGGCCTCCTCGTGTTTCACGAAAGGCCTCATCTTCTCCCTCCCGCCCCCCCACCCCCACCCCCACCCCCGAGATTCTCAGACAGAACAGGTGGCCTCCCAGCCGGGAAGCTTTGGCTGCTGAGCTGACCCTGCCTGTCCCCGCCCCGTTCTCCCCTCACTGCCCACTAGGAGCTGTCGGTCGTCTTGGAGACGGCAGGTGATGGGAAAGGATGGCCAGCGAGGTCACGGCGGGAACTGGGCAAGGCTGTGGACAGGGAGACACCGTGCCCTTTGACCCTGCCTGACAGCCGGTTCAGCCATGCCCAGCCAGCGTAGGAGACCCGAGGTCGCCGGTAGGTCGTCAGGAGGAAAAAGGAAGGGCTTGGAATAGGGGGAGGCCAAGGCAGCGGCCCACGCCTCCCCAGGGCTAACGATAAGGGCATCAGGGAGCAAATGTCACGCCCCCACGTGGAGTGCCAGGGGTGGAAGCGGCCAGTGGAGAGCCCAGCTGAGGCCTGCCCTCACTGAGCATCCACAGAACGAGGATGGAGAGGTCTGACTCCCAGAGGCGGGCTGTGACGAGGCCCCTCTCTGCGCCCCCCCCCCCCCACGAAGAAATGCACTAGAAAGAGGCACCTGTCCGCTTTGGACTCTGTCTCCGTCTCTCTGCCCCTCCCCCACTGGCGCCCGCGCTCTCTCTCAAAAATAAATAAATACTAAAGACAAAGAGGGGACTGTGCCATGAGGAAAGAAGATGCCCCAAAGTCCTTTGGACCCCGAATTGAACCCCACACGCCCCGCCTACTAGGTGTGTGACTTTGGGCAGGCTTCTTCATCTCTCCCAGCCCTCGGTTCCCATCTGGAAAATGGGGGTGGTCGCAAGGGCTGTTGTGAGGCGTTAAGTGAGAAAATGCAGTGAGAGCTTCTTTTTTTTTTTTTTTTTTAATTTGGGATCACGTTTATTCATTTTTGAGAGACAGAGAGAGAGAGAGAGAGAGAGAGACAGACAGAGCACAAGCGGGGGAGGGGCAGAGAGAGAGGGAGACACAGGATCCGAAGCGGGCTCCAGGCTCTGAGCTGTCGGCACAGAGCCTGAAGCGGGGCTCGAACTCCAGACCTCCCTCCAGGCCTCGTCGCCAGGGCCGGCAGGTAAGGCCCGGCAGGGTAATGATGAGGCCACTCCCCACCTTCCTTGGGCCTAAAGATCGCCTCGGCCCTGACCTCTCCCGTGCATCTCTGACCCTCACTTTGTCACACCCTTCCATGTCACCGTCTGCAGGGTTGATCTTTTAATTGTGATTTTATTTCTTCTTTTAAATAGGAAACATATACTTGGACAAAATTCAAAAAGGCATAAAAGGGTAAAGACAGGGGAAAGTAAGTCCCTCCCTTTCTTGTCTCCCAGTCACCCGGTTCCCCTCTCGAAAGGGCAGCCACCGCCCGCAGTTTCAAGTGATCTAGTGATCCAGGGATAGACTACACGTTTTTGTTTTTGTTTTTTTACATTTATTTATTTTTGAGAGACAGAGTGAGACAAAGTGAGAGTGGGCGAGGGGCAGAGAGAGAGGGAGACACAGGATCGGAAGCCGGCTCCAGGCTCTGAGCTGTCAGCACACAGCCCGACGTGGGGCTCGAACCTACGAACTGCGAGATCGTGACCTGAGCCGACGTCGGGTGCTCAACCGACTGAGCCACCCAGGTGCCCCTAGTCTACACCTTTATAAGCAAAAACGCACGTGTATTTATACAGTCTTTTCTATTCCACATCAATAGCAGCATCCTATACACCTCGTTCTGGACTTTGCTTTGTCTTCTCCCAAGAACGGTCTGCCCTCATTAAGCCATAGAGAGCCGCCTCTTTCTTTTTTGTGGCTGTATAGTATTCCACTACCTGGCTCTACCATCATTATTTCCCGGCTTCCTAGTCATGGGCTCTCCTGCTGTTGCCCATCAAGCTGGAATAGTGCCACGATAAATCCTCGTGTTATCTGTCAGAGAAGCTCCAGGAAGCTGAATCTCTACGTCAAACGACATGGGTGTTTATAACTTTGATCCATGATGCCAAAATACCCTCCATGCAAGTAGTACCAACATAGTTCAAGAGTGCCCGCTTCTTCATACCAATCTCCACTTGGTGTAGAATATTTACGAACTTGCCCAATCTGATAGATAAAAATTATATCTCTGCCCGCTTTTTTAAAAAGCTTATTTATTTTGAGAGAGAGAGAGTGCAAGCAGGGGAGGGGCAGAGAGAGAGAGAGAGAGAGAGAGAGAGAGAGAGAACCCCAAGCAGGCTCTGCACTGCCAGCTCAGAGCCCCGGGGGCTTGAACTCATGAGCCGTGAGATCACGACCTGAGCCAAAATCAAGAGTCAGATGCTTAACTGACTAAGCCGCCCAGGAGCCCCTCTTCCCACTTTTAATTTGCATTTTTCTTATTATGGGAGAAAATGAGCAACTTTGCATATGCCAAAGAGCCATTTCTAGTCCTCTTCCTACAAACTGTCCGTTCCTAACCTTCCCCAGATTTTCTTATGTATGTCTTTTCCTTATTGATTTATGGGAACTCTTTACAAATTAAGATGTAGCCTCTATCTGTGATATAGGCGTCAGCATTTTCCCCAGTTCTTTTCTTCATTTTTAAATTTTTGACTTATTTCCATGTAGATTTTTTTAAATGATCTGGAGTTTCTGGGGTTTCTAGGGTTGGTCATACTTAGAAACCCTCTGAATTTCAAACCTTGACCCACACTAACTCCTCACGTTGGTCTATAGGCCGGACTTTTCCTCTGTGGAAATGCCCGTGCTGGAACCTGTTTTCTGCATCCAGCCTCTGGACGGCTCCAACCGGCTTTGGCTCTCCGCCTCCTCCCTGCCCTGTACCGCAGCACTTTGGCCCTGGGTTTCTGCAGCCACCGACTTCTCTGTCTGTCCAGCTCCTTCCCAGCCTGCTCCAAGCTGTGTGTCTGGTCTCTTCTCAGCACCCTGTCCCCTGCAGATGAAGCAATGCCTTAATCGCTCCTTCCTCATCTCCTACCTCTCCACTGTAGGCCACACTAGTCCAGCCACCCGAGCCCCCCTGCTCCTTCTAGAACGCAACCACACATAGGAACTTGACGCCGAAACTCTGACTCCTTGGCTCAAGCCGGAAGGGAAGGGCATCCGCGGACGATATGGCGGGTACCAGGGGGCAGAGCAGGAGGCAGGAAGGAGTTTCCCCAAACCTCTGCTAGCAAATCCCAACCTGGCTTCCTCCTTCGCAGCAACTTAGCTGAATTTCTATCTTTATTAATCAAATAACAAATTTAATTAATTACCTCAAATTGCTCTAATTGAATGTAGAACGAGAGCATGGACAAAATCCTAGAAAGTAATGAACCCAGGCCTTTGCAGCATCTGGAGTCGAAATGATCTTTAATTTCAATTTGGGTGCAAAAATAATGTGACTACGGTCACACCCTCGCCTCCCAGCCTGCTCCCTGACAGCTTCGTTACCACCCACCGCGCTGACGGGGGCTCAGCGTTCTGTTCTCCCTTCTTAGCAGCGATGTGCTTTCTGCCTCAACTTGTCTCAACCGAGAAATGGGTGCAAACCCCACCTGCAAGTGTTCGCTAAGTACTGGCTGGAGTCCATCAGTGCTTGGAGTGTGTACAGGAACAGACCCACTAGAGGCACAAATAATGAGATAGTAGCCAAGACCTCAGAAGCTAATTCCATCCAAGTCTCAGCTCTTTCCTCCTGCTGTGCCCTCTGCCAGGAACGCCTCTTCCCTACCATTTTCCCCAGTGGTTGCATCCCTGCCTTCAAGGCCAGTTCAGATGCCCTCTTCAAAGGAAAGCTACCCCCATTGTCTGCAGAAAGCGGCTGGAGGGACTGAGATGTTCTCCCCGCAGCTGCCTTCTAAGAAGTAACCGTGGGCCGGAGAGAGGAACAATATAACAGAACTTTCTTTTTTTTCTTTTCTTTTCTTTTCTTTTCTCTTCTCTTCTTTTCTTTTCTTTTCTTTCTTTTTTTTTTTTTTTTTTTTTTAGGTGGGGGCAGTGGATGTATTCTCTGGATGTTACAGATGAGGAAACAGAAGCTCAGAGACATGAAGTCCTTTTCCCATGATCACACAGCAGGGTAGTGGCTGCTGTGCTTAAGCCTAAGCCTAGGCTGATGTGCTTGCCCTTCTGGCCCTGCCTGGACATTGGTAGAAAAAGCCATACCCCAAGTTTCCCTTAAAACTCATCTACCCGTCCTCTCTCCCTGCTGAGCCACCTGATCTCATCAGTCCCCTCTCTCCCTGCTCCCCCAACACCTTCCCCTTTCCCTCACTCTACCCAGTCTTGCCTCCCAGCCCCTCCCCACCCCAGCTATGCTTTTGTTTCAGCCTTACCTCCAGGGGCCCTCAGATTAAGAAACAAGGATGCTAAGACAGTCAAGGTACTCCTGAGCCTTTCGTTCTTCTTCTTATGGTTATTATTGTGTATTGTTATTTTATGACTAGTCTTGCACTCAGCTGTCAGGTCTCGGTCAGCATCGCCTTTGTTGTGCCACGCTCCTGTTCAGACATCGACAATGGCTCCCTATTACCTATGGCCTTAAGTCCAAACGTCTCTTTCTGGCTCTCAAAAGCCTCCAAACCTTGCCTGCCCGTGGGTCTGGCAGCTCCCACCAACAGGCTCTGTGGGAAATTTACTTAACTCTTTTGAGCCTCCATTTTCGCTTCCGTAAGATGGGCATCGCAGTCCCTATCTTGTAAGACTATGACAAGGATACAATGCGAAGAGACAGGTGAAGGCTGGCACCACAAGAACCCACAGGAAACAGCCACATCCACAGCCCCTACCTTTCCCCCGCCCCCCAGCCTTGCCTCCCAATGAGCTACACAAACATTCTCAACGCTACCCAGGATGGGAGGTCTTCACTTCTCTAGAAACGCTTTTTTTATTATTATTATTCGTACCTCCACACCTTTGTTCCACACTGTTCCCTCTGCCTGCCCATCCTTCAAGGCCAACACAAGCTTGCCCCCCTACCACCACCACGTCATGATTAATTTGAACACCAGGCACAACCCAGAGTCCTCTGCCATCCATAAGTGGGATTTGGCATAAAACTGTCCTGAGAGCTGAAGACTAATTCCACTCTCTAGGGCTAAGGATAAGCAATTCCCCACCAGCCAGGATGTCTGAGCATCAGGCTCAGGCTTAGAGCCTCCCACCCATCCAACACGTGATGACACCCACCAGTATCCCTCCTCCCCACATCCACGAATATCCCTTCTCTTTCCATCCTCTGTGAGATTAACAACCTGCTCTTTAGCAAAGTCACCCTAAGAGGCTCTTTGGGTACAAAGCACACCATACCCTTCCTTTTCTTCTAGCTAAAAGTTGCATCTCCCTGAAATCTCAAAGGCCAGATCCTCCTGCCAAGAACATTCCACGTTAGTCCAACCCCAAGGTGCAGAGAAACTCTGAGGGGCCACCTCCTGTCCCTCACTCTCCTTTTGACTCCAGGACCTGTGCGAGGGAGCTGACCCCTCCACTGACTGATGGGGAAACTGGGTCCCTGATGGAACAAAATGCTCACCTGGGGCCTCAGGTGAAGGGGGGGAAAAATAGAAGATCTCTGAGCAGCAAGGTCATCCAGGACTGCAGGGAAGACCAGCACAATCGATGGTGCACCTGCAGTCATATGTCACAGGGAGTCAGCCGGCCATCGGCACCCGCTCCTCTCTTCTCTCAGCCCAAGGCTGGCCCCACAACCCTAGCATCTTAGGGCAGGAAGTGTGCCTTGATCACCCTAGCCCTGCACCCCTCCCACTCCTTTCACCCCAAAGACCACCAGCTCCCTTCCCCAGACCCCAGACCACTTGCCAAGTTCCATCCATCTTCCTGCCTCCTGTGTTACTTTCCTAGGCCTGCAGTAACAAATTACCACCGACAGGCTTAACGACCCCGGAAGTGTGCTCCCTCACAGCTCCGGAAGCCAGCAGCCCAAAATGTAAGCGCCAAAGGGGCCACGTTCCCTCTGAAGGATCTGAGAGATCCTTCCCTGCCTCTTCCAGCCTCCGGGGGCTCCTGGTGTTCCTTGGCTCATGAATACATAACTCCAGCCTCTGCCTCTGCCTCCGGTCTCCTTTGGGTCTATGTGTCTCAAATTTCTCTCTCCTTTATCTTATTAAGCACCAGTAATTGGATTTAGGGCCCACCCTAAATCCAGGATGATCTCATCTCCAGATCCTGAACTTCATTATATCTGCAAAGACTCTACTTCCAAATAAAATCACATTCACAGGTGCTGGGAACTAGAACTTGGACATACCTTTTTAGGGGACGCGATTTAACCCCCTGGGTCACCGATCCCTGCCCACCACGCCCCAAGCCGAACTGCCTCTGGGACAGAATCATTCAGGTTTTCCTGAAAACCTAAAAGGGGTTTCAGGGACTTTAGCAGCCTGAGCCTGGGGAGCTGCCCACTCACCCCAGCCCTCTGACCCTCTGGAAAATGGCCCAGCTACCCTCAGGCCCTCCATGATGAGCTATGGAGGGGCCCTCGGACGTCTCTGTGGGCAAAGCATGATGTGAGTGCAGAAGCCAAGCCCCAGTGCCAGGAAGATGGGGTTCAGTCGTTGTGCTCTGCCACTTGCCAAACCTATGACATTAGATGACTCTCTGTGCCTCAGTTTCCCCACCTGTAAAATGAAGAAGGTAATGTGCTCATGGAGGAATTCTTGTACTAGAAATAACACAGTAACAGCCCTGGAAGGGTATGCAGTACGTACCCCACAAGCAGTGGCCATGACTGTCCCCTTCCATCACTCTTTTCCTCCCAGGGAAGCCTCTCGCCGGCAGTTCCCCCCGACGAGGACACTCCAACTTTTCCCTCCGTCTCCAGAAAGTCAGGAAACTTGGTTTTCCTCATAGCATTTCCCGAAGGAAATATTGTTATTCCCATTTTGCAAATAAGGAAACACACGCACAAGAGGGGACCCAATTTGCCCCAAGGACAACGCACTGTGAGTGAGGGGGCTGAATGAAGCCCCACACCCGGGACCCGTTCATTGTTTTGAAGCCCATCTGTCTTGACTCCCTCGACCCTCCGACCCTTTACAAGGGCATGTTGCTTCCCAGGGTCACACCCTGACAAGGCTGTCGTTGGAACAAACACTTGAAGGGCTTTATGGTTTGGTTTTCCCCCATTTCCACCTCGCAACAAGCCCTGAAAGAAGTAGGACGGATGTCATTGACATTATCATGCCCATCATGCTGATGATGAAACTGAGGCTTAGGGAGGAGGAACTTAGGGCCCAACATCACACTGCTCTGGGCTGACAGCGGCAGAACTCAGGTCTCCTGATTCGTAATTCATTGCTCCATCCATTTCGCTACACAGTCCAGAACTCAGTCATTCATTAAACAGTGAAAAATATAACGATAGGTAATATGCAACGTTATTACAACCATGAGAGGTAGATAACCCTTCATCCCTCTCTGGCAAGTGAGAAAATGCCAAGTGCGGAGTCGGGATTTGAACCCACGTCTCTGGCCCGGCTCCAAACTGCCCCCAAGCCAGCTCCAAACCCATCGCGCTGCAAATATCTGCTCCTGCAGGATCCCGAGAGCCATACGTCAGGGGATAAAAGCACCAGTCGTGGTCCCTGCCCTCAAGAGGCTTCCAGTCTCACAGGAGAAGTAAGCCCAGGTGGCCAGAGGCCGGCTGCACAAGAGAAACAGATACCGCGGCCTGTTCAGAGGGGTGGGCCAGCCTCACCCCTCCCAAAGGAGCCGCCCTCTCCTTTCCAGAAGCTGAGTTTGGAAGGGGGCTGGACAAGGGAGCTGCCACTCTGAGTAGAGCATCATCCCCCACGCCCAGGCCCATCCCTGAGATGGTCCATTTGAGGCAGAGAGGTGGTACTGGTGGGGCTCACTGGGAGCTGGTGGGCTGGGACCTTTGGGGCCCCTCCAATCAGAATGACAAGGCTGGGAGGGGCATGGCTGGCCACCAGGACAGAGGGAGCAGGTGTCTCAGCCTCTCCCTGTTCCCTGGCAAACCTCCTCTTTTATAAATTGTTGTCTTTGCAGGGAGCCAGAGTGAGCTGGGGCTTCGGCATCTCTGAATGACAGCCTGGCAGAGCCAGGCCCATCTGCCTGGGGCCATGCAGGCTCACATAACATCCCCGCCCCACCAGCAGCCCACCCGCCCACGAAAACGCCATTGCACCCAGGACACACAGCATCCTGGCAGGTGCTGGCTCTACATAGCTGATGGCATGTGGGTTGTGTGGGCTTTTGGGCAAAGTAGCCAAAGAATCAGAAGGACTTTGGAACAGACTGCTTCTGGAGGTAGTGAGTTCCTCATCCCTGGAGGGGTTCCAGGGGGAGCTAAATGACCATGTGACGAGCATACAACAGCCAAGCTGCATGCTCTGAAGCATGGTGGGGGCATAGAGGAGGCTGGATCAGGTGATCCCAAAGTTCTCTGGGTTCCCGTGTTACACCTGGGGTTACATAGACTGGGAAATCTTAGCACCGTGGTGGCTTCCCAAGACCATGACCTCTGTCTCCAGCTCTCATTTGCCAGGAAACTCACCTGCGTGGGCTCCCGCTCGGGCCTCAGCCCAACTTCTCTGGATGCAAGAAACAGCCAGGAAAGGCTCCGCCCACATTCACGGACTGCGTTCCTCAGTAACTGTTTGCTCCTCACTGAGCATATAGGTGGCTCCTTCAAGATGCACCACTGAGGCTGCTGGCTCCCTGGGCTTTCCAAGAAGTGACACCCCTCTGATCCCTGGGGAACCTCTGTTAGGATAGGGACCCTGTGAACTTCCTCAATCTTGGAAACTCCCCATTTTCTAAAGCTGACAGTTTATGAAACAGTTGACTTTTGGGATCAGAAGTGGGAGTTTCACATCACAAACTCCATGATGGCAGGGACCCAGTCTCTTCTTGCCCATGGTGGCACTTAAATAGTTATGGATCAAATGAACAAATGTCTAAGTAAACAAATGATATAAAGGTCAGCTCATGCACGTTTCTTGCAGGAAACCAGAGTCACCTGTGGAATATCACCTCTGTCCTCTCTCTGAGGAGCTAGAGGAAGAGTATGACATTCTGGAAGGCACATCACCTCCGGGGTCAGAGTACCTGGGTCCTAGTGCTGCTTCATCAACCACCCTGCTTCATTAGCTGCAAAATGAGGATAATACTTCCTACTTCAGAAAGATGGATGCCAGGGGCGCCTGGGTGGCTCAATCTGTTAAGCGTCTGACTTCGGCTCAGGTCATGATCCCTGGGTTCTGGGTTTGAGCCCTGCGTCAGGCTCTGTCCTGACAGCTCAGAGCCTAGAGCCTGCTTTGGATTGATTCTCTCTCTCTCCTTCTCTCTCTCTCTCTCTCTGCCCCTCCCCCACTTGCTCTCTGTCTCTCTGTCTCTCTCTGTCTCTCTCTCTCAAAAATAAAAACAAACAAAAAGAAAGAAAGATGCCAGGACGACGCTCTGAGACATTCTTAAATTGCCTGGCATACAGTAGGCACTCAGTAAATGAAGCTTGCAATAGTTATTAAAGTCATTAGTTCCCCAAATGTCTGCAGTTATCTTTCCAAGCACATGGCAGGATCCTACTTCTCCCCTCCTTGAGATTGGATGTGGCATATAATTTGCTTGGGCCAATGAAATGAGACCCAGAAGTGGTGTATTACCCTTGAGGGAGACTTTAAAAGCACATGTGCACCTCACCATGCTCTCTTTCTCTGGCCTCCACAGTCATGGCAGCAATAAGGGAGAGCCACACAGCCCTGGTCCTGGAATGAGGAAGACATGGGCAGATTCCTCCAGCTGACCCATGATGCAGGAACATGTGGCAGATTATAAAGACGGCTGCAATATTCCTCCCGTCCCCGTGTGTGCTTTCCTTTGCAATATGACTTTGCTACTCCCCCCATCCAGAGATGGAGTCTATTTCTATATCCCTTCCCTGCTCAGCTGTGTGACTTCCTTTGGCCAGTGGAATATTAGAAAATGTGATGCAGAGACTTGCGAAGTGCTTGCACACTGAAGCTTACTCTCTTTTGTGGCTTGGAACTCAGCCACCGTGTAAATGAGTCAGGGCTAGCCTTCTGGAGGAAGCGAGACCTCACAGAGAAAGGCCCCCGCTGTCCCAGTTGAAGCCCCAAACATGTGAGTGGCTTATATCTAGCTCCATCTCGATTGCCACACTCCACAAGAGCTACCCAGCCAACCCTGGTTTTTGGAGTGGTTTGCTACTCAACAAAGGCTAACTGATACTACGTAGCATGAATGTAAAATAAAGCTCAGAGTATTAAGCCACTGACCTCTGGGGATGTTCATTACCACAGGATAACTTAACCCATTTTGATTGATATATTTCCTTCCCCTTTCCCTCTAGGAAAAGAAGAACTTCCCAATTAAGTTGCAATGGGCTTTGCCCTTCACAGTTGCCCTCCTGTTCAACCATTTCCTTCCACGAAGCCCACTCTCTGCTTCTTCTGAGGTAGGACCTTCTGCCATTGACCGTTTCCCTAGGATGAGTTATTCACTGGGCACATCATGGAGCCTTCTCCTCACCTCCCATGTGTGGACCAACCTCTCTGGGGTTGACTGGGCCTTAGAGACAATATACGCCCATGTTGTGACACCTGTCTTCATGATGGACTCTGAGGCAAGGCAGGTTAGTCCCAGTCCACTATCAGCGTTCGACCACTCCCTTCACCTATATCATCTGGTTGCAAAATACAGTGAAAAGGACATGGCTTTTTTTTCAGCATCAAGCACACCTGGGTTCAAATCCTGGCTTCCCCATTTGCCTTTTATTTTTTTATTTTTAAAAAATTTTTTTAACGTTTTTATTTATTTTTGAGACAGAGAGAGACACAGCATGAACGGGGGAGGGTCAGAGAGAGAGGGAGACACAGAATCGGAAGCAGGCTCCAGGCTCTGAGCCATCAGCCCAGAGCCCGACGCGGGGCTCGAACTCGCGGACCGCGAGATCGTGACCTGAGCTGAAGTCGGACGCTTAACCAACTGAGCCACCCAGGCGCCCCCCCCCCACATTTGCCTTTTAATCTTGGCTGTGTCACCTCTTAGTTGTGTGGCCTTGGGAAATTTTTTTAACTTCACTGAACTTCAGTTTCCTTCTCTGTGAATTGGAGGTTAAAATTCCCTGTTCACATGCCTATGAGAATTATAAATATATTAAGTGTCCAGCACAGTGCCTGACACATAGTAGACACAACATAAACAATAACTGATCATGATCCTTTGGAGCCAGAGGACCAGTTCTCAAATCCAGCTCTGCCATTGACTGGCAGTGTGTCCTTGGAAAAGTCACTTGGCTTCATGAGCCTTAGTTTCCTTCTCTGTAAAATGGGAGTTACAATGGATGTTTGGGCATGGTCAATTCAAGGATTAAAAAAAAAAGTTGTATCATGAAATGCATGGCATGTAGTAAGTTCTGGAGAAGATAGTTCTTTCTTTCCTTCTAATTATCAAATTCCTTTGAGGGCAGAGCTTGTGTTTTATCTCTGTACCCCGCCCCCTACTTTCTCTCTCTCTCTCTCTCTCTCTCTCTCTCTCTCTCACACACACACACACACACACACACCAGGGAATAGATCCCCAGTGACCCAGACTCCTCCAATCCAGAGATACCTGTGCACACTCATCTTCAAGAAAGATTTCTCAGCCCAGATAGCCTGGTTCCATCATGCATCAACTAAACCAAAAGAACAAACAGAGCCGAGGTAGTATGGAGACCCCTCTGTGCATCTCACTCCAACATCATCCTCATCCTCCCCCCACCTCCGTCCTCTTGCCTCACCCTCTCCCACAAGCATGCTCCATAACTGCTCGAGAGCAGTTTCCATGGTGATAGCATTTTAAAGTTTTCTAGGAGCAGAACAAGAATAATTTTCCACCCTCTCCTCCTCCTCCGTGGCAATCCGGGAAAAGGGAGCTTATTACAGATAAAGGGTGGGGTGAGGGGCAACGAGGGAAGAAGCAGCTCTTTCTTTCATCACCTGATTGGATGAGAAGAAATTCCTTACTCCCAGTGCCCCTCCAGCTCCCACCATCATCCCCTGGGCTCCTAGGTCACTTGGTCCTCACCCACCGCTGTATGGATGAAGGGATGAGATGGGTGAGGGTAATAAAAGAAAGAGATAAAAGAGATAAAGGGCTGACTGATAGGTTCCTAATCACATGCACACACATACTTGCAAACACAGTGGCTACAGTCACTAATCCCACTTTGGGAAGTGATACTTATTAATAGAGAAGAGCAGATTATAAGTGGAGACTTCTATATAGCCTGGTTGGGACCCATAATTGAAGTGGAATCTATATGCTACAACCACCTTGCAGGTATCTTTGCAACCTGCCATCCTAAAAGAGGTCCACATACACTGTGAAAGAGTGTTGTGGTCATGCTGCCCTCTGATGACAGTGAACACCAGGCTGAATGAAGTGTGGGTGGGTACTCAACATTTCATTCATTTCCTATTATTTGCCTCCACAGTCTTCTTCTCCCAGCCTCCAGCAGGGTTCCTTCACACTCATTCTCCAGTCTTTGAAGGTTCTTTGGTCCAGATTGTGGGCCCCCATCCAGTATGCATATGAATTCCTGGCCAGAGCCCCTGAGGCTGACACCACTCAGGAAGAGTAGAAGGTGGGAATGGGCTGTGAATGGTTTACCTCCCTTACCCTCATGTCATGACAGTAAAGAGGGCAACTGTCCAAGGCCCGGTGAGTCAGGATCCCCAGGAGGGGCTAAGAAACTAGCTAGCTGAAGCATAAGGTAGAGGCACAGGTTCAGATGGAGGGATGTCCAGTCAAGCAGAGGTCTGAAACCAGCAAGATTCCTTCCCCATTTTGTCCCTAAATTCAGGGACATCAGAATCAGGAGAAAAAAGAGCTAGATTCAATTCCTGATTCTACCAGTCACTAGCTGGGTGACCTTAATAAAGTCACTCGACGTCTCTGAATCTTTCCTATGTCTATTTTCCTAAGGGTTATTTTAAAAATTCAAAGTGAAAGCATCTTGCAAATTAGCATATACCACAAACTTGTAAGATATTTCTTTCCATTACTTTAGCAGAGTTAGTGACCAATACAAGCTTCAAGTCTGGTCTTAAACAGCATTTTAGCTGAACCCAGGAGATAAGAAAAATTCAAATGCCAATCTAGAAATGCAAAGTCCTCAAGAAATCAAGTTAATAATAAGGTAACTCCGGTTTCACAGGGACCTGCTATATGACATTGGACAAGTCACTTGTCCTCTCAGGGCTTTGTCTTTCTTTATCAAAAGAAGCTTTTACGGGTCCTTTAGTGCTGGAATCTAAGCGAGATAGGAGGCTAAGTCAAGCTAGACAGTGTGGAGCCAGGGTCAGCACCAGGGACAGCTCCCTGGAATAGGGAAACCAACGTGACTCCCAGTTACCAGAGACCTGGGTTCAAGTTCTGACTGTGGCCCAAACACAGTGTTACCTTGAACTGGTATACAGGCCTCTCTGAGCCTCAGTGTCGTCATCTGTACATTTAGCCCCACGGACTCACTGAGATGAGTATCATGCCCACGCCATAAGTAGGGCTTTGATTGTGAATCCTGACTCTGATGTCTACTAGCTGTGTGTCGTAGGGCAAACAGATTCCTCTCTCTGAGCCTCAGTTGTCTCCTCTGTAATATGGGAACTAAATAATGCCTCTCTCACACCACTCTTATGAGATTTAGATGAGAATTTAAATGAAGGCTTATATATAGCCTTCAGTACATGCCTGTCCCATAGTAAGTGCCCAATTAAAGCCAATTCCTCAGCAACCCTCCCTTCTTGAATTGCAGTGTCTCTTGTTTTAGGAAACCTCCAGCTGGGACATCTCTGGCTGGGTCATTTGGCACAAGAAAGACCATGGGCAAGGGGCCAGATGCCATTTAGTTGAATGTTGTTTTTAAAGGGAAATGGCACATATCCCTATAAAGCTGAACCCTGATTAAGGCCTCTCTGACAGGGTTGGCCCCTCTGTCTTTGGTTGACCTCCCAAACCTGGAGCCCTGGCTGGTCAAACAGTGCAATGCTAAGTAATAAAGGCACTGGGAGGGCAGCTAGAGCTCAGAGAAAAGGACAAGCCCCTTTTCCAGCTCCAGGCTTCTATCCTTCTTGTCTTATGTTGCTGACTGGGGGCAGGAGGTGCAAACATGCAGCCTATAGGGTTTGCAAAGATCTAGTTTAGTCCCAACTTGGCAAACAATTTGCTGCGTGACTCGGGTTGACTCCCTTCCCATCTCTGGACCGCAGTCTCCATCTCTCAAAACCGAGGAGCTTAGAGTAGGTGCTGTCTAGAGATGCCAGGAGCCCCCATGTCTCCCCTTAAGCCTGTTCTGTGGCTGCAATGAGGACTCAAGATGCCATTGACTTCTCTGCACCCAGCCCAGCCTATAACCTGCTGGGCCCTTACCTAGGCTCACCCAGAATTCTGTCTGGGCTATCATCCACAGACACCCAGGCTGCCCCGTAAAGCCTTCTCACAAGTCATTGGGAAGATGATCCAGAAGCCTCTAGGGCTTTGTGACCCAGAGACTGAGGTCTTGAGATCTTCCAGGAGAAGGGATATGCTATTTTATCCTGAGCTTCATGGGGATGGTGGGAGAGCCACCATTTCGACTTTCAGCCTGATTCCCTCAGGGCCCAGGAGAGCAAGGCTGTTTTGTAGGCAGTTAGGCAAAAAGGTTAATACATTAGGAGGGAGAAATCCACCAGCTCAGAGCCCAGAGTGTGGCTCTTCTACCCAGAGATCTCCCCAGAAGTTGCACGTCTTTGCTCCCGGGGTAGGACTGGGGAGAGAGGACCACACCGTCAGCTGCTCGTGGGCCCCAGAGCCTCCTTTGTGAGTAGAATGTCCTCATAGAGCTGAGTCTTTAAGACAGACTCATGGTGCAGAAGGCCTGGGATGCTCTGGGTTAATATTATACATGCTCATGGTCCTTCTAGAGAGGCAATGTGGTACAATAGTCAAGAGCAGAGAGATTGGAACCAAGCTGCCTGGACTACCCAGTCTCAGATAAGTTACTCAACCTCTTTGTGTTTGTGTTTCCTCATCAATAAAATGGAAAGACTATTGTTTGCTTCCTAACAAGCATTCCAAAAACCCCAGTTTTTGTTGTTACTCCTGTCTGGTGGAGTACAGGATTACACTGTTCAGAAGAGAGGCCCCTCGGTCATTTTTTATAATGCTCTGTGAGGGTAACAGGCAAGGCACTATTATCCTCATTATGTGGATGAGTACACTGAGGCCCAAAGAACACAAAGGACTGACCCAAGGGACAGAGTCAGGCCCAAAACCCAGGCCTCTTGAATCCAAGTTCTCTGCCCTTCCATAAAATACTCTCAGGAATTATATCCATAGCTTCACTGAGCCAGGCACCTTTCCATATACCATCTCATCTAACCCCCTTTACAAACCCCTAGCTTAGGCATTGTTATCCCTACTTTTCAAACAAGAAAACTGAGCCTAAGAAAGGGACACCATGGAGCCCATTGACTTTTCCATTCTACAGTGCCTCAGTCATGAGGAAGACAGCTCCAGCCCTGCCCTCCCAGAGGCGGCAAGACCTTGGGTTGGACCCTTCTGGGTCCCCTTCTGGGTTGGACCAGAGTTCCAGCCTCCAAGCATTTTTATTCCACACCCCTCTGTGGAACCTTGACCTTGGAGTACTAGACTTGGAACCAGGAACCCTTCAGAGTCCAGGCCCACCCTGGCTCTTTGTCTCTCAAGGCCAACAGGCAGATTTCCCTGCTCGGAGTTCATTCTGAGCCAGTTCTTCCTCAAAGAGCCCTGGACGATGTGGCTCTGCTGTTTGGCAACAAGTTTTCTTTTTTCTTTTTAATTTTTTTAAAGTTTACTTATTTATTTTGAGAGAGAGAGAGCAAGTGGGGGAGAAGCAGAGAGAGAAGGAGAGAGAGAATCCCAAGCAGGCTCTGCACTGTCAGTGTAAAAGCCCAGCGCGGGGCTCAAACTCACAAACCATGAGATCATGACCTGAGCCAAAGTTGAATGCTTAACTGACAGCCACCCAGTCAGTTTTTCTTTTTTTAATGGATTTTTCTTTTTTTAATAAAAAATTATTTTGATAAAGCATTCTTATAAGTCATGGATGTCAGCCCAGACACCGCAGAAAAGTATCAGCATAGACTCAATGTATGACTTGGTGTTTTAATTCCAGCAACATCCCCTAGCTCTGTCGCCAGTGCCAGCCCTGCCCACCCCGCCCTCATGGTAAGGCTGGAGAGGTCTGTATGGCCTGGAGCTGTCCCCCAAGAACCCAGGCCAGCCTCATCATCAGGATGAGTTGGGTCCCAACATGCCCCAAACAGAATTTCCAAGGTCAAGGTCTCACAGCCCCATAGAGTATAACATTCCTGAAAGTCAGAGATGAGAAGAAATTCAGATACCACCATATCCAACCCACTCACTTACAGGTTGGAAAACCAAGGAATTGTCAAATTATACTGCATATATCAGGCCTCTTTTGTCATGTTATATAACTAACCTTGTAGAGAAGGGGCAAGAAAAGATGTGACAGGCACCTTGCCTGGGCAAGGTGAGTGTGGAAAGACCCAGAGACACAGACTGGGAGGAGAAATGAGCTGTTATGTACTAAGCACTATTATGTGCCAGCTGCTGGGCTCATCACTTTTATAGATGATGTCATTCAGTCATCCCCACCTTACAGATGTGAAAACTGAGGATCCAGAAAGATTAAGTGACTTACCCAGGGTCACACAGCCAGGATGTGGACCCAGGTCTTCTAGACCCCAAATCCTAGGCTCTTCCCATTGAAGGTGGCTATGGTAGGTTTCCCTCTTTAGCAGCAAAAGCCTGGAGTCAAATCTCCTTTGTTCTCTACTCTTCCTGACTTGTTTGCTGGGATCAGGGACTCAGTTGCCCTCTATTTTCATCAAATAAAAGAGTCCTCCTGGGCCTAACCGGCTCTCTGTTGGCTTAGAAGTCTCACCTTTCCCGTAGGTGATAGGTACACTTTCCACCATTTTGGGTGTCTTTTGACCTACTGATATCAAATGACCCAATCAATACCCTTGCTTCCATCATGTCAAGTCAATCCCAGATATACCCGGAAATGTTTCAGGATGCATGGGCCAGTCACCAGAGGGAGATGAGATTATGAGGCGAGACACAAAAGGCAAACCTCTTCAAGTTGGGGGTGGAAAGGACACTGGAGGGCTTGCTCACCCTGATTCTGTCTATAAAGCACCTGCCACTTGTCCTGGCCACGTAGTGATGAGGGTTGAGAAACATTGCAGTGGAGGGGGCTTTTTTGACCGATAGTAGCCTAAACCTCAACTTTATATTCTCAACAAATTCCTCTGCACTAATTTGAAACACCCCTGGCGTGCTCCCAAAATGACGGCAGCATCCTGGTATCAATCACATGTCTATAGATGCTGTGAACTCAATCAGTCTCTACCTATATTTCATTGCTCTGGGGTCCCAAATAATTGGTTACAAATGTGGGAGGATAGCAGGTGGCCATCACACCTTCTATTATGGCTGATGCCCTGTGGGGACCACCTCATGCCCAGCTGAAACATCCCCCACCAGGCCACACAGGCCGCTCAAAGTTTCACATGGGCAAATGGCTACCGTTATGGGCAGAATGACGCAGCCTGCCCCCAAACGTGCGTGTGGAAATCCTAATTCCAGTACCTTAGAATGTGACTGTATTTGGAGATGGGGTCTTCAAAGAGGTAATTAAGCTAAAATGAGGTGATGAGGGTGGGCCCTAATCCAGGATGACCGGTGTCCTTATACGAAGAGGAGACAGGGACATAGACTACACAGAGGGAAGGCCATGTGTGGACGCAGCAAGAAGGCGGCCATCTGTAACCCAAGGAGGGAGGCCACATTTTGATCTTGGACTTCTAGCCTCCAGAAATTAAATGTCTGTTGTTTAAGGCCCCCAGTCTGTGGCATTTGTTAAGGCAGCCCTAGGAAATCGATACAGCTGCCCCCTTGCTGTCTTCTCTGCAACTTACCTAGCTGTCTCCTCCCTCCTTTCCCATCCCCTCCCCCTGCATTGTTTACCCTGCGTTAAAAAGTGCATTCTGGGAGGGAGAGGTTGGGATGGGCATTTTAACATTTTTAGGGCTAGGGTAGGGAAGGATGAGGGCAGATTGAGGCCTTTCTTTTCCTCCAAGCAGCTCATCTCTCTGATGCCAAAGGCATTTTAAGATTATAAGAAGCTAAATTGATGAGCCGTGTCCACCCCAGTCAGTGAAAAAGCCAGGTGTCTGGGACCCAGGGAGCATTTTCCACAGAAAAAATATTCGTAAAGGCAGACTGGTTCCCAGGCTAGCCCACAAAAGCCTGCTCGGGCAATCCTGGAGCTCCGAAACAAATTCTCTCTTTCTTAGAGAACATAAGGTGCCACACAGCCTCAAAAATCGTCTTTAAACCCTACAGGAAAACAGTGACGTCCACCACAAAGTTGGGGGGGAGGGTGTGCTTTCCTGTGGGATGGCGGTGCCTGGAGGAAAGCAGATGGGTTAGGGGAGGCCCAGGAGGTAAACGAAGCCTGTGGTGGCGATTCTGAAGTGGGCTTCTGGGATTTCTCAAGGGCTTTTGAGGCTGAGCACTCTTGTTCTTTATTACGGCTAATTTCACTTCAGAATGCAGGGTCCCCTTTGTATCCTCACAATTGAGCTGATCAGCCGTGATTGGGACCATTTGCAGGGGGGGAAAGCAGGTAAGAGAGAGGGACAGAGAGCCGGGAGAGGGGATGTGATTGTGCAGGAAATAGCAATGGGAAGAGGGCTACAGGGGGGCCATTACTGGGAGAGAGGGACTGGCAGATGGGTGCAAACTGGGCACGTGAACTCTGTCTTTCCTCTACCTTCCAGCGGGCACCAGGCCACAGGGAAGGGCTCCGGAGTCACGTGTTCTGGCTTGCATCCCGCTTCTACCACGCACTGGCTGTGTGACCTTGAGCAAGTGACGCAGCCTCTCTGTGCTTCAGTCTCTGCCCCTGTGAAATGGAATGATAAGAGCACCCAGCTCACTGGGTTCTTGTGAAGCCGTCAATATTCACACTGAATGCTTGCAAAGTGCCTGGTGCGTAAGCACCTGGTAAGAGTCGGTTGTGAAGTCGTTGTCGATACCCATGTCCCAACCTCACTATCAGCCTAACTCTGAGGAACAGAAGTAGACAAATTGGCTGGGCCAGCAGAGGTGCCTCTGTCTGTCGTAAAGGGCCACCAAGTGCCTATGGCATGGGTCGAGCCAACTGCCCTCCCCCCAGCCCCCCGCGACCACTGCTGGCATTCTCTCCTGACCTTGACCTGCCCGTGGCCACTCAGTAAGAAGCCCTCAATGCCATGGCCTCTCCCACAGGGGGACAGGACCCGGACGTCCCTCTGCAGGCTTCACGGGGAGCCTGAGGGGTGGGGGCGGGAGGGGGGGCGCAGGCTGGAGGAAGAGAACTGTGAATCCCCCCCCCCCCACCCCCAGAGGAGCTGCTCCAAGGAGCCAAAGCTGGCGTTTTCATTCCAATTAATTATCCTTTTAGAGCAGTTCAGGCTGCTGGAAAGCAACAAGGAGAGATCCATTTATATTAAAATCAGCCCCAGCCCTTCTTACCAAGCTTCTAGCCTAGGTGTGGATACAATAGGCCTAAACTGGGGAGACTGAGAGACAGCGTAATCCCGCTGCCCGGGCTCCCCAAAAAGGCGGACCCCCAGGACGGCACAGAAGCCCGCAGACTTCTGAGAAGGCCTCTGTCCTGCAGAGGCTGATAAATTAAGTGCTGCTGACAGAGACCCGGCCACCAGCTTTAACGAATGTGCTTTGAGGGGCGCCTGGGTGACTCAGTCCATCAAGCATCTAAGTCTTGATTTCGGCTCAGGATTTCGGCTCTCCTCGCTCGTGGAATCAAGCCCCGCATTGTGCTGACAGCTCAGAGCCAGCTTGGGATTCTCCCTCTCCCCCTCTCTCTCTCTCTCTGCCTCTTCCCTGGTGGCTCTCTAAATAAATAAATAAATACACTTTTTTTAAAAGGTGGTTTGCAAAACTGGTTTCTTCATGGAGAAGCTACTTGGAGAGGCTGGTGGCTTGTCTCCATTCACCTCTCCACAGAGCCCAGGTCCAACCTGAGCCTGACCGCCCCCCACCGCCCAAACTGTCCCCTGCAAAGGCACGCTCCAGTCCACGCGCATTTTCTGAGTATGGTCTCAGTCCATACTCCAGCTTGATGGTCAAGGAAGACTTCCAGGAGGAAGCAGAGCCATGAGATTTCCTGATGGATTCGGATGTGGAGTATGGAAGAAAGAGCACAGTCAAGGGGAGGGCAGAACTTTGGGACCGGACCCCCCGGGGAAGGAGTCTTGCCTTCACCTGAGATGGAGATGGCTATGGGAGGATCAGGTTTGGGGTGGGGGGATGACCCCAGGAGTGTGGTGGGAGACAAGTCAGGTTTGAGATGCCTGTTCGAGGTCCCTGGGATCCTCACCTCTGAGCTCGGGAGCCAGGCTGGCCACTTTTATCTCTGCTCATTTTACCTGGCCTTCGGGCCACTTGCGTCAAGAGACCAAGAGATCACACAGCAGAGTCACGTTCTCTGACTCCTAGTCCAGTGCTCCCACTTCTTCCCCAGCTGGCTTCTCCAAAGGGTCAGGTGTGAGGTGGGGGTTGATGGTCTCTGGTGCCCTTTCCTTCTGGACACCAGGTTCTGTCTCCCGATCACCCCTCCTCAAGCCTGCACTCGTGACTAATCTATTGGAAAATGTATTATTACCTATTTCATACTAACGTGAAAATGGCCAACGAGAAGGAAGAGCCTTGGAGGCCACTGAGGAGCAGGGAACAATCAATAATGATGAGAATAATACTGAGGCGCCTGGGGGGCTCAGTGGGTAAGATGTCTGACTCCTGATTTCAGCTCAGGTCATGATCTCATGGTTCATGAGATTGAGTCCCTTAGCAGGCTCTGGGCTGACAGCATGGAGCCTGCTTGGGATTCTCTTTTTCCCTCTCTCTCTGCCCCTCTTCTGCCCTCTCTCTCTCTCAAAATAAATAAATAAACTTAAAAAAAAGAACAGAAAAAAATTATGAGAATAATAGTAATGCTCATAATAATGTAGTATCTAACGTTTATATATCACTTATTATGTGCCAGGCACTATAATAAACACTTTATGTATGTGTGTGTTTTATTTTTATATCCTACCCATAACTCTTTGAGAAAAGTGGGTTTTTTTTTTGTTTTTGTTTTTTTTTTTGTACAGAAGAGAGGACACTGAGGCACAAGCCCAGGGTTATATAGCTAGGACATGGCCGGCTCAGGATTTGAACTCAAACAGTCTGGCTCTAGAGCTCCCTGTCTGAATCACCACCGTCTGTCGCCTGTCTATACAGCCTTGTCAGTCCTGACATCAAGCCTGTGAGTGTAATAGTTCATCCCCACTGTGCAGGAGGGAACACAGACATGAGAGAGGAAGCAAGCCGCCCAAGGTCATGCGGCTGGCACCAGTGGGGCCTACATAGGGCTACCAAGTGAAAGACAGGATGCCCAGTTAAATTCTAATCTCAGAGCAACAGAATTTCTTGAGTATAAGTATATCTCACTCAATATTTGGGATATACTTACACTTAAAAAGTATTTGTTCTTTATCTCAAATTCAAATTGAACCGGGCGTTCTGTATTTTTATTTGTTGAGTCTGGCAACCTTAGGCCCAGGGGAGGATCTCCCCCAGCTCGGCCCAGCTTTCTCAGTCTCCCAGGCTGAGCCCGGCTCCTCAAACCCAGAGGGACCAAGGAAACGAGGTGGCCCCCTGGCTGCCCTCAGCCCTGACATCCCACCTCCCAACAGCCTGTAGGGCCTCCCAGTGCTGCAGCCGTCACCGGGAAATCCCTGAGATCCTTCCCTAGTCGTCCCTCCCAGAGCGGTTGGGTGAGGTGCTGGGCCCACTGAGGCAGCATCCAGGCGCCCCTAAACACCAGGCTTAGAAACTTCCGGCCCGCAGCCCCTGAGCGAGCACACCCATACATCACAGGCAGGTGGAAGTCGAAACTCATTCCTCACGCCAACGTACTAGGGGGATCAGTCGCCTCTTTTGGGCAAAGCTGCAATACATTGGGCATTTGCCAGCCCCGTACCCACACTCAGACACGCACCACGCATGCACTGGAACAGAACCATTCCCAAATTTCCACTGCAGGGTAACAACTTATAGCTGTAAAGGCCCAGCCCCTTGGGCAATAACCAGTTGCTTTTTAGGGCTCTACTACACTCAAGGCCTATGCCAGGCTGTGGGCCATACAGACAAGTCTAATAATTGCTGTTCTACCCGGACGAATAATTGCTAACAACGACCTCCCTGACAAAGTTAAGAACTTTCTGTGCGTTTGTTCGTTTAATCTACAGACCAGGCCTTGAGGGAAAGAATGTTGTCCCAATTATACAGGTGAGAAACTGAGGCACAGAAAAAGTTAAATGACGTGTTTGAAGTCACATAGCTAGAAGTGGCTGTTCAAAGATTGAAATCAAGGCCCCCGACGCCAGGTTCAGGATCTCCCCTCCTCTCTTGGCATCTTGATGTGAGATACAGGCTCAGCACCCCCAGCAGCGCTGTCCCATGGAGCATCTGGAGGTCATTGGGTCCAGCCCCCTGCTTTGTCATAAAATGCTACAGCTTGAAGGGGCTGGGGCAGACAGAGTGGAGTTAGGAGCCCAAGGTCCAAGATCTTGTCAGGAGACCTTGATTTTTGTGTTGAGAGGACAGGAAGGACTGCTGAGAACCACAGACCCCAAGTGAGGCATCTCAGGGTTGTATATACTAAGTGCCCCAGAGACCTGGGTTCTGGTCTCAAATTGGCTGGTGCCCCCTCTCTGTAACCTGGAGAATTCCCTTTCCTTTTCTTTCTTTTTTTTTTTAATTTTATTTTTTATTTTTTAAAATTTACATCCAAATTAGTTAGCATATAGTGAAACAATGATTTCAGGAGTAGATTCCTTAATGCCCCTTACCCATTTGGCCCACCCCTCCTCCCACACTCCCCCCAGTAACCCTCTATTTGTTCTCTGTATTTAAGAGTTTCTTATGTTTTGTCCCCCTCCCTGTTTTTATATTATTTTTGCTTCCCTTCCCTTATGTTCATCTGTTTTGTCTCTTAAAGTCCTCATATGAGTGAAGTCATATGATTTTTGTCTTTTTCTGACTAATTTCACTTAGCATAACACCCTCCAGTTCCATCCACATAGTTGCAAATGGCAAGATTTCATTCTTTTTGATTGCCGAGTAATACTCCATTGTGTATGTGTGTGTGTGTGTGTGTGTGTGTGTGTGTGTATATATATATATATATACCATATCTTCTTTATCCATTCATCCATCGATAGACATTTGGGCTCTTTCCATACTTTGGCTATTGTTGATAGTGCTGCTATAAACATGGGGGTGCATGTGCCCCTTTGAATCAGCACTCCTGTATCCTTTGAATAAATACCTAGTAGTGCAATTTCTGGGTCATAGGGTAGTTCTATTTTTAATTCTTTGAGGAAACTCCATACTGTTTGCCAGAGTGGCTGCACCAGCTTGCGTTCCCACCAGCAGTGCAAAAAGGGTTCCCCTTTCTCTGCATCCTTGCCAACATCTGTTGTTGCCAGAGTTGTTAATTTTAGCATCCTGACAGGTGTGAGGTGGTATCTCCTTGTGGTTTTGATTTGTATTTCCCTGATGATGAGTGATGTTGAGCATTTTTTCATGTGTCAGTTGGCTATCTGGATGTCTTCCTTGGAGAAGTGTCTATTCATGTCTTTCGCCCATTTCTTCACTGGATTATTTGTTTTTTTGGGTGTGGAGTTTAATAAGTTCTTTATAGATTTTGGATACCAACCCTTTATCTGATATGTCATTTGCAAATATCTTCTCCCATTCTGTCGGTTGCCTTTTAGTTTTGCTGATTATTTCCTTCGCTGTGCAGAAGCCTTTTATTTTGATGAGGTCCCAGTAGTTCATTTTTGCTTTTGTTTCCCTTGCCTCCAGAGACATGTTGAGTGAGAAGTTGCTGCGGGCAAGATCAAAGAGGTTTTTGCCTGCTTTCTCCTCAAGGATTGTGATGGCTTCCCGTCTTACATTGAGGTCTTTGATCCATTTTGAGTTTATTTTTGTGTATGGTGTAAGAAAGAGCTCCAGGTTCATTCTTCTGCATGTCGCTGTCCAGTTTTCCCAGCACCACTTGCTGAAGAGACTGACTTTATCCCATTGGATATTCTTCCCTGCTTTGTCAAAGATTAGTTGGCCATACGTTTGTGGCTCCATTTCTGGGTTGTCTAGTCTGTTCCATTGGTCTGAGTGTCTGTTCTTGTGCCAGCACCTGATTACAGCTTTGTAATATAGCTTGAAGTCTGGGATTGTGATGCCTCCTGCTTTGGTTTTTTTTTTTCAAGATTGCTTTGGCTATTCGGGGTCTTTTCTGGTTCCATACAAATTTTAGGATTATTTGTTCTAGCTCTGTGAAGAATGCTGGTGTTACTTTGATAGGCATTGCCTTGAATATGTAGATTGCTTTGGGTAGTATCGACAGTCCCTTTCCTTTTCTGAACCTCAGTTTCCCCCTTGAGTAACCGATCTTCAACTTGCTCAGTCAGCCTTGGTATTCATGGGTGAACCCCATGCAACTGTAGTCAAGCTCCCGTCCTGACCTCAGGGACTTCAGAAGCTGTCTCAGCTTCTCTGGACCGGATGTGGAGCCTGGTGTGGTTAAAGGGACAAGAGCAAGCCCCAAGGCAGCCTGAAGCAAGCTTCCTCCTTTGGGGCCAATTTTAAGACTCAGCCACGTTTCAAACCTCTTCCTGCCACCAGGATGCAGCCTACATCCATCACCCACACCCTCCGTGGATTAGCTGGGCCATGTCACAGACTCTTTAGAGGAGTCCCTAAGCTCCAGATCCTTAGGGGGGGTCTCTAAATGCACCCTCTCCTCAACTCAGGAGGAGTCAGAGATATCTGCAGGCCTTGTCAGTACCTGTGGGATATGCGTGCATAACTGGATGTGTGAACACCTGTGGGGGTGTTCCGTGTGCCCACGGGCATGTGCTTCTGTGTGCACATGGGTGCAGGTGTTTCCACGCGTGTACGCACGGGCAAGGGAGTACAGCCGACCCTCGAACAACACGGTCTGAAGGGCATGAGCCGCTCCTACGTGGATTGTTTACAGTACAGGACTGTAAATGCATTTTCTCCTCTTTATGATGTTCGCAGTAACGTTTTCTCTCCTCTAGCTCACTTTATTGTAAGAAGACAGTATATCATACAGATAACATACAAAATAGGTGCTAATTGACTGCTCGTGTTATCGGTAAGGCTTCTGGTCAATAGTAGGCTATTAGCAGTTCGGATTTTGAGGAGTCAGGACTTCTATGTGGCTTTCCGGCATCACTACCCCACGGTTGTTCAAGGATCAACTGTATGAGCCATGTCCTTCTCATCTCTGCTCCTGGGCTTCCACTCAGGTCCGTCAGTGGCCCGGACACAGCGCCGGGAATCCGACTCTGCATTCTGGTGGCTCGAGGGTCCCTTGGGCTCGTGCACGCACATATACAAACACACCCTCACCACCTACTCGGTTTCCTTCACTCCCTTATGGTCTGTTTATATAAGTGGCCTTCATCCTCACGGATTACGAGCATCTTGAGGACAGTGCCCGGCCCAGCCCTTCTCCGCATTTGCCATCCCTAAGTCCCACCCAGCACTTAGCACAGGAATCAGAGCGAGGGGCATGCTCAATATTGTTAGACATTCTTTTTCTTAATCATTTTTTTTAATGTCGATTTATTTTCGAGAGACAGAGCATGAGCGGGGTTGGGGCAGAGAGAGAGGGAGACACAGGATCCGAAGCAGGCTCCGGGCTCCGAGCTGTCAGCACAGAGGCTGATGCAGGGCTCGAATTCACAAACCGTGTGATCATGACCTGAGCCAAAGTCAGAAGCTTAACTGACTGAGCCACCCAGGCATCCCTCTCATTCTTAAATTTTACACACACGTGTGCACAAGACCACTAGGAGTGTGGCTAGCTTATATGAGTCTCCCTGTGTGTGCTGGTATGTGCCACATAGTCCCAGGTTCAAATGCACATGCATGCATAGACGGGCACATCAACCCCAGCGACCACAAAATACCTGTGCACCCCTCTCCTTGTGCACATCTGTGGGCCGGTGTCCACGGGTATGTGTATGCGTCTAACATACGCATGGAAAAGGACACTGGTTCGTCCCCATGCACTTTGCACGTACACGTCCACGGGCCACACAAGTAACTCCATTCCTTTAATCACTCGTTTAGTTACCCTTGGACAGATGTTTAGCTAGCACCTTCTATGCACCAGGCACTATTCCAGCTTTGGGAACAAAACAAAGTGCCTCCCTTGACCTCCTCGTAAAACAAGAGAATTCTGGCTCAATTGGTTAAGCGTCCGACTTCAGCTCAGATCGTGATCCCATGGTTCGTGGGTTCCAGTCCTGGGACTGGGCTTTCCACTGTCAGCGCAGGGTCAGCTTGGGATCCTCTGTTCCCCGCTCTCTGCCCCTCCCCCTGCATGAGCTCGCTCTCGCTCTTGCTCTCTCTCTCTCTCTCTCAAAAACAAACACTAAAAAAACAAAAATAAATACTAGAAAGAGAACTCTGGCTCTTCACCTGACTCCATGCCTGGGCCAGCTCACCTGGGCGGGGAGGGGACATTAGGTACCAGGTGACCTCATTGTCCCCACCCTGGCCCGGACCTCGTTCCATCTGTGAGCAAACCCGTGGGTCAGCCAAGGTCCCTCTTCCAGGCGGAGGGACACAGAGGACTTTCAAGGGCTAAGGGGCAGACCGGAGGGACAGGCTGGCCTCGCGGTGCCCTCCTGGGCTCTCAAAGAAAATGCAAGCCGAGGCAGAGCCATCATCCGCCTGTGTGTATTCCAAGATCACCATGACAGCCAATGGCGTCAGGAGGGGCGATGCCACTCCTCCAGCTTGCCCGTGTAGGGGAAGAAAGGGAGGGGACAGGAGATAGGTCAGAGTGCCCCCAGCCAGGTGGACCTAGCCTGCCTCCAGACCTTGCTGCTCAGGCCGGAGGTGGGTGGCAGCAGGAAGAGAACACAGGAGATACGAGGCCTGACTTTAACCTTGGCCATGGCCGTGCCCGACCTTGCTATACAGCCTCGGCAGAGCCCTTGCCCCCTCTGAGCTAGGTGAGGCGGGAGGACTGGATGACCTCGGAGGCCCCCCCTTCAGGAAGTCCCCCTCCATGACTCACGTCATCACGGGATTTGGGCCACAGGGGTGGGGTGAGGCCTGAGTCCAGGCTCTGATGGCCGCAAACACTCAGGAGGACAAGAAACTAGGTCAGAGGGTTCCTGTAGGAGAACCAGGCCTTCGTCCCAGGGCCCGGTCCAAAGTACAAGGGGTTGCTGCGCCTCTGTTCACGCTGGTCCCTCTGCCTGGTGGACCCTCTCCACCCGGAGCTGAATTTTTAAATCTCCCGATTAAGAACACTGACTCTTAACAGCAGGGAATGCAGAATACAAAGCCTTACCATCATCGAGGTCCTGATTTGGGGCATCCACATCCAGCCCCAGCCCCACCTCCAGAGCCTGTTTCTCCCTCACGCGCCACCCCCCCTCCCCCCGCCCGGAAATGCTGCCCCAAGTCAGTTTTGCTGCTGATCAGATCCGAGGGGGCAGGGACCAGGTCCGTCTTGTTCTCACACGGTTCCCAGAGCCCAGAACAAGCGTCTGGCTGATGGGAGGCACACAATAAACATTTGTTGAGCAAAGAATTAAATGCACTGAGCTGCCAGCAAGGATATTCAGGGTAGGGAAACGTCAGATCATTTTTATCTTGTTCTTTATACTTTTAAGTCACTTCCATGTTTTCTGAAATGAGCATGTGTTGATTTCATAACCAGAAGCTCCCCGCTCTCCCCCCCCCCTAAATTTTCTAAAAACGGAACAAAGCAAAACTTCTTCTCTTGACTCATGGCCCTGCTGCCCAGACCCCCTCGCTGAGAGCCTGTCCTCCCCAGGGCTTCCTCAGCACCTGGCCATGGGAGTAGCCTGGGTGACCCAGCAAGTTAGGGACCCAGCACCAGCTGTCCCGGCCCTAGGCGGGAGCGCCTTTCACTGTTCCATCATTTCATATCTGTTCTCAGCTGCCTCCGTTTTGTTTGGTTTTAAGGTCTAAGTCCCCGCTCTGCCATCCACTACCTCTGTGCTTTCGGGCGAGTAACTCAACACCTCAGTGCCTCCGTTTTCCCATCTGTAAAATGGGAATAATTCTAGTAACTGCCCCAGGCAGTGGGTGATAGAAAGAAGTGCCCATGAAGCACTTAGCAGCATGCATAGTGCAGGGTGGGGATCAGTAAAGTGTTATTTTGGTTCGTAAGCCCTTCTCACAAGCCAAGCTGAGCACTCTGCACGTATCATCTGGCTCAGTCTTCCCGACAGCACGAGCAGGTCAGACTGGAGATGATACCCATTTTACAAACGAGACACCAGAGGCTCAGGGGTGAGGTCACTTTACCCAAAGTCACTCAGCAAGGAAGCCCCAGAGGTGGGAGTTGCTCCTGACCCAGTGCTCCTAACGTTCAAAAACTGGATGGACCATCCATGAGGAGAGGTATGAGCAAGCCCAGGCTCCAGAACCAGCCCCTGTGCCTAAGAAGGGCAGGGATCCAGGGCAGGACACTGGAAAGAGAGAAGAAGGAGCCAGAACTCCTGGGCACACCAGTGACCTTCCAGGCACAGCAGCCATGGGGTGGGGAGGGCTCCTGGGCCGGGCCTCCTCCTTCCCTTAGCAAACCAGGGTTCAAATCCCAGAATGAGACATCCTATCCTTCTCTTTATCCATTTGTTCATTCATTCATTCAGTCCTTTATCCAGCCGTTCTTTACTGAACACCTACTATGTGCCAGGTGCCACTGGGGCAGTGGAGACACTGCGGTGAACAAAACAGATAAAAAGTCCAGCTCTCCTGGAATTACATTCCAGTCCGGGAAGACGGACAATAACCACATTCCTGAGTCCATATTTCTTTACTTATGGAGTAGGTAAGGGGAAGAGGCCGTGCCCGGTGGGCGTCCCATTTCCTATGGGTGGTCGGGACAAACCTCCTGAGCAGGCGGCCTCTGAGCAGAGGTCTGTAGAAAGTGAGGAGTCATGTGCCCATCTGGGGAGGCGGATTCCAGGCAGAGGGGGCAGCACCCACTGTCTCCCCTCGTCTGTCTGTCCATCACCCTTCTTCCACCCTTCCATTCTCTTGAGAAGTTACCCTGGAGTCCCAGCTCTGGGAGAGGCCCAGAACGAGGACCAGAACTCTGGGGCCAGACAGCCAGCCCCAACCTCCCCACCAGCCGCGGGACCCTGGGCTTAATCCCCTGCACCCGCACGCACTCTCCCCGTTGTGAAAGCGAGGGGTGGGGGAAGCGAAGGAAACGAAAGGGGCGTGGGTTGGAAGGGAATGAGGTAAAGAAGGCTCAGATGTGAGCCTGCACTTCTCAGACTTCGCGAAGCCTCCAGCCCAAAGTTCCGTTGTTCTCATGCAGCGCGGGGAGGGGCGGGGGGAATGCTTACTCCATAAGACAGATGAGGAAACTGAGGCCCAGCCCATGTGTACATTCACGTGAACGTAGAAACTTCCTCCAGAGCAAGAGGACCCATTAGTTGAGATTCCGGCTTTCCTGGGGGAGGTCCAGGAGAGCGTAAGACCCATCACAGACTTGGGGCTGCGGGGACCAGAAAGGCTCAGTCTTTCTTGTGGCCGCTGCGGGAGGGTCCGTGGTACTGGGGCAGAGAGGTGAGGGTGCAGACCCTGAAGGAGCCCGGGCAAGCTGTGGTCAGCCTCATGCCGGCAGCACCCGGGATTGGCTGGAACACAGCCCTCGGTCCGCAGGGACAAGAGGGAGTCCCCGACCCAGCCTACATCCTCATTCTCGTCACGGCAAGAATGGTGTCTCAGCCTCAGTGTCACCTCCTCCGAGAGACCTGCCATGATCTTCCTACCTGAACCACATGTCCCTAGCTCGCTGTGCCCCTTCATAGTTTGTAAAATACACTTCTCTGTGTGGTGACTGGGCTAGCACCTGTCTCTCCCCCTGCACGGCCAGCTTCGAGACTCCACGTCTGCTCTGTTGACCTTCTATCACCAGGCGCAATGGCAGCTTAACACGTGTTTGTTGAATGAGTCACGAATGGACGCACGGACAGATGACGGTAGCTGGCATCCACCGGGACCCTCAGCCGGCACCTGCAGAGAGCAGCAAGGAAAGAGTTAGACAAGTAGCTTCTTGCTTTGAGAGAAAGTGTCCCCGAAGGGGCCCGAGCAGAAGAGAGGTGACCGGTAGGCAGGAGATCATTACCACACGGCACATCTGAGGAGCCCTTTACAGTTTACAAAGTGCTTTCGCTGCTGGTGCCTCATTTAACCCTCGACTCAGCCCTGCAAGGGCAACGTTATTATCTCAAGTTTACTGATGAAGACAAGAGGGGATCAGAGAGGCAAAGCGACTTGCCCGGGGTCACGCGGCTTATGAAACTTGGAGCTGGAATTTAAGCTCGGTTCTCTCTGGCTTCACATGATAACAGCTTATTTATGGGGCGTCTGCTACTATCTACAAATACGATCTCTAATTTTCACATCTCTCCTCGATGTGAGTATCTAGGATTTCCCTTTCCATCGTGAGAATCGGAGGCTCAGAGAGGCCACATGACTTTTCCACGGCCGCCGGAAGATGAGCAGCCCAGGTCTATCCATCCGGAGCGGCTGGCCTCCCCCACCCTGCCCCACCGCCTCACGAGGCCCCTGAGGCCCCAACCAGCCCAGAAAGGCAGGAATCCAGGGACCTGCACCAAGAGGACAGAGCCAGGACTAGGAGGCAGTAGGGCTGCAGTGACAAGGGAAGATTCTGGAGCCGGACGGCGTTGGTCCTTATCCCAGCTCTAGCTGCGTGATCTGTCTCCATTCCCGGCTCTGATAAATGAGGGTGATAACAGTACTATTTCCACAGTTGTCGTAAGGAATAATTAACCTGTGTAAAGGTTTTAGGACAGAGCCTGATAAATGTGATATAAGTGTTAGCGGGAGTCGGTTCTGTGATGGGTTGGGGCCAGGGGAGCTGGGAGTTCAGCAGCCCAGGGATTTGGGGGCTGGACAGTGACAACTTCCTGCGTCAGCGCAGGACTCTAGCCCACACTGGGTCCTCTGTCTCAGGAGAACTCTGATCCTCCCCTGTCCTTGGCTGACCAGAGGCGAGGCGCCTGGGCGCGGCGCTAGGAGAGGGTTCCCGATGGCTGGGGCCCAGCGTGGGAAGGGGAGGGGCAGCGAGGAGCTCCCTCGCTAACAGAGCCCAGTGTTGTTCAGAGGCCGGGAAAGGCTGAGCCCCTCCTAGCCCCGGGGAGTGAATCACTATCGGTCTAAGCCAGTCCCAGTAACCCCGGTGAGTGTGCTTTGCTGGGGAGCAGAGGGCATGCGGTGCCATTCTGGCCAGGAAAACAAGAAAGGGATGCTGCCGGGGACTTCTGGGAAAGGTCTCCTCGCTCTTAAGAAGAAATGAGCAACAGGAAGCAGGTCATTTGCTGCCTCTGGTTACAGCTGTGTGAGGCACCGACACAGCCACCTCGCGACCATGAGGGAATGGCCCACTTTGCAGCCAGCGGAGTGAGAAAAAGGAAAGAATCTTGGCCTTGGGTAATTCGTGGCCTTGGGTGGTGTTGCTGAGTCACCGAATGGAGGGACTCCTTATCTCATAACATCCTTTCTTTATTGTTTATGCTCAGTAGCTGGGTCTTCTGCTGCTTGTTAAGGAAAGCATCCCAGCTGACTCGGTTTCTCAGCCTAACCTGCCCCCCCTCCCCCCTGCCCCCGGGTTTGGGCAGATGTGGGTCAATGATGGGGCTGGACCAGACCAGGGCTCTCTCCTCCACATCCAAGGGGCTGGAAGCAGGTGGGAAGACCACCACCCCTCCAAGATCTCAGATCCCCAGGATGAGTGCTGGGCAGGTGTGGAGTCTAGGAAAATCACTTCCCTGAGCCAGAGAGGGGCTGGAGATGCCTCCTTTGTGCAGTGGTCTAGAAGGTTCTGATTCTCACCCTTGAATCTTTGGGGACTGGAAGCTCACGAACCAACCCCACTCCATCAAGGCAGTCATGCTGGCCTTGAACAGACCGTGCCTCAGTGCCTGGGAACCAAACAGGCCAGGAGGGGAGTGGGGGGTGCCAGGGGGGCTCACACCCTCAGCTGCTGGTGGGAGGGGAGTCACAACCGAGGGCTGGCCTCGTCAAGGGATGGGCCTGAGGGGCCCCAGGATCCCCTTCCGCTGAAGTGTGAGAATAAATGGCACACAAAGGGCTCCTTGTAAAGCGCTGGTCACCTGTCTAGTGTCCATGGTAACGTGACCCTGGCACCTGATACATGGCAGGTGCTTAATGGATAGTTGCTGGTTCTGTGAATGAACAAATGAATGGGTGAGTGGATGCATGGATGGATGAATAAGGATCAGGACACGAATGAATGAGTGAACGAACGAGTGAGCCCTGTTGCTATTACTATCATGGGATGTCTTTGTAATTACCCCCAAACTTAGCAGCTTATAACAGCACACGGTTACTATCTCACGGTCCTGATGGTATGGGAGTCCAGGCACAGTTTAAGCAGGCGCTCTAGCTCGGGTCTGTCTGTGGCTGCACTCAAGGTGCATCGGCTTGGGCTGCAGTCTCCAAGGTTCCACTGGACCAGGGGCCCAGGGCACCCACAGACATCTGGCTCTGCCTAGCTTTCCTGGGGCAAAGGCGTGGGGTCCTTCCAGGGAATTGTGGGGACTAAGGGTTTGTGTTCACACCTGCAGTGTCTCCTCCTTTCTCAGCCCTCTAAGCCCTGCATCAGCCACCCCCACCCTGCTCCCCCCAACTACCCATAGTTCCCTGCACCCACCCGCCCCACCTGGAATCCCCTGCTGAAGGCCCATGAGGAGCTGGTCTTGAGCCCAGGCATCAGGTGGAAACCCCTGCTCCTCCACAGCTCTTCTAGACACAGCCAGCTTCATGGGCATGGGACCCTACGGTCCCCGGGGACCATGCTTGGTCTAATGCTCTGCTGGTGCAGTCTTGAGATGCCTTGATGCTTCGTTACCAAGAGTTTTGACTTTCCATTTTGCACTGGGTCCTTCTTCTAGCCATCACTTCCAGGGGTCCTCATGGCCAACGTTTGAGGTCCCAACAGCGGACACTATGAGCTCCATTTGCAGATGAGAAAACCGAGGCCCCAGATTTGAAGGCCAAAGAGAATGCAGCATCATACCCCAGACCCTCCTTCAATCCTTCGCCACACTGTGGGGAATCAACCTCAGACTCAAGGCCTGAACCTTGGGAGGGGCTGCCTGGGAGGAAGTGGTGCCCAGGGGTCCTTCTGATATTTCCAAAGGGGTAACAGACACCCTGGGGGCTCTTGACCCCCAGCCTGAACCTTGGGAGGGGCTGCCTGGGAGGAAGTGGTGCCCAGGGGTCCTTCTGATATTTCCAAAGGGGTAACAGACACCCTGGGGGCTCTTGACCCCCAGCTTATTTCCCTCAGGGTCTCATCTTTCATCACTTAACCAGAGGCTGATGGGGTAAGAACACATCTCAAAGGGACCCCTCGTGGGGATGGCCCTCAGGGGAATAATGACTCAGAGGCATTTCTTTCATTACTCCTCCCCCTCCTTCCCCTACACCCTCACATTGCCCCCATTGTGTCCCAGCTCTGGTGCCTTTTCCCAGCAGAGTGAGGTCCCAAACCTGCTCCCTTCTATCCTCCAGCTCTAGAGACAGCAGGGGATCTTGAGGTAGAGAGCAAAGTCTGGGAAGAGCCCCTTGGCAGGTGTTGCTCCTGGGGGGGTGGGGGGGGGTGGGATGGGGGGCTAGGTATGGGTGTAAGAAAAAAATCAGGGGCACTTGGGTGGCTCAGTCAATTGAGCATCCGACTCTTGATATCAGCTCAGGTCATGATTCCAGAGTCGTGGGAGTGGAGCCTGCTTGGGATTCTCTCTCTCTCTCCCTCTCCCCTCTCCCCTGCTCATGCACTCCCCTTCTCTCTCTAAAATAAATGAAATGAAAAAAAAAATTTTTTTTAAATCAGCATCTAGAGTCAGGCAGCGTTGGCCAGAGTTGAATCCTGGCTCTGCCACTACACAATTGTGTGGCCTTAAGCATATTTTGCAATCCCTGGGGGCCTCGATTTCCACCTCTGTAAAATGGGAGCCACAAAACCTAGCTATGGGGTTGCTGCGACAAGCACTGGGGATACCCGAGATGCAAATGCTTTGCAAGCTGCCTGACACGTTGGAGGGATGACTCAGAACCTCTTCTGCTCACTGCGAGCTAGGCTGTGCCTCTCCACCGGGCCCAGGGTACCCAGGGCGTGGCTCTATCCCTGTCCCTAGCACGTTGCCTGGTTCTGACTCTGCCTCCCCATCGGTCTGAGAATGTCTGGAGGGCAGGGAGGGTGGCTTCCCCCCCCCCCCCACCCCCACCCCCCGGCTCCGGCTCCGGAGCACCAGAGCTGGGCTCCGAGTTGGCAGCTCGACATCCGGTTTTAAGAGGCTGCCTTTGAGGTGAGCGTCCCAGTTGGGCTGCTTGTCACCTGTGGGGTGATCCTCAAGGTGGGGGGGGGGGTACCCTCTCGGAGCCTCCGGTTCCTGCCATCCTCTTGCTCCAAAGAGGAGGGAATCGAGGAAATGAGGCAGATGAGGCACGCAGAATGCCCAGCACACCTTCGGGCTCTGGCACCCAGTAGGCACTCTCAAGGTGCCAAATCAGTGTCTGCTAGAAAGTTCCCAAGGGTGAGGAGAAGGCCTGCGCCAATCACCTGCTACCAGGTTTATAAACACGCACGCGCACGCGCACGCGCACGCACAGGCTGGTCTTCCAGGGCGCATCCCCACCCCCAGCCCCAGCCCCAGCCCCACCCCCAGTCCCAGCCCCAGCCCCACCCCCAGTCTGAAGCCCAACTTGCACTAACAGCTGTTTCCGCGTCCCGAGGACTCTGCTCTCCCCTCAGAACATCTGGAACATTCTGCCAAAATTGCGCTGGGGGACTCAGCCGCCTCCCTCCCCCACTTCCTGGCTGTGGGAAAGCGTATACAGAACTCGCTGGCATCCGTGGAGTTTCTCCTTCCGAAGCCCCTTCTCCCTCAAGGCCAGTGGTCCCCCAAGGCCAGTGATCCCTCAAGGCCAGTGGTCCCCCAAGGCCAGTGATCCCTCAAGGCCAGTGGTCCCCCAAGGCCAGTGATCCCTCAAGGCCAGTGGTCCCTCAAGGCCAGTGGTCCAGCTGCGGCAGCATCCCCTCCCCCCTCCCCGCCCCGGCCCCTCGCCTTTCCCCTCCGCCCACTCCCTTCCCTCCCTCTCTCTTCCCCTCACACTCATACCTCATCTGTCCCCCAGCATCCACCCCCACCCACCTCTCACTTTGCATGTGGGGAAACTGAGGCTCCCGCAGAGGATTCACCACAGAACCCGCTTCCAAAGAGGGACACGTTGGGCAGCGAGGCGGTGAGCACCAAGAGCCTGGTCTGGTACCTGGTGGGCACTCGGCTTCCGTCCAGTCTCTTCCCCTGCTCCTTCCTTCTCTGCTCTCCAGCTCCACGGCTCAGGCCTGGGGTGGGCGAGGGCAGGGGGCGACGGGCTGGGAGCTCTGGGCCCTGGGGTGGGCAGGGGGCATGGGAGGCAGGGAGCTGTCAGGCATCCCCTCCTGGCCTCCAACCTCTGCTCCCAGCCCGGACATGGTCAGCCACCAGCCTGTCACTTGGTCTCCCCGCCTCCTATATGAATAACAGCCCTTTAATTAGTATATTATAGGGAGTGGGGCCGGTGGCAGCTTCTTACTCGAGATGCCAGCAGCAATTCTGGAGCCGCTTGGAGATGGACAGATCGTGTATTACACCCTGCACAGCAGCCTCCCTGCCACGGAGAGCGCCTCCAAATGAGATTTCTTTCTCCCAGAAGAAAACAATTTGGTCTCACTCTCTTCTCTTTCTTTCTTTCTTCTTCTTCTTCTTTTTTTTTTTTTCCTCCTCTGATTGTCACGATTGGAAACACTTCCAGAGGCTGGTTCATTGTTTTCAGATTCAGTTGGGCCCGAGGAGCTGCGGAGGGGCGGCCCCAGCCGTGGGGGGGCAGGGCTCAGCTCCGGCGCCCCAGCCGTGGGGGGGCAGGGCTCAGCTCCGGGGGCCCTTTCAGTCCTGACGGTGACGGTGACGTTGGCCGTGACAGTGACATTGGCCGGAACTAGCATTTCTTCAACGCTCACCTGGGTTAGCTCATTCGGCCCGCACACAGCCCTACAAGGATACCAGCATCCCGGTTTTAAGATGGGGAAACTGAGGTCCAGAGAGGTTAGTAACATTCCCCAAGAGCCGGGAAGCTGGCGGCTGGAGCAGCCGGGATGAAAACCAGGAGTCGGGGATTACTCGCTTATTACTCAACACTGTCTGGGTTCCCAGAGGACGTCCGAGCAGTCTGAGAAACGATGAGGCCCCTGACCTCAGTTTCCTCGTCTTCAAAATGGGGATAATCACCTCTCACCTGCCCTATGACACCGGTGGTTTCTGTGGTCATTCCCAGGCCAGAAAGAAAAGGCAAATGCACTATGAAACTCCCAAGCCAGGGGCGGGCAGAGTAAGGGGTGAAGCCTCAACACCCGCACGCCCCCAACCGGTGTCTGGAGACGAGATCGCGCCCAGCACGTTCATGGGCTTCTCTTTTGTTTCTCTCTCGCCAAGACGGTTAGGACAAAGAAACACGGATTTCTCTTTAGACGTGGCCGAATCCGTCGAAGCTTTAGTCACTGGATGTTTTCTCCATCGGTGGACTTTGAATTATGACCACGGTCACCGTGGGGAAGACAGGGTGGGGAGCAGGTGCTACCTAGGTTGTCAACGGCTGGCTTCTCAAGTCCAAGGCCTTCTGCACAGGGTTTTATGGCCTGAGGTGATTCCTCCAACACCGGCGGGGAGCCGTGGGCTTACTCCACGGGCTTCTGTCAGTCCAGCCGGGGAAGAAACACCCCATCAGGCCGAACCCACACAGAACACTCAGGCGGGGGCCTGAGAGCACCCCTCAGCTCACACTGTCCCCCGTGTCCCTTCATCACGTGTCCCTCGGCAAACCTCTACTCACCCCTCAAGGCCTGCAGCAGAGGGTTGACGTGTCCCGTGTCACCGCCCCCAGACCTCCTGATTTCAGTGTAGCTGTGGAAGACACTCTATGCTTGTCCTGCTTCAAGTCTCCATGGTGCCTCTCCGCCTTCCCGCCTCGGTGCCCTCTCCGAGGCCACCCAGTCCAAGCACAGACCCAGCAGGAAGCGTGTCCCCCGGCTCAACCTTCAACCAAAGCGGGCAGCGGTCTCTAGGTAAATGCCCAGCCACCTGCCCTCTGAAGTGAAATTCTGAGGTGCGTTCCACACTGTCCTTCAAAGAGCCCCGGCAGGACTGAGCCTCAGTTGCCCAAAGCAGGACCAACCAGCTCAATCGCTCATCCTCAAATTGGGCTTCCCTCCTCCCCCCCCATCCCACCCCTCACCTCCTGCTTCCCAGGCTCGCCTCCCCGGAGAGACACCCTCACTCAAGTCCTTGTCTGAGGCTAAGACAGGACGCAGCCCAGATGTTCCCTGCTCTGTGAAGCTTTCTGAGCCACACCTTACCTGACTGGCCACGTGACTGAAGCAGGTTGACATCAGCTCCCTGTGCCTCAGTTTTCTCACCAGGATCGACTCTGCTAATTATGCATAAAGTACTTATAACAGCAGCTGGCATGTAGTAAGGGCTCCACAAATGTTGACAGGCACTAACACTATAAGCACTTTCATTGCTGTTCTCTTCTCTGTAGTCCCACAGCGCTTTGTATAGTCGGGAAGGGGGAAGAGGGTCTGGGCGAGAATATTAAAACTCAGATTTTAGAGTGCTCCAGGCAAAAGGAACAACACATACAAAGGCCCTGAGGCAGGACCCAGCTGGAGGGTTCGAAGAACTGGGAAGAGGCCAGCACAGCTGGAGGGCGGTGAGCAGAAGAAGGCACCAGCCGGCCAGGAAGGGGTTCTTTAAACAGATTTTATTCTAAATGTAAAAAAGAACCACGACAGGTTTTTAAGCAGAGAAGTCACCTGGCCTGATTTGTTTTTATAAGATAACTTGGGCTGGGCGAGTGGGGTGGTGGGGGGTGGGAGTTACATCAGGGGGAGAGGAAAAGGGGAAGTGATGGGGCCATCGATGGAAATTCAAAGAACCAGACAGAATCAAGACAATCGAGGAGGGGAATTACTTGATAATAAACTAAACCTGGGGATTAAGAGACGAGGGAATCGAGTGACTGCCAGGTTCGGACTCAGGTAGCTGAGTGAACAGGGGCCACGGGAGAGCCTGGAGGGCAGAGGTGAGCACGTGGCTTGTGTCCAGAGCAACGATCTGGTGGAGGTCAGTTTGCAGAGTCCGGTGAGGCTTCCGGGTCAAGGCATCCGTAGGCGGGCGTGGGGGTCTGGAGCTCCAGAGAGCAGGGCGCACAGACAGGCAGCACAGGGACCCAAGCTCAGAGAGCCCCATTCTTGGTCTAATGTTCCGGCATTTGCCGTCTCGAAATTCTTGATGTTTCATTCGGGACTGGGCTCCGCAATCATATAGTTGATGCGGTGGGGGAGAGAAGGGTCAGGACTGGTGATACAAATGCGGGTGTCCCCAGCACAAAGGTGGTATTTAGTGAGCCCACCTAAGGAAAGCTACAGCCATCCCCACTTTACAGGTGAGAAAACTGAGGCTCTGCAAACTGAGGTGGCTTTTCCCAAGGTGTTAAACGGTCCCCTCCGCCTGGAATTCCCTCCTCGTCAACTCCTCAAAGTTTTCTGACTTATAGGCCACTTCCTTCCTATTAGGAGAGACAATTTGGAGGGAGTCAGAAGAGGGAACAGTAACTGGGAGCTGGGACTCCTGGCTTCTCACCACTGATTTGCCAGGAGGCCTTGAACCCACCCTGTTCCCTCCTCTGTTCATTGGAGTCTGCGGGGCTCACGATATCTAAGCCCCCTCCTCGGGTTCGGTTTCTCACATCAGCCTGCATCTGTAAGCCTGGTCTCAGGGACCATAAACAGACCCTCAGAGGGCCGGAAGCAGAGATCTTGTTCCCCTTTATGGAGTGAACTTAACCCAGAGACCCTCAGGGAGGCAAACACACAAGCAGTCGGTGTGTGGGTGGAGCCTGGGTTCCAGCCCAGAGGCTGCCTTCGACTTGCTGTTTGACCTCAGGCAAATCTCTCACCCTCTCTGGCTCTCAGGGCTCCAGCTGCAACCAGAAAGTGGAAGCTCTAAACATGTAAGATCCTGGGCTTCCAGCCCCAACCCTTGCCTGGCTGGAGAGAGGGGTGGGAGCCTGGGAGGAAACATGGAAATCTCAGAGAGGGGTCCAGAATCTCCTCCCCAAGCCGCTGGTGACCTTGACCCATCTCATCCAAAGGGCACCGTGGGCTAGTCCCACACCAGGGCTGCTGGGTTTGGGGAGCAGCAGCCCCATCGCAGACCTCGACACAGTGACTGCTCCCCAGCAGCCAGACGGCGCACAGACTCATTGCCGTTGTGGCTGGGACGTGGGCTTTGAAATCTAAATGAAAGACACACAACAGAGGCCCCGCCCCCACACCGCACCTTGGCACCAGGATTTATCGCTTTCATTTTAATAGGTTAATTGCTTAGACAGGTAGGTGTCCGGAAGCCGTCCTTCTCAGCACAGGGCGACCACGGGGTGACCAGGCTTTTCCAAGCAACCTCGCGGTGAGCATAGGGGGAGGTGGGGCCGGGTTGGCTTTAATTACCCGAGGCGTGCACTAATAGCCCAAAGATGCTCCCCTCGGAGCAGAGTGCTTTGTAGGGCTGGGAAAATACAGATCATCGCTGGGCAGCCGGACTGGATTTATGGCAGACAAACAGCGCTCTGCCTCTCCCGCTCCATTAGCGTTTCCCACCTTGGTGTTTATGGATGGGACGCATCTCCTCTGACGGACGACGAGCTCCTGGGGGGCAAGGCTGTGCTGAGGCTGGGGTCCACTCCCACTCACTCATTCAACTGATCTTTATTGAGCACCAACTATACGGCAGGCCCTGTGCTAAGCACTGAGCACAGAGCAGTAAACAAAAGAGTTCAGTATCTCTTCCCATACGTTCTAGCGGGAAGAGACAGATAAGAGGAATACGTAGCACTCTGTTTTCACTTTCTATTGCTGTGGCTTCAAACAACGCACACTAATTATCTCACAATTTCCATGGACGAGGAGTCCAGGCACAAGGGTGTTGCAGTCCCTCGTGGCTGAAATCAGGCTAGGGGCTGGGCAACGTTCCCCTCTGGAGTTCAGGGTCCCCTTTCAAGTTCATACGGAGGCTGGAGGAGCTGAGTTCCTCGCTGGCTATCGGCGGGGGGTTACCCTTCGCTCTTAGAGGTCACTTCCAGGTCTTAGCCATGTGACTCCCTCCATCTTCAAAGCCCAAGGCTTTTCACCCATAGAAACCCCCTCGTCTCTGAATCTCCCTCGCCAGGGGAAGCCCAGTCCCTTTGAAGGGCTCATCTAATCCAGGTTAGGCCCCTGGAGGATAATCTCCCTTTTAATAAAGTCAACGAATGATTTGGGACCTTAATTCCTTCTGCAAAATCCCTTCACAGCAGCATTTAGATCCGTGTCTGATTGAACACCCAGGAGAAAGTGTATGCTGGCCAGGGAGCTGGAGTCTCTGGGGGGGTTTCAGCTCTGCCCACCACGGTATGTTGGAAGGTGCCAGGTGATAAGAAGAAATTGAGCAGGAATGGGGCAGGGCCGGGGGGACACCTCCTTAGCAGGTGGTCGGGGAAAGCAGCACCGAGAAGCAGCATTCAAGCAGAGACACAAAAGAGGAGAGAGTGGGCCGCAGAGCTCTCTGGGGAGCAGGCACCAGGCTGAGGGAACAGCGAGGACCAGCGAGAGTCACAGGGGATGAGGTCAGACGCTATAGGGCCCTGTAGGCCATGGAGAGGACACAGGCTTTCTGCTGAGCGACATGGGGGTCGTCACAGGATTTTGAGCAGACGGGTGACACGATTTAACTTAATTTCTAAAAAACCTCTTGGGCTGTGGGGTTGAGAACAGATTGCACAGGGCAAGGGCAGAGCAGGGAGACCAATTAGGAGGGCCTTGCAATTACCCAGGGGAAGAGCTGTGGTGCCTCAGCCCTGGATATGTTCTGAAGGCAGAGCCGACAGGATTTCCTGACAGATCGGGATGTGCTGTGGGAGGAAAGCATGGGCCTGCCCCAAGGCTCCATGCACAGCCTCAGCCCCCAGACACCCTCAAGAGGCATCTCTGGACAGCTGTATGAAAGCAATAGGCACCTTCTGGATTGTCTTTTCACATGAGAAGACAGGAGGCCTCCTAGGGGGCTGGGGGTGGGTGGGGGGGCATTGATCCAACCTTTCAACAATACCCTAGCGTCCTAATTAAATTCTCCTATTCACAGGCACCAAAGTCCGCACCTCGCTCACCAAGACCTGTCAGTGGGAACCCTAGTAGGGGTGGGAGGTCCCGATTTCATGCCTCTAACTAACCTGTGCTGGCACCCGGCAATCCACTCACATTGTTGTAGCAATGGCCGCCCCCAAATGCGAGTTACGATACGTCCCTTTCTTCTTCACAAGTGGCTTCCATAGATCATTACTTCTGCAAGATATGCCATATGGCCTCGATTCTAAGCGACTGTCAGTTATGAGAAGCCCTATTGATTGATTAAATAAATAAATAAATAAATAATAAACAGCGTTTAGGGAATTGAAAGTAACCCTATATTCCCATGTGCATATCGGTTATGAGACACTCCCCATCTCATAAATATGGAAATATTCACCCTACAGTTGTAACTGTTTTTTGGTGACGGGAGAAGTTTTATAGTCAACACTCACTTAACCTAAGATTCTGCCACTGCGGGACTTGTCAGAGCCTTGGAATGATCACCTGTGCTGTGCTTCTTCCAGAGGGTCTTAGAAAATCCATCTATTTTCCATCCGTCTATTAGAATAGAATCGAATCTATTTTCTATTTAGCCTCTGATCCACTTGGTCTTTTCTTCTGGCAGAGCATCTGTGACGACCGGTGTTCCCCATGAAACACTTAGGAGACTGAATATTAAATGTCTCAGCTAGAGGGGCGCCTGGGTGGCTCAGCCGGTTAAGCGGCCGACTTCGGCTCAGGTCATGATCTCACAGTCTGTGAGTTCAAGCCCCACATTGGGCTCTGTGCTCCGAGCCTGGAGCCTGCTTTGGATTCTGTGTCTCCCTCTCTGTCTGCCACTCCCCTGCTCACACTCTGTCTCTCTCTCTCTCTCTCAAAAATAAATAAACATTAAAAAAAATTTAAATGTCTCAGCTAGATACTCAAGGCCCCCATGGTCTGGCGCTGGCCCACCTTTCCTAATCCAGCCTCTGTTGTGGGGCTCTTACACTCCCTTCACTACACTCTCTGTTCAGATCTGGAACTTCTGCTTCTGTTATAATTTCAGGCAGGATTGCCCAACCCAACCTAATCCTTACCGATTCCTCACTCCATTAGTCAAATAATATTAACTGAGCCTCTAAATGTACCCGGAACTCTTCCAGCCATAAGCCAGAGCATGGTGAACAAGACAGGCATGGCTCCCGGCCTCGTGGAGTATACAAACATTCACATACACGCATGCATGTGCACGTACCTGACTGCAAGTCATGTACGCCATGAAGAATAAAAACAAGGTACTTGTTAGGCGCCATGAAGAATAAAAACAAGGTACTATGGGAGAGCGTAACAGGGACTGGTTGCATTGAGAGCAGTCCTCTTTGAGCTGAGACATGGAGGATGAGTAGGAACCCATCAGGTGGAGAACTAGGACAGAGAGAGAGAGAGAGAGCCAGGCAGAGGCTATGCTGTATGGGAAATCTCTGAACTAGCAAAGAGCCGTGTTTGAAAAACTGAGTAGAAGTCAGCATGACTGGATTATAGTAAATAAGACTGAGAAAGAGGCTGGGTCCAGATCTTGCTGGGCCTCATGGGCCATGTTAAGGATTTGGGGATCTATCCCTAGGTCAGTGGGCAGTCACTAAAGGGTTTTACAGTCTGTAGCAAGAAAAACATTTGCGGGGAGGCACAGGGGAGAGGATGTGGGGAGATTCTAAGAAGCTACATCATTCTTTTGATTGCAAATGTCAGAAAATGCAACCCAAAGTGGTTCAAGTAAAAACAGAATTTATTAACGAGCATAGTTGAAAGCCCAAGGACAGGGAAGGGATTCAGGCAAGGCTTGATCAAGGTTCAAACAATGTTGCCATGACCCGGTTTCTTTCCTTCCATCTCTTGCCTCTCCTTCCTTTTGCTGGCTCCATTTTCCCCTAGGATCACACTGCATGGGGGGCAAGGTGGCTGGCCTAGCTCCAGTCCCACACTTGCTCTTGTCCAGACATAGCCAGAAAAGAGTTGAGTCTATTTCCCTAGCAGCACAATCAAGTCCTGGAATCAAATCCCATTGACTCTTATTGGCCTGGCCTCAGTCTTGTGCTCATCCCTGAACCAATCACCTCGGCCAGAGGAATGGAAAGAGCAAGTGGCCTGACCTGGGCCACATGCTGTCCCCATGGAGCTAGAGGTGGAGACAGCTTCCTTGAAACTACGTGCCTCGGAGGGGAAGAGGTCCATCCCAGATGAAAACCAGGATCTCCTCTGGAAAACGTGGGCAGAGGGAGCCAGGTGGGCCTACATGACGAATGTCCACTAGAGAAAACACTGCGACATTCAGGCAAGTGTTGAGGGTGCCATGGGCCAGGGCAGTGTCAGGAGAAGTGGAGAAAAGGGGACAGATTTGACATATATTTTGATGGCGGAATCCCCAGGACTTGGTGCCGGGTTGGATGCTGGCGACGAGTCCCTCGGGGTTCTGGCTTGGACGCGGCAGGTGGCAGAGCCTCTGAGTTAAGATGAGGAGGACAGAAGGTGAAGCAAGTTCAGAGCCTCCGAGGGGAGATCAGCCGATACCTCTCTGCCTTTCGTGGCCTTGCTCATACATCATGTCCTCTGTGATACCTTCCCAGACACTTCCCGGTCAGAATTCACCCCTCTATCCTCTACGCTGCCGCCCCTTGAGACCTTCTTTGCCCTCTGCTTGTGTCCAACGTTATCACTCACAGTTTCCCCGCTCATCCCCACTCCAGACTGTGAGCTGCATGGGGACAAGGACAGGGCCCTATTCATCGTAATCCCTCCTGCAGGCTGGGCACGAAGTAGACACTCAGTAAAGAGCTGTGTAACAACATCAAATAAACCCTCAAAAGGAAGGGGACCCTCCTCGATGCCTCTCGAGGTCCCAAATCTGGGCCAAGTTTTCAGAAACACGTTCCCAATTACCTGTGTGGTCCAACAGGTTAACCAGGCATCTGGTGTTTCCCCGCAGAAAAGGCCACGCCTTCCCAGAGAGCCCCTTGTTGATATATAAAGACATATCTGCTTCTCTGCAATCAGGCTGTGCAGTCGTTTAAAAGAAGATGCCGAGGCCCGCAATAAAAATCTATATTATATTTCCAAACTCTAAAACAGTGATAGAATTTGTTGGGCCTCCTAATGTCTCCAGGAGTGGAAATCATTCTAACCTTCCAATAAAATGCCAACGCCCTAATTAAAGTCTCTAAGCTGTGGTCTCTGGGCCGAGCCCCTCTCCCCAGAGGGGCCTCTTTCCTTGGTTGGGGCCGGGAGGCATGGAAAGCTGCCGCGTTCATCTGCAGCCCCTGAAGACTCTGGAGAAGAGAAGATTCTCAGGGGACCCACTAAGGTCCAGTTCAATCTCCCCGAGGAGCCTGCGGGTCGCTCCGGGGACCCCTTTGGGCCTCCCCATCTCCTGGCCCTACTCTTCCTGGTGGGTCTAATCTAGGGCTAATTCTGGTTTTTCTTTTCTTTTTCTTTTTTCCATAACTCCTCTCCTCCTAGAGTTTAGAAAGAAGGGGCTGGCGGGGGGCGGGGGGGGGGCGGGATGGTAAAGTGGGGAGTTTCATAAGGAATCCGGCCCAGGGCGGAAGGGACCTCAGGGGCCCTTCCCCTTCAAAAGATAGCAAGCGTCGGAACGAGCTTCAAGTGAGATTTCTCAGGAACGGAAAATGTCAGAGTGAAAACAGCAGTGTTGTCTGTCTCCCCTCCTGCCTCTGCTCTCAGGGGCTTGTGCTCATGCCCAGATGGATGACGCTAGAAGAGGAGGAGGCTGGGTCCTCTCTTCCAGGCGGCCCACTGAGGAAGAAGGGATAGGGCCGGGCTGGGCAGGAGGAAGAGAGATGTGGTGGCCCGAGCTTCAAGCAGCATGACTGTCCACTGCACTCAAGAGAAGTCCCAGGTGGGGAGCCCCAAGGCTACGCCTTCCATCCCGTCTGGCCCTGCAGATTTGGGTAGCCCGATTCACAACTGCACCAGGGTAGGCGTAAGGAAAGGGGAGCAGGATTGTGCAGCTCCCAAAAAACCAATGTGTTCTTAGGCTGCATTAACAGAAGTATGAGGTTCAAAAGAGGGGAGGGGATCGTCTCCTCCCACTCCTGTTGTTATAAACCTGGCAGCGTGCCCAGGTCTGGCCTCTTCCACCTTCTCTATCACAAAAGGAAGACTGGTCTGTCCACGACCCGTCAGTCAGTCAAATACAGGTGCATGAAGACCCCCGCTTCCTACCTCTCCACCTCTTTTGGACACTCTCCTGTAGTTTTTCCCTCAACCGCATCTGGTGCCATTGTTGGCTGGGGTTTGGAGATGGGGGGAGGAGCTCTAAGTCCTAGAGGGCAGTGGGGGAGGAGAAAGACAGGGGTGGGTGATTTCCTCCGTGTGGCCTGGATTCAGCCTCCCTCCGGTCTTTCCCGACTGCCATCCTGCTGAAAGAGCATTTACCTCCTTCTGCCTGGAGCTCGGTGTTACTCTAGCTTCAGGATGAACCAGCCCAGGAAGGGGAAGGAAGTCAAGACCACCCCTTACACCCCAGCCTGGAGCTCTTTAGGTGAGAGTGACAAGCGGGCCAGGGGCACAAGCCCTGGCGAGGGGAGCCGTGAAGGGCCTGGGACCCCTCTAGGGTGTGGTAAGTGTCTGTAGACAGCTGCGGGTCTGTCGGGATCATCTGATCGCAGGGACTCAGGAGACAGCTCCAGCTCCGAGGTGGGGAGACCAAAGGGTGAGTACAAGTCCACAGAAGGGAGAGGTTTATAAGCGTCCAAGCTAGTCCGGGAAAGGGCTACCGAAGAAATAATCCCCTTCCTGGAAGGCAATCGAGGCACAGGATGGATGACCTTGCTGGGCTCAAAAGAGGGAAACAAGGGCTCGACTTGATCTTGACTCGTTCCGAACAGATCGTAGAACCTGCTCACTAAGCCATTAGCTTACCAGGGCTTTCGTTGTGCCGCCCTGCCCACCTAGGCCTCTTTTCCCAAGTTAGCGCCACGAAGAGGTCACCTCGACCCGTGAGAGTGTGTGCCATCCTGGCCCAGGGGCTGCCCGAGAGCCTCTGGAGGATCCTCCAGGCATGTGCCCTCCAGGCTCCGCACTGAGCCCAGCGCCAAAGCCAGCAGAGTGCGCCCGCGTGGCGCATGAGCGTGTGCGTGTGCAAGGACGATAGCACGAGCCCAGGCTGCCTGTGCCTGGCCCGGCTGTGTGACTCAAGGCAGGTCACTTCACTGCTCCGTGCTTCAGCCTTCGCCTCCTGCCACACAGAGATACCAAGGACGGCCACCTTGCACAGGCGTCTGAAGGCTAAATGAGATGCGTGGCAGGTGCCGAGGACAGCGCCTGGCACCCGGCACGTGCTGGATAAACGCGAGCTACCAGCGTAATTACATGAGCGTCTGATCAGCCCCCTCCCGAGCACCGGTCTGTACCTGATGCTCCTGGAGACCCAGAGAACCCTGGGAGGCAGTCTGGGGGTCCCGTTTCACAAGAAGGAAACTGAGGCCCAAGGAGATCGGGTGACTCGGCGACAAGAGGGCCCACTCAGATAGTCGCCCTGCTATTTCTGGGGCCACAAGCCACCACAGGGCCCTCCACAGGGACCTGAAGCAAACTAGGTTCCCTCCGTCCTGAGCTGGGCATCTCAGAGGGTGGGACATCTCCAGGGAGTCTGCCAGGCTCTATGGGATTGGTGAGAGGAGGAACAGCCCACGGTACCACGGAGGTGGATCATGGCCACAGCTCTCCACAAGCCTCTGGGACTTCTACCCCTACCCCACCTGGTGGCTGAGGCCTTGGTGGCCTCTGCCTCAGTGTCCCCTGCTCCCCCCACACCCAGCTTCTAGTCGCCAGGAACTGCCTGGTGCCTTTTCTACATGTGCTGGTTTCCTTCCCCAAGGACTTTGCTGAAGCTGTTCCACCATCTGGAATGCCTTTCCCCCTCCCTGATTTTCCAAATCTTGCACACCCTGGTTAGTGCAGCAGTCACACTGAGCTACGTGTCCCCTCTGGGTCTCTATCGCCTCATCTGTAACAAGAGAGAGTTGGCCTTGCTGATCTCTAAGGTCTTTTCCAAGGCCTGATTTAAATGCCACCTCCTCCAGGAAGCCCACACTCACCACCCAGATGAAAGCAGTCACCTGTCCTCTGAAACCGCACAGTGCTCTGTGTGAGCCTTCTTATGGCATAGGTCGTTCGCTACCCCAACTCGGTCACGTGGGTTCACATCTGATCTCCCTTTCCAGATGCTGTTTCTAGAAGGCAGGTGGGCTTTGTGTTATGTTCATTTCTATTTCCCTTCATCAGGTGCTGGATGGACAGGTAGATGGACCGACGGACAAGCAGAACTGGGCAGCCTCCCAGGGGCATCTGTGTATTCCGACAGGACCCTGGAGCCCAGAAGAAGCTTCTTTCACCCCCAAGGAATGACATGCTGATTGATGGCTGAACCACAACATCCTCTAGCAGACAGGGTGAGATATCGGGGCAGAGGACAAAGAGTTTCCAAAGTCAAACCACCTGCACGTGGTCCTTCTCAACCTCTGCCCATTTCCTCTCGTACCTTCCACCCCAGCTCCGTACCTTCTTGAGTCCCACAATCTCTTCACCTCCCAGCAAGGCTGCTCTGCTCTGACGTCATTTGTGAGACCCCCTGCCCATAGAAGATAAAGTGGGATGACTGTCTACAGTCACACAGCTCAACCCCACCATCAAGAGGACCAGAACCCTGGACTTCTGGTGCCCATCTTGGCTCCCCCGCTCCCCATCAACGCCCCTCCAGGTCCTCCAGGCCATCCCAACAATCGGTTGGTTCAGAGGTGAGGGTGTCTGAGCCACACGTGGTGAGCTAAACCCTCCCCCGACCCCCAGCCCTCACCAAAGTCCCCTCTACCAGCCCCCCACCGCTGGCTCTGGGATTTCGATCTAGAGCCCCAGAGGGAGAAGTTTGCTATGACTTTGCCGTTTCCGCTCTCCCCTGTCCTGCGCCCGCAGCACGCCTTTCCCCAGCAAAGCCACTAAATCACTTTTATAGGATTCGAGGTTCTTTCTACCCGGCGAGTTTCCTGCCAATACAAAATGTCTTCCAGGATCTGGGGAAGACAGGTTGGCTTGAACGGCTGTTCATTAGAGGAAGATTAATGGGGCCACTGATCCCATTAATGTGTTATTGACCCTTCCCTTAATATAATCGGCCAAACAGTTCAACCTCTGGCTCAAGGCAGAGTTTACTCAGAACTCAGGTCCCATTTGTGTGGAAAGCAAGCTCCATTGGCTCGGGCCCATCCCCACTGCCTGAGGGGTAGCACATGAGCCCCTCTCCCATCTCGGAGAGTGGGAACGCTCACTTCTGGTCCCCCAGGCTAACCATACAACAGCTAACATTGATGGAGTGCTCGCTATGTGCCAGGCGCTCTGCTAAAGTGCTTTACGGGCACGATTTCCTTTAAACCCCTTAGTCCCACTTTACAAAGGGGAAAACTGAGGTTTGGAGAAGTTAAACAGCCTTCGCGAGACCATCCGGGCCTCGAAGCCAGCAGCTGATGCTAACGGCAGCAGATACTGCCTTAGCCCCCTGCTACGTGTCTAGCGCCCTTCTGGATCAGCGCTGACCAGGAGAACTAGAATGTAAGCCATGCATGCAACCTCAGTTTTCTGGTAGCCACGGTAAAGACAGGAGAAAGAAAGATGTGAAATTACTTTTAATATATTTAATAAAACCCGATATATCCAGAAGATTATCATTTCGACATGTAGTCCGCCTAAAAATTATTAGATGTGCCACTATCTTTCTTGTGCTGAGCCTTCTAAATCTAGTGGCTATTCTCCTCTGACAGCACGTCTCAGTTTGGATGAGCCACATTTCAAAGTGCTCGAGAGTCGCATGAACCAAGTGGGCGTCATATCAGTGCAGGTGTGGCTGCGTTATGTACATTCATTCCACGTCTGTTAATGTCATATGAGGTGGCTGTCCTTAGCGTTGTCGGCCCCGTCTTATTTCTTTTTTTTTAGCGTTTGTTTCTTTATTTTTGAGAGGGAGAGGGCGTGGGGGAGGGGCAGGGAGCAAGAGGGAGGCAGAGAATCCGACGTAGGCTCCACGCTGTCCACGCAGAGCCCAACTCACGAACCGTGAGATCATGACCTGAGCCGAAGTCAGATGCCTAACTGGCTGAGCCACCCAGGCGCCCCTCATCGGCCCCCATTTTAAACATGACATACCTGAGACTCAGAGAGGGGAGGTGATTGGCCTAAGGCTGCACAGCAGGTAAGCGGCAGGACCGGAAGCCAGGCCGGCTGCAGCGCCTATGCCCTTACCCCCTGTGCTGCACGATAACATCCTACCAGGTAGGCAGGACAGCTCTCCTCACACTGGAGCCTGTAAGGCACCGTCCTTGTTCTCCAGCCATGGCTGTCACTGACGCAGCCTGCGTGGCCCCACTCCCCTGCCCTCCATGCTCCTGTTTCCCTCGCTGGTAACCCCTAGGTCAAGAATCTCCCGTTCTGAAATAAAACGGAGCAGATGCCCCTGCAAGACGCCATCAGTCAAACACTCCTCATGAGGTTTCCTTTGTGTAATCTCTGCCCCTCCCAGAGGCCCACTTTCAGGAAATAGGAGTTTAATATGGACAGAAATAAAGAATTAACTTCAATCGGAGTTGCATGGTCCTATGGCGATCATCCCGTCCAGGCCCTTCATTTCACGTGCAGGAGAGCTGAGACACAGAGCAGCGGGTGACCCAAGATGGCACAAGGGTGCAGAGGACTCGCATCCGGGTCCGTGACTCCAAAGGCAGTATGCCTCACCGTGTGCCACGCTTCCTCTTACGACTGGCAAAGTGGCTTCATTGGGAAGAGGGGTCCGTTTGCCCTGCCCTCAGATCTTCCAGGTAGAGGCACCAGGGCTCAAAGGTCTTGGCAAAGACTGTGCTCTCAAGCTTGGGGGTAAAAACCCAGGAAGGGAGCTGACACCACCCACCTTCCCCTCCAGGTCTGAAGCGTTCCCTCCCCGAGCCGACAGGCATGGGGCCCACAGAAAAGCAACAATCTTCGCCCTCCAGCCCCACGAGGTAGGGGTGGTGACCATTCCCATATCACAGCTGAGGCAACCGAGGTTCAGAAAGATGAATGGCCACACAGCTTGGGCTGCTCTTAACCCCAAATCCTGGGTTCTCACCACTGCCCCAGATTGAGGACTAAGGACTCCCAGCTCAGTGCTCCCTCTACAACCCCATGCTGCCTCCATGAGGCTGACCTCCCCCCACCCTGCCGTGAGCTCTTTTATTGATACCAGCTGCCGCCTGGGCCCCTGCTGAGTGGAGCCAGGCAGCACAGCCAGCCTGCTCCATGTAATTTGGTGCCAATTAGGAAAAAGTGGGAACCATCAGTGTATTTAATTCCCAGGCTCTGGGAAGCCAAGCTTCAACTGAGTTGCCTCCCCACAAGCTACCCCAGACACCGCCTTGTTTTTTAATGTTTATTTATTTATGAGAGAGAGAGAGAGAGAGAGAGAGAGAGAGAGAGAACAAGCCGGGGAAGGGCAGAGAGAAAAGGAGACACAGAATCCGAAGCAGGCTCCAGGCTCTGAGCTCTCAGCAGAGCCCGACGTGTGGGGCTCGAACCCACGAACCACGAGATCATGACCTGAGCCAAAGTTGGATGCTCAGCTGACTGAGCCACCCAAGTGCCCCGACACTCCCTTTTGTTTAAATCACCGAGCCTCCCATCACTGACAGGAGCCATCCACACACACTTGCAGAATTTTTCTACAGACCCAAAGGGGTCCAGATGAGAATTAAATATGACCCCTGCCCCTGGGGCGCTCCCAGGAAAAACAGATCACTGGAAACAGATCACTGAGGTAGCTGCCAAAGCCCTTGTCGCCAAAGACTCAGCTTCCTCATCTTTAAAATGGGGATAAGAATGGTCGACACCTCATCAGGTTGTTGTAATGAGTCATCTTTTAATTTATTCCACAAGCTCTTTTGATCTCCTACTCTGTGCCAGCCAGGACCCCAGATACTGAAGACACAGGAAAATGAAGTCCTGCCCTCATGGAGCCTTCACTCTGATAGGAGGGGTGAACAGCAGACAGTAAAGTCATAAATAAAAAATACTATTGCAGATACTATAAAAATAAAGCAATGTAACGAGATAGAGGAGCACCCAAGGGGGTGGTGGGTAAATGGTAGTCCTTATTGTTTTCATTACTATTATATTATTTGTTCATCCGAGTCTCCCAAGCCAAGTGGGAGTTATCAGGCAGACAGGCACAAGGGAAGAGAATTTCAGGTGGAGGAAACATCATGCACAAAGGCAGGAAGGGATTGAAGAGTTCCTGCAGCTGGTGTTCAGAGAGGCTGCGGTGGGCATAAGATACATGGGGCCCCCAGCGAGGCTGGAGAGGCGGAGATTCTGGCCTCAAAGGGCTTTGGATGCAGCGCTCAGGTTCCAGAACCTTATCCCCCCCGGGCATCAACAGGGAGCCATCAAAGGGATCTCAACAAGGGAGTCAAATGTCAAGGCTGATGTTCCCGAAGGTCTGTTTTGGCTGCAGCTCAGTGTGCTGGGGCGGGAGGGAGGCTGCCCGCAGAGGCAGTCAATGCTCAGAGGCTGTGGCACAATCCCATAGAGAGGCTGGGGAAGCTGGGGGCAGGGAGAGAGGGGCCATGAGAAGTGTTTGGAAGGCAAATGAGAACAGGGCTTGGTGACTGATGGGACGTAGGAGGCAAGCAATGGCTTGAGGACTATGAATAACAGTGTCTTCTCGCAAGTTGTGTGGGGTGCAGCCTACCATGCCGGCAACCCAGCCCCCTGATGGAAAGTGGCTTTAGAGGCCCTTGGGGAGACCCCGGCGGCCCTGCCATACATAGCATTTCCCAAGTCACCAACAAGCATGGCTTCTTGGCCTCCAGGCTTTTGTGCCCGCTCCCTCTGCCTGGAGGGCCCCTTTGGACTGGTCCCAGTTCAATACCAACTCCTCTGGGAAGCCTTCCTTCACTACCCCACAGAATTAGTCACTCCCAGCTCCCCGATGGGTTTCATCAGCATCCAATTCACAGATGTGTTAGTCCTTCCACCGGCTGGGGAGGGGCAGATAGAGACCTTGTCCCTTTCTTGGTCTGTCTCCCCAAATAATCCACAAACTGCCCAAGGGCAGGAGTCCCCTCTCTTGTTGTTATCCTAGCACGTGGTACAGTGCCTGGCATTCAAAGGGCACCCACACACGTTTGCTGAATGAATGAGTGAAGGAGGGTGGGGCCGCCCGCCAAGATGTGGAATCCAGGGAAAGAAAGCGGTGAGTCAATCTGGGCCCCGCTGGGCTTGAAGAGCCTGAGGCACGTCCATGCGGATGTATAGGCAGCTGGACAGAAGGACTGGAAACCCTGGGAGGGGATCTGCCGGGTCATCAGCCCCCCTCCCCACCCCCTCACTGGGCCCCTGCCTGGCCTCACTCGTGTCCCAGCCCTGAGAGTCTGGAGGTCTCCTGTCTGTAGAGAGGAAGTGAGAGAGTACTGGAATCTGGCCCTGTCCATCTTTCTCCTTGGGGAAGCTCCTCTGGGGGCCATTTGGGATTCAATTTCCATAAACAAATGAGGTTTGGGGTTAACTGCACCTTCGTTGGCGTGCAGGGGGCATGTGTGTGAATCCTTCCTTCCTCCCTGCTCATCCTGGCCAGAGAAATGAGAGCAGACCCATTACCAGCAATCCACCCTCCACCACTCTTGGGGGAAAAAGAAATGACATTTTCCCTTTACATTGGAAATACTTAAAAGTCCCAAGAATAGATTTATAGGAATATTTTAACCTTTTCTTTGATCCTTGAAATGTCATTGTTCTGTGGGCTGAATCGCCAAATGTGACCTTTTCCAGTAGCCATGGGGCGGGGGAACCCCCACCGGCTCGCTGGCTCATTGAAAGCAGCTTCAGAAGTTCCCCCTGTGGCTTGCCCAGCACCCCACCCCCACCCTGAAGCTCTGAGTCAGGAGAAGGATTGGGGAATGGGAGAGGCACACAGGGGCCAGTGGGGAAAGACAAGCAACTCTCTTCTTACCTTATCAAATAAGGATGAGTTAAGCGTGGGTTTGTCACTAGGCAACTCACTCTGCGGCCTTCCGTGAGGCATTTCCTCTCTTTAGGCCTCAGTTTCCTTAAAGTGGGAAAAAACGTGGTACCAACTTCATAGAGTTGTTGCAAAGACTGAATAAAGGCAATGCACACTGTATTAGTCAGTTCTTACAGAACAAGGCTGAAAAACAGATGACCCCAAAATTCAGTAGCTCCCAACAGGCGTTTATTCTTGGACTCACCGGTCTGTGGGGTGACCAAGGTGCAGATCCAGACTGGGTTCTGCTAGGTGGCCCTGCTTCAGGCTGTGGTCTGGGCGTGGCTCTGCCCTGTGTATGCTCACACCGGGCCCAGCTCTCCTCCTGGTGGATCCCACTGCTGTGCAAGGGACGAGTAGAAATACACCACGCCTCTTAACTGGACCACGGTCACTTCCACCCAGCTCCTACTGGCCAAACCAAATTACAAGACCGAGGCCAACATAAGGGGGTGAGGGAAAGGCACTGCCCCAAAGGAGAGGAGAGTGAACATTTGAATATTTGATGAAGAGTAATCCAATCTATCACAGCGTGTAAAGCCCCTGGCACTGTGCCGGTTGCTGTGATAGAAACTCAGAATATGAATTCCTTTGCATACCATGTTGCATTATTATTATAGTTTACCACTCAGATTAATTCATTATAATTCATTATAATAGGATGAGTCTTTCTGGCTAAGAGTACAGTAAGGTATCTTATTGTCCAACGTAAGTGGGCAATGAAGTGTTACATATGAGCGAATTCTCCACACAACAGAAACTTACACCTTCAAGCCTTTTTAGCTTATTTTGATGGGAATGTTTCTAGAGGATGTTTCAGACCTTCCCACCTTCTTAAACGGAGACTCTCAAATGCCGTTTAATCCATAAGATTGATGCCCTGGCACCGCTGGGACGGGCATCACCACAGCTGGGTGCTGGTCTCTCGGGCCAAGGAGATGTTTGGCCCATTTGCCCCTCAGCTGAATGGCCCATAGGGAGGGTTCTTCTCCAACCTCTTCAGTGCAGCCCTCAGACATCAGATTCCCCATGGATCAGCGTCTCCTCATCAGAAATGAAGGGTCACAGATTCATGCTAAATCCACCACATGTCCTGAGTCTTTGGGGCACTCACTAAAATCTTTGCTGATCGTGGCATCAGGGAAACCATCGTCATCATCGACTGTTACAATGCTTCCAATCAGAGTATAGAGTTTCTGAAGCTTTGAGCATAAAAAGAAGTTGGAGAACACCGAAAAGTGGTTCATCTAGGAACATTTAAGAAGGAATCCTACCAAGCAGCCTGGGACCCATGCCAATGTCAGGAAGAGGAGGGGAAATATAGTGATACTGTAAGACTTACAGAAGTGCCCTCTATCCTTCCTGGGCTCTCTTCCCCCTTCTTTTCTGTGTGCTTCTAGCTCTTCTCTGTGGATCCCTTAGTTTTCCTCTCTGCTTCTCATCCTGCCTCCTTGCATCTTCCCTTCTCCTTTCACCTACTGGCTATAATGTGGAGGGGAGGGAGTGTGCATGATCATTCTTCAAACATTTCAAAAATCATTTCATCTCTTCGTGTGTTATTATGCTTCTTAACCTCAAAGGGTTTTTTTTTGGTTTCTGAAAGCCCGAATAGCCACACAGTTCTACAAAATTAAGTCAGGTTGTGCTTCAGTGAACACTTGGATTCTTTTCTTTTTTTTTCCAGAAAATCAGTGACTCCATTAAAAAACCACTGCCCATCCCACTGGAGACCAGTCTTGTGATCATAAGATTCTGTGGATCCTGGGCTCCAGCGCCTAAGTAACTGCCCTCTGTGGAACTGTCCCAAGTGCTGAAATGGTGTCTGGTTCAGCCCACGTCCTGGGTTCCCTGTTCCTTCCCTTGAGAGCTCTGCCCCACCCCCAGCATATTTGTTTTGTTTTGTTTTTTTTTTTTCTGCCTGGGTGTTCTAAGCCATTTCTAAGTGGGATGCCTGATGAGTGAGTCCCACGGCCTCCTCATTATAGCCCATGACAGATGCCCGTCTGCTCAGCTGGCCAAGATTTTTTGGAAAGTGTTTAGGCCAAGAACATATCATAACAGTTGTCCGTGAAAATAACCTCCAGGCTATGACAATGAACCTTCTTGTGGTGGGTCCCAAATTGGCCACACCAGAGGGCTAATTGCTAACTATGAACCCACCCCCTCCAGGACCTGGCTTCCAGCCAAAATATCTGGGTTCTAGCCCATTCTCACTACTCGCTAGTCATAGAGAATTGGGCAGCTTCCTCCGCCTTTCTGGGCCTCAGTTTTCCCATCTGTGTGACACAATCTCTAAGACTTCAACAAACTCTGACACTCTGGGATGTCATGATTATGTGGCCCAGGAGGTGGTAAAGTGGAGTGGAGGAGAAAGAACCCTCAGCAAGGAGTCAGGAGTCCTGGCTCCCCGCACTGCCACCATAAGCAGTGTGATCCTAGGCCAGACCCTCAACCTCTCTGAGCCTCATCTATAAAACTAGAACTATACCACTGTCCTTGCAATCTCCTAATGTCATGGGGAGGCTCAGGTGAGATGGGGAAGCACTTGGTAAAGCAGGGAGAACTACGTGGCACTGGGAATGGTTTATGACAGGAGAGCATCAAAGAGCTACACTCTTTAGAGGGAACTCAGGTTTCAGTACCCCTGAGAAGCAAAAGATACAGTCTCTTTCCCTTCCTCATCCACAGTTTCCTAGCCTGAAGGAGTTGATGAGCCAGGGTGATATAGTCTCCACTGCTGACGAAACACACCAATGCTGGGTCTATTCATTTCTTCATTTAATAAATAATTACTGAACATCTTCCACGTGCTGAGCAGGTAATCAGAGGCAGACATGGCCCCTGCCTTCAGGGACTTGAGAGGGCAGTTGGCACATGACGCACTTAGCCTGGTGCTGGGCACATGATAAGTGTTCATTGATACAGTGTGATGGGTAATGCTAGAGAATGCCCTGGTTCCTAAGGGAGTACACAGAGGGGGTCATAGGGACCGGAGTGTGATACCAGAGATAATTAGGAGGGAGCCCAGAAGACTGGTGATAGAGTATTCCAGGCAAGGACTACAGCAGGAGCCAGTGGGCGGGGCACGTGGTAAGGAGGAAAGAAGACGCCTCACCCCAAGTACTTCCTGCCCCTCTGCCATCCCAGCATCTGAAATCCAGAACCTGGGGCTCACTCCCATGCCTCAGCAGAAATCTTCACTTGGAGGGACCGGTAGAGGTAGGGTAGGATAGCTTCTGGCAGCCCCCTTTCCTGTTGTCCAGGGTTGCTGGGCACCAAGGTGGCCCAGAAAGCAGGAGGGAGGTCAACCCCACGTTATTAAAATCTGTCTTTGGCTTTATCATCATCATCATCATCACCACCACCACCAATATTATTTACAGAGCCCTTACATACCTCAAGAACTTTGTGTGCAACCCTTACAATCCTCACATCGATGAGATAGGTATGTTTAGACCTATTTTACAGATGAGGAAACTGAGGCTCAGAGAGCTTACATGGTTTGCTCAAGGACACACAGCCAGTGGCAAGCCTAGAGTCATATTACTGTTAAGCTGTCAAGACAGCTGAGCTTTCACTGAGTACCAACTTTCTATGTATGCCAGGGACCCTGCAAAGCACTTTTGGGGCACCGGCCCACTCACTCATCCTATAGCCCCATGAACTGAGCACTACTATTAGCCCCATGTTGTGATTAAAAAGCTGAGTCCAAAGAAGGTAAGTAACCTAGTCAAGGTCACACAGCTAGATGGTGTCAGTGTCAGGATTCTCACCCAGATCTGCCCAACGCCTCCCCGTGCCGGAAGCCCCTTTCCTTCAACAAGGCCCAGGAGGCAGAGGCAGGTGCCTCCTCCCTCTCCCTCCCAATGCTGGCTTCTGATCACTCCAGCCCCACAGTGGCAGCAACCCCAGGGCACCAGGATGGCACAGAGGCACGCCTGGGGCAGGGTGAGGAGCCGTGGCCGGGATGGCCTTGAAATCCCATTGTCCCGCCAGACAGTAAATATCCCCATGCTAAGTGTTTCAGCTCTTCCAGAAAAAGCCGCATCGGAGGGGATTCCGTGTCTCAGGCTGGAAAGCACCACTGGGCAGATTTATTCCTGCAAGAGGTCAGACAGCCACTGTATTTCACCATCAGGCCAACAGGGGCCCTCAATTCTCTGGAATTATATTTCTATCAAATATTCATTTGTCTGGTTTATGGGCTACTGAAAACTTGGGCTCACTGGGTCCTACCAGCCACATGCTTGCCTGGCTGTGCCAATGCCCATCTTCCACTCTTTGCTCATAGCCCACTGTATGGCAGGATGTCACCCCAATTGTCCCCCTCTCCAACAGGGAAAGGCCCTGAGCCCTCCCTTGGGTCTATTCCTTCACCAGGCCAACACAATGCATAAGACTGGAAGCCACAGCAGTGGGAGAAAATTGCTACCATCTCCCCAAAGCAGGGGGGCCTCCGGTAGATGCCGCTGGTGCCCCCTCCCCCCCACCCTAGGTTTTCGATGCTCATACCCACACCCTTTTCTAAAGGATTGTTCTGGGGTATGTGAGCTGCCTTGTGCAGAAATGGTGTGGAGATTACCTTCTTCCAGCCCGGAGGTGGCCCATAGCCAATGACCACCTGATGTGGGGGTCTAACAGGGAAGCCCTCTTGCCATTGAATGGGACAAATTGTCCCATTGAATGGGACAAATTGTCCCATTGAATGGGACAAAAAATATGATGCAATTCCCACTCCAGAGTTCCCAGTGGGATCAGGCTGCAACTTCTCCAGAAACCACATCTCTGCCTGGCTTCTTCTGCCATATCCTGCTTCTCTCCCTTCCTTACAGGTTTCTCCGCAGAGTCCTCCTTCAATAAAACACATGCCTAAGAAGCCCCATCTCAGGCTCTAGTTCTAGAGAACCCACCCAAGACAGGGCCTTAAGCCCCATGGCTCCTTACATTGCAACTTGGAACTGATCTCCTGAAAAGCTTCTCACTTGCTGTGGGGAAATGGAAGGACTCTCACCAATTAGACTGTGGGGAGAGTCTGCCCCCCAAGTTTGCAGAAGGCAGCAAGACAGACCGCCCCCCACCTCATTGCCCATTTTATAGGCAAGGAAACAAAGGCAGAGTGACTTATCCAAGGTCATGTAGCTAGTCTAAGGGAGAACCAGGAATCAAGCCCAGGTCTCTCTGACTCCAGATCCTAGAGTTTTCCTTAGAAAAAGGCTCTGGACACCCTGAAAGAATGCCTTGAGCCTCATGCTTTGCCCATCTTATCTTTCAAGGTGCTATTAAAATGCCACTTTGTCCAAGTAGCCTTCCCTGCTTACCCATCAGAGTTCATCACATTTCCTTCTAGATGCATCACATGTGCTTTGATAAAGCCCCTACCTCATTCTACTCTCAGTGAGACTAAGGAGTTTCTCCACTTTCTCCCCAACCAGCATGGGAATCCCTTGAACCACAAACCACAAACATATATTTAGGGCCACAGAGGGACCAGGATCCTTTCCTTTAAAAAGACAAGGATAGGCTGGAAGAAAGCCTCCCCAAGGAGGTGAGCCCCACCTGAGCCCTTCTCTGCCCCATGTTGCACCTTCCTTTGAGGCCTCTTTTTGGTCACTTCTGATAATGCCTGGGATACAGTGGGTGCTCAGGAATGCATGTAGAGTAGGGCGGGGCTGAGAGGGATGTGGAAGAAGTGGGGGGAGGCTGTTATTGAACAGTCAGGCATCTGGCTTGAATCTGTGAATTTCTAGTACAACAAAAGCTGATTCTTATTTATTTCTTTTTCTTTTTTTTTTTTTTTAGAAAGTAAAGTGGGCTTTCTTTGTGCTTGAATGGAAAACACATACCCTTAGCACCCTATTGTGGAAAAAATCAGGCTTTATTGTAAAAACAATTATGCCACATTTAAAGCAGGGATTAAAATTGAGGCATGTTAAGTGTGATCGTTAATACATCAGGCTTTTTCTTCCAATCAGGAAGGAAGCTATTCTGGTCTGCCCGCTGCTCACCTTCCTTGGGCTAAGGCAGACGGATGCTCAGCAAGGTAGATGGGGGTCTCTGAATCCCAGGAACTAGAGCATACTGGGCATGACAACATGAAAAGCATGGGAACCTGACTTGCAAACAGAAAAAGAAGACATATGGCCTGTTGAGGGATCTTGTTATTCTTATCTGTAAAAACGTTTATAGGCAAAGGCTCACAGATTTATATATTTTAAATCACCTATTGTTATGGATTTAGAAAATCTCTTCTATTTAATATGAATATGTAAAATTGGGGTGCTCCTGGAAATAGGGCTGACCAGCATAGCGCCCACCCTCCCCCCGACTTTGCCTGTGTTTTCTTCTCCAAGTATGGAGGTGCAGCAGCCATCGTCATGGCTCTCCAGCATCTCCCATATCTGCAATCCTTACATGGGCCTTCTGAGATTGAGCTCCTCATTTTACTGGGGCATAAAGAGGATGGGTCAGCTACCCAACGTCACATAGCAAAGAAGCAGTGGAAACAGGATTTGAACCAGATGTTATTCCAAAGCCCACATTCCTAACAAGACATTCCCCTGCCTCCCAGGACATAGCTCTGGGACAGAAGGCCAGAACTGTGGTGCCCAAGACTAGGGGGAAGGCACCGAGGGGAAAAGAGAATGAAAAAAAATGTACGTGTTTTGAGTATGTCTTCTTTTGGGCCAGGTCCTAAGTGCTGAAAATTCTGAAGTAGAAATGTAACCCTTTTCACGAGAAACACTCAGGCCATCTTCAGAAATGCTGGGACGAATTTCTAAGCCTATGTGAGGCCATATGTTATATTCACAGGAGGTGGCCCACCATCAGTAGGAAGGAAAGAAAGGAAGAAAACAGACAGACAGGATAGGGGCTTATCAAAAAGGCATAGGAATCCACCTGAAAGAGATCCCAATGACCCAAGTTGGGACAATTTGAACAAAATGGTAGATCACAATAGTATTGGATTCTAACCCAAAGAATAAAGTACCTACCCATAAGTCCATACAGATATAAATAACTGGACGGAAAGATATAACTCCGCCTTCCAGAAGAGTTCCAAGTAATACGTGTAGAAGGAATGAGGGAAATGGAGCACCGCTGTAATAATTGCTGCAGACAAGATCCATCAATGGATGCTAAAATTAGCAGGCAAGAGTTTAAGCAGAAACAGCGTATGTGCATAGTCTCAGAGTATCTCTTCTCAAATAATGAGTAATCATAAAGAGAAAAACAGTAAGTTTAGAGTGGAGAATCTTAGCAGACACCTTAACCATGTGTTGAAGTTACACTAGTTACACGAACACACACCAACACCATGTACCCCCAGTATGATCACTGGGGAAGCATATCCTTCTGGGGCATCCCTCTCAGGACGCATAACCTCAATATAGTCACGGGAAAACATGAGACAATCACACATTGAAGAATATTCACGAAATAGCTGCCCAGGACCTTTCGCGAGTGTCAAGGTCGTAAGAGACAATGAAAGACAGGAAATGTCACAGATCAGAGATGAAGGAGACATGACAGCTAAATGCAATGTGGGATCCAGGACCGGATCCTGAGCCAAGAAGAGGGTGTTAGTGGGAAAACTGGTCAAATCCAAGTAAGCTCAGGAATTTAGCGAATAATATTGTAACGAGACGAATCTCTTAATTTTGATAAGTCTTCCATGATTATGTAAGATCATCATAAGAGGGAACTGGGTGGAGGGCATATGGGAACTCTTTGTACTACTTTTACAACTGCTCTGTAAGACTAAAATTATCTCCAAAAAAATGTTATGATATGGTAGGCTAAACAACGGTCTTCCAAAAGATATTCATGCCCTAGTCCCTGGAACCTGTGAATATTCCCCTATATGGCAAAAACAAATATAGGACTTTGTAAATATGATTAAGCATCTTGACATGGGGAGGTTATCCTAGATCATCCAGGTGGGCTTTCGGTGGAATCACATGTATCCTTAGAAGAAAGATGGAGACAGAGGGAGTTGGACACAGACAGAAGGAGAGGAGCCATGTGACCACAGAGACAGCAATTGGAAAGATTTTCAGCCACAAGCCAAGGTAGGTGGGCAGCCCCCAGGAGCTGGAAGAGACAAGGACCAGATTCTTCCCCTGGAGCCTCGAGAGGGAGCACAGCCCTGCTGACACCTTTATTTCTGTCAATTATACAGATTTTGGACCTCTGGCCTCCAAACTCATGAGAGAATAAATCTGTACTGGTATAAAACACCAAGTTTGTCAGTATGGAGGTTCCTCAAAAATTAAAAATAGAACTGCTCTATGACCCAGCAATTGCACTACCAGGTATTTACCCAAGGGATACAGGTGTGCTGTTTCGAAGGGACATATGCACCCCAATGTTTATAGCAGCACTATTGACAATAGCCAAAGTATGGAAAGACCCCAAGTGTCCATTGACCGATGAATGGATAAAGAAGATGTGGTATATATAGACAATGGAGTATCACTCGGCCATCAAAAAGAATGAAATCTTACCATTTGCAACAACATGGATGGAACTAGAGTGTATTATGCTAAGTGAAATTATTCCATCATAGAAAGACAAATATCATATGACTTCACTCATATGTGGACTGTAAGATACAAAACAGATGAACATAAGGGAAGGGAAAGCAAAAGAAAATAAAAACAGGAAGGGGGACAAAGCATAAGAGACTCTTAAATATAGAGAACAAACTGAGGGTTGCTGGAGGGTTATGGGTGGGGGCATAAGCTAAATGGGGAAGGGGCATTGAGGAAGACACTTGCTGGGATGAGCACTGGGTGTTATATGTAGGGGATGAATCACTGGATTCTGCTCCTGAAATCATCATTGCACTATATGCTAACTAACTTGGATGTAAATTAAAAATAAACATAAATCATTTAAAAAATAATAACGTTACTCAATAGGAAAAAAAACACTAAGTTTGTGGTAATTTTTTTACAGCAGCAATAAAAAACTAATAAAAAGGTAAAAAAAAAAAAAAAAAACAACAACTGATGACGTTGGCCTGCACAACCCCAAGCCTCCTGCCAGCTGTGACCCTGTTGCTGTTTCAGTTCTGCATGGCAGGACTGCCTGACCCTTGGCCCCTAAGAGAGGCTCCGTGTACCCGCCCCAGAGCCTGCTGGGAACTGCCAATCCGATGAGGCTGTCTGGGGAGGTTGTGTTTCTCTTTTTTCAGCCGGCTCAGTACTGCCTCCAAGTCTCCTGCCTAACATTCTTTGGGTTTGTCCAGCCTGAGGTCAAAGGGCAGAGCTATGCTCCACCTACTCTCCGAAAGATGGAAGAGCTCAGCTGTCCACCAGCTGAGGACCCTACGAGGCTCGTCCCAAAATAGCAGAAACAATCATTACAGCTCTCATTCATTGAGGGCCTATTATATGGCAGGCTCATTACTGATCATTTTCCATGCACCAGCTCGCTTAGTCCCCATAACCTCCCCAGGGTGCCTCAGAGAGGTTATGGGGCAGGCTCAAGGTCGCACAGCTATCCAGCAGCTGACTCAGAGTTCCAGCCCAGGTGTCTGTGACTCAGAAAGCCCATGTCCCCAACAACCAAGTCGCCCTGCCCATTCAGCATCTGCTACCCCCACTTCCTCAGCTGTGACCTCTCCCTGGCAAACCTCAGCTACAGAGGGAAATCCAGAGTTGCCCTTCCTGGGCTGCTAGACTGCAAAGCATCCAGGCTTCAGCTGCCTTCGAGAACACAGAGAGATTCGGGGGTGAGAAAAATCTTCAGCTTTGAGACCCACTGAGGGAGTTTAGAGAAAGTCTCACTTCTCACAGGTGTGTGATTAGCCCCATTCTTTGTCCCCAGGCATTCGGAGGTGGCCGGCCACATCCACTGTAGCTGTGGCAGCCTGCAGAGAAGGGGGACCAGGGGCAGACCTGGGGCTCCAGGATGAGCAGAGAACTGCTCCAGATCATTCTGGACTGCGGAAGTGGGCCCGTGAGCTTGGCCATCCATCAGCCAGCAATTCCCCTTCCATAAGGAGGGGAGTCTGGGCATTCTGCCAAAGTGGGTCTGAGAATTAGGAGTCACAGCTCCCTCACTGGAGGAGGGGTGGTGAAAGAGGGGCCACTCTACCACCTCTTTGGCCAGCCCAAGAGCCTTAGACCCTAGGATAACAAAGCTCCCCCAGGACCCAGAGTCTCAACACAATTTCTAGAGACTTTAGGGTCAAATGGTCCAGCCTTCACATGGGGCTTGAATCCATTTCAGACCAAGAAAGACTCCCTCCATGCCATCTACTCCAACTCCGTGATTTCACAGATTCTGATCACCTTTCATCCAGGACCTGGATTTTCCTCATCCACACTCAGGTTGCCCCGATGGCTTATGAGTTTAGGATTGGAGCCACACAGCATCCCTGAGTGCCTGCTGAATGCCCCAAATTCACAACAACAAGCAGCCACAAAGCTAATGTGGGCCTCCATGTGCCGAGACGGAGCCGGGCACTGTCCTATACGTCAGCCTTACTCCCCACAATACAGAAACTGAGGCTCAGTTGAAGTAAGTTAAAACCGGGAGCAACCTGGAGCTCCCCAAATAAACAATAATAGTAATAGCTATTCTTACCCATTGCTTCCTATGTGTCAAGCACCATTTAATCCAGACATCAACTCTAGGAGGAAGGTAGTACCGTTATCCCTATTTTACAGATGGGCTGCCGCACAGAGAAGTAAAGAGACTTGGCCAAGGTCATGGAGTTAGTAAGTGCCTTCAAGTTCACGGCAGAGCTGGGAATGACTCTCAGCCTCTATGTTCCCCACCTAGTTTCCCAGATTCTGCTCACCTGTTCCCAGAGGATGGTAAGCCCTGCCTCTTTGGCTACACCCACTCTGGAGGCCAAAGCACCTTGACCATATCTCTTCTTAGCACCTGCTACCAGGAAACTGTGCATAAGCACAACTACCCCCCACTACTCTGAAAGCCCCCGATGGGAGAAAGAGGTCATGGTCACACGCATATCCCACCACCCAGCCCAGGCCAGGCCACAGGGGAAGCGCTCAGTGATTACACTGTTGAATAAATTAAAGCCCAAGTGATTGGAAGAAGAGATTAATAAAGCGCCTCTTTCTAGGAAGAGAGGCAGCCCATCCATACCAGCCTCTCTGCTCTGGCTACTCCAGTTACTCCATTTCTACCACTTAATAGGATGCCCAGCTCAGCCTGATCCGCTCCTGGCTCAGGCTCCTCCTCGGGTTTGTCTCTGCAGTGGGGATTGCAAAGTCATATTGGATTAAGACCTGCTCCAGCTGTCACCTGTGGTGGAAAGCTCCCCTATCACGCGGCCCAGAAGGGCCGTGGTATCTAATGGAGATTTGCTAATAAGATCTGAGTTGGTGAGCTTTGCATCCTATTAACACAGGGGAGTGCAGGCCTGTCTGTCTGCGGGAAAATTGCAAACACAATAGAAAAGTCGCTTATGAATATTAATGGGACTGGAAACAATGCCAAGAGAAATTTTTGACGTGATTGGGAAGCTGCGAGGGGGCTGTGGGGCTGGAGCAGCCTCCCTTCCCTCCTGCCCCTGCCTGTCCCTCCAGAGCTGCCTGGAAGTGAGAGGTCTGCGTAGCTGTCACGGCTAGATCGAAAGTGATCTGCGTGATGACCGAGAAGGGAGAACTGAGCCTGACTGAGGGCTCGGACTCACTTCCCCGGATCCATGCAGGCCAGTCCAATGGCAGTTTGGGAGGGGACATGGCAAGGTGTCTGAGAAGGAACTTGGGCGCCCCACTCTTCTACACCTGGACTTCTCAGATGAGACAAGCATTCCTCTTGGACTCTTTCCTGAACCAACACTTGTCTAGAGCAATTTCCATCACAGAAGGCCACAAGCTCTGGAATTCACAGGAAGACCAGCATAAACAGTCAACCAGGAGTTGACTTAGCATAGCCTAGGGAATGTTAAAGTCCAAAAACTCCCTCAGTGAGCACCCCCACCCCCACTGCAGTTCCAAAACTCTGAGCTGGGGAACACTAGGGGTCAGGTGCCCCAGGGGACAGCAGAGAGGCCAAGAAGGCTAAGCATTGGGTTGCAGATTCAAGACAGAATTTCAGACCTCCTGACCACCCCCCACCCCCAATCCATTCCAAAGCTTCGATAGAACCTAGGGAGCCAAAAGTGAGTAAGACATAATCCTTGTCCTACTAGGAATTCTCAGTCAGATGGGGAAGGGAGACATTCAGTCACAGGCACTTCTCATTACAGATCCCCTACAGCTGACTATAGCTGTGTATTTTTTATCCTACTAGTCAATAAAGAAAAGGCACAGACAGACCCCAACAGGAAAAGGGACAACGGCCACAAGCAGACAGCCTGCAGGATCTGAGCGAGCATGGAGGGACACAGTACAGTACATGGGCTGGCTACGCACACCGAAGCCAGAGGCCCTTTTGTTCAATGCCAACTACAAAGCACAATCTTTTCTCCACCAGCCGGGCAATCTCAGGTGAGTACCGGGCTCCTGAGAGCGCCAGTTTCTTCTGTTACCTGACTGTAGAATATCTACCTCCTGGGATTACGGAATAAAATCATGTATGTACAGGGTACAGACCACTCTGGCATACAAGAGCCAGCCAATACATCTCTAGTTTTCTCCTTTCTGCCCGGCATCCTTTGTGGGGTGGGATCTGCCCAGCATCCATTCACCCCTCTCCTCTGAAATGCCCCTCCCCAGCCTTCAGTCCCTCGGGTCTCCCAGGAGTTGACCCCGCCCCCTGAAGGAGGGCTGGTGAGCAAGGCCTGGCCAATCAGAGTGTGGTATCACCTGGCCACAGTGATTGGTTCAGAGATGGGAGTGTGTCCCGACTGGGCCAATCAGAGCCAAACGGATTCAACTTCAGGACTTTGTTATTTTCGGAAGGATCTTGCCTGCCGCTTTTGCTAAGGTTGCTGAGGGGGCGGGTAAGTGCTCATTGCCGGTGACAGCCATTTTATCCCAAGAGACGTGTGACCTCTGGAAAAGACACCCCCCTGGAAGAAAGCTGAGCTGGGAAATGGATTAAAAAAAGATTTCTGAAGGCATCATTTGAGCCCCTCAATACGGCTGTGCCTGAACCCAGAACTACCTCCTAGGCTTTGTCGTTGTGACACAAAACAAAATATTCCTTTTTATTTTTAAGCCAGTTGAGTTTGTATCCCTTGCAACTAAACCGCTTGGAACTAACCCATCCAGCTACCTGGGGTTGGGACACTCCCCAACTTGGACTTGAAACTCTACAACCATCCCTTTCCTTCCTTCCTCACATCTGCCACCTACCTACCCAGCTCCTGGATCCAACTGCATGGAAAAGCTCAGGACTTGGGAAACCTCAGGCTCAGTTTCCAAGATGCATTCATTGTCGGTCCCCAAGTTCCACCCTGGCGTCGGCTCCATTTGCTTCTCAGCACGTAGCTGGAATACAGAGGTGCAGACAGTCCCCGGCTCTGGGGAGGGAGGTCCCAAACTGGGTGGCCCGCAGCCAGATCCAACGTGCAACATGCTTCTTCATTTGCCCGGTCTCTGTTTAATTTTTTTTTTTTTTTCAATTCAAAAGTCTTTAGGTGAGAAATGCATCTTCTGGCTTAACCAAGGGCCCACAATTTCATTTCTTCTACACCTCTGAAGCTCCACACATGAATATTACACGCGGACACCCCCCCCACCCCCCCCCCACCCCCCGCCCAGGCATTCCAGTGTACAACCCCTGGTTGAGACCTTCCAGCTGCCTTTCCCGTGGAAGGACTGGTTGATATGGTTGATGATTTCTGGTTCACAGTGTTACATGGGAGAAACTGGGGGGGGGGGGGGGGGGAGACGAGTAATTATCATTCATATCCTTAAGCCCCAGTGGGATATGTTACCTCTGTTGCCTCTGTTGCCTTTTCTTGCTCTAACACTGCAGGTCTGGACCAGAGGCCTGCCCAGACCCTCTGTGGGTACGCCCCGTGCTGGTCTTTGTCTGAATTCCAAGGGTCCTCCCTCCTCCTACTCACCTGTTCTCCCACAGGCGCTGGGCCATTCCACCCTGCCCCAGGCCCAGGGAGGAACAGCTCCAGGCATGGGGGGGGGGGGGCTGCAGGCGTCTCTGTGAGTTTGCATTGTATTTGTGGGATAATTACTAATGACACAGATCATTTTTATTAGCTGAGCTGTCTGCATTAGAATGATAGATTTTTTTTTATTAAAAACATCCGAGGGAGCTGCCATCACAGTAGGAGAAGGATAATTTTCCGTTTAGTTTAAGAGCAGATGGTTACCGAAATGTTCAATGTAAATAAATTGAGACTCAGCCTAAGCTTTGGGTAAACATATTGGAAATTTCTGGCCCGCTTCGAGTCTCCTGTCCTCTTTGGCTCTCACAGCCCCTCCGTCAGGCCTGAACCTAGCCCCTCCGTCAGGCCTGAACCTAGCCCCATCCTACCAGGAAGGAAACTCCCCCAGGCCACCTGGGAAAATCCAGGACTCCTGGTGTGGTGGGCCGATTGATGAGTAATGGTCGGCCAGGACCCATCCCAGAACTCTGGGCGCCACTGATGCTGTTACAGAAGCTGAAGCTCAGGAGGTCAAGAAGCAAGTGGAGAGAGGTGAAGAGTGTCTTGTGCCACAGAGCGTGGTCAGGGCGGGGAGTCGACAGGCCCGGGTGCCTGGCCTTGGGAAAGTCCTCTCCCCTCTCCGGACCTCAGCCTTCCATCTGAGCAGCGAGGGCCTTGGACCAGCCACGGCTCCCAGAATGGGTTCAAGGGGAAATGGGAGGGAGTTTCACTTAAAAAAAAAAAAAAAGTTTTAACTACCAAAGTGATTGGAACCATTGAGCTGACCAGGTTTCTTTCTTGTAGGATTTCTCAGAACATTAACTATGTTACTATGCATTATATTTCTCCAAAGGTGATCATAATAAACAGTAGGCTTCATGTCCACAAAACCCTTTTTTCCAAGAGGTGTGGTACAATTTGGGACACACTGGAAGAGAGGGATTTTTTAAGGGCTCACTCAGCTCCAGACTTCTCTGCTCCGTGAATGTTACCTGAAGACAGAAATTTCCTGCTCACTGAGTCACTCCACACGTCTTCCAGGACCACAAACCATCCGCGTCTGAGCCACTGGGCTGCAGGCAGAGTACGCAGAGGTGCACAAAATACAGATGCTGTGAGTCCCCACCCTACGCCCTCACTTCCCATGTATCCCTACCTATTCCCACCTCGCCTTGCCTGAACGCATTTTCCAATTATGGGAGCACGTTCTCCCCAGCCAGAGGCCAGCATTAACACCCCAGGCATAACCCTCAACTAACAAGGCATGCGAGCTGATGAATAAACATCCTGGCTGCCTTGCTTTTAGGGAGAATTTAGGGAGAGTTCTGCAAACTCTTGGAGGATTCCCAACGAGACTGAGGTCCAAGCTGCCCACAGCAGTCACCCCCTGACTAACAGATGCTTGGCTGACTTTCCTCCCTTCCCGACTCCCTCAGTACAGTCCTTCTGGGATCACCTCCCAAATAAAATATTTGCACAAAAGTCCTTGTCTCAGGCTCTACCTTTGGGGGAAACCCAAGCTAAGACAGCCCCTACTCTCATAGATCTTACAGGCTGGTGGCAGAGACAGCAGGAAATGAACCCTTGAGGACACAGATGTATGATCCCAACTTGTAAATCGAGATATGTAGTGACAAAACAGTGGCGAGGCACAATGTGAGGTGAAGAGAGCTAATCCAGGGAGCTTCTCGTGATGTTCACTTTGGCCCAGCCACTGGGGATTGAAGACTCAGCAACTCAGCCTCATGAACGTGGCAGACATTTAAATTCTGTTGCACTGTGACAGAAGCAATAACGGAGGAAGGGGGAACAGAAGAATAGAGGAAGGATCACCCAGGATGGTGATTCTGGGACATAGGATAGCCCACTGCCTGAGACATCATCCCACCACAAGGAAGATCTAAGGACCTCATTCATACTAATGTGTAAATGACTAATATCATCTGGGATCTTTAACTTTCTGCAAGGATGTGTGTCTCTCTCTGCATTGGCCCCTGGAGAGAGCTGGGATTTTCCTCCCACGGGATCTCTCCAGTGCCTTTCAAGGTATTTTATTTTATGCCTGCTTCACCAATGTGGATGTCCTTTGCCCACCGACTCCTACTGGACTGGATTATGGCATTCGAGGACCTTCTCCTCTTAGCCTGCAATTTCAGATCTCTGCCTCTGCGGAAAGAGGGACGTACAAGCCCTACGTGCCCAGGCCCTGAAACACTGAGAGTGGCTTCCGCAAGAACTGAAGAGGAAATCAGAGTGTTTTTTCCACCTGTAAGTTGGGTCTCTCTCTGGAAAATTTGGAAGGGGAAGAGGACCAAGGACAGGACTAGGGTCCTGATTGAAAACTGGGCTTGCCGACAGAAACACTGAGAGACAGAGAGGAAGAGAGGAAAAGGAATGACTCACTGAAGTTGATGTGCTTGGATGGGATTATCTATGAATTTTACTTATTTCTTAGTGATTTTCTGTTTACCAAATTTTCTCCATTGAGCATGTGCCAATGTTCCTTTTGAACAAACATACTATCTCAGACAGACTCAACTGGCCTGGCATAGTCACTCAATAGTGTTTTAGTGAATAATAAATGTTTGTTGATCTTTTTTTGAAAATGGGGTCACAGTGCCCCCAGACTCTCAGCTCCTGCACAGGTGCCTAAGTTTTGGAATGTTGGGGGTGGGGCAGGCAGGGAGGAGTTTGAGAAGGCACCTGTGTCCCTAAAGCTACCACACTTTGTCAGCCTTTGATTTCCTCAAACCAAACCTTCCTCAGAAGCCCAGAGAAGAGAAGAATAGGTCTGGGTAAATTCGAGGAAGGGAGAGGAAGTAGGGGCTCCCCGATGCCCTGAGACCCCACCTTGCTATTCTATGACCTCCGTGTGAAAATTGCAGTCTTGCTCCCATCCGATCCCCCGGGACATAACGTTTTTCAAATTTGGACTCAGGAGGCTCAGGCTGAAACAATGGGCCCAAGATCACACAGTAAATTGGAGGCCAAACGAAATTACAGCCAGAACTTGCCCCAGAGCGGCCTCCCTTTGGCCTTGACCGACCTGACTGTCCATCACGAACAAATCGTTGTGGCCATGGGAGGGGGGATGGCTGATTACCTGAAGTCCATCAGGGCCCACCCTTGACGCCGGGGGCCGGTGAGTCTCTGGGGGTCAGTGACATTCTGACACAATGTCAGTGGACTGTTGGTTATGGAGGGGAAAGAGGCACCAGAGGGAGAGGTGACCAAGCCAGGACTATAGTCCTAGAAGCTCCTGTTAGTTCTATTGGACCAACGTCCCTGCATCTCCGCGGCCATATCTACAATGTGGAGGTGAAGCAGACCCTCTACCATGGCCTCTCCCACCCTGGGGTCAGCAGGTGGCAGAGGAAAGCCAGGAGACTGAGCTCTGCCACTTAGCTGTGTGCCTTTGGGCAAGTCGCTTCACCTCTCTGGGCTGCAGTTTGCCCAATCTGAGGAAATAAGACTAGATCAGGGATGGCAAAGAGATTTACTCACCTGTCAATAATAGATGATTGGTGGAGACTGCCTGGAGAGATTGCTGAAAAGGATACTGAGACTACATCTGAGCTCCCCGGGAAGGTGACCCGGCTATACCTTTCCCCAGATCTATAGCACATAGAGTTACGTGGACCATAAGAATCAGCGGCACTGGCTCAGGGGACTCGTGTGAACCCCCTGGAAGTGCCAGGACCTCTCAGAAGACCTCCCTCTCCCCTGCAGATTTTTCTCCCCCCCCACCCCACCCCTGCCGGCATCTGCCTGACCCGGAGGCTCAAGGTCATCCAGTCAGAACGCAAAAAGAGTGAGCTCTTGAATGGAAGGACCTCAAACGGTCACCTGTAGCCGATCCCAAAGTTGCCCCAGGCCCTGTGCCAAGATGCAGGGGAGAATGGAAAGGAGAGTGTTGCTCACAGGTTGACCTTACTCTGTACGGTAAGTGTGTGTTCCTGAGAAAATTGCACTCAAATTGAATTTTTATAAATGGAATCCTATTTCGGCGATGATTTACAACACTATTTCTGAGATACTTTATCTTCATTTTGAAGTAATGTTCCTAACATTTTAGTTTTAGAACTCCCCTTCCTTTAGTAAGCACTAAGAATGTTCCAGTTAGATGGAGCCACGGAAACCACCAAGTCCTACCCTTTCCACTTCTGGGAAACTGAGGCTCAGAGAGGGAAGAAGACTAACATTTGTCAAGTACCTGCAAGGTCTCATGTGCCATTTTTTAGTTCTTTATATGCGTTGTGTTGGCCGATACTCCAATACCATGAAATGGCCTTGGCGTCACCCCACTGTGCAGATGAAGAAACTAAGGCTCAGGCAGATTAAATAGCTGACACAGAGACACCCAGCTGGTAAGTGGCTGCTTCAAATCCTCCGAGGATTTCCACTGCCTACCATATTATGACCTATGAGGCTCTGCATGGCCCAGCCTCTCACTCACACCCCTCTCTCCAACCTCACCGGCTCCCTTTTTGTCCTCCAACCACACCCCAGGGCCTTTGCATTTGCTGTTCTCTCTGCTTTCTCACTCATTTTGTCCTAGCTGGAATCGCCTTCATTCAGGTACCACTCCTAACTCCCAAGGGATCCTGCCTCCCCAACCATCCACACACCCTCCATTCCATTATTTTCCTTTATTTCCTTCGTAAACTTTCCACTATGCCCAATGATTTATTTAGTTTATTGTTTATTTATTTACTGTCTCCTTCAGCAGAATAGAAGCTCCATGAAAACAAGACGATGTGCCTGTTGTTTCCTGCTGCATCTCTAATCCCTACAGGACCTGGGATCCTCGGTAAACACTTGTAGAACAAATGAATGCAGTGTCTACACAACTCTGAAGCCCAGAAATCTTGTCATTGCACCAGAAATGTCCTTCTTCCCGTATTTGTAAAATTGTTATTATTGGCAAATAATTTCTCAATAGAAAAGTCCTTTTGTAAAAAAAAAAACTTTTTTAACGTTTATTTATTATTTTTGAGAGACAGAGACAGAGCACGAGAGGGGGAAGGGCAGAGAGAGAGGGAGACCCAGAATCTGAAGCAGGCTCCAGGCTCTAAGCTGTCAGCACAGACCCTGATGCGGGGCTCGAACCCACAGACCGTGAGATCACGACCTGAGCCGAAGTCAGATGCTTAACCGACTGAGCCACGCAGGCGCCCCCATAGAAAAGTCCTTTGAAGTTGTCTTCAAATTTAGTTATTTGGGGTTTTGTTTCTTACCATATATCTGGGCCATCGCAGATGAGAAATTCATGCTCAAATGAAAAAAAAAATCCAAGTCCAGAGGTAACCATTGAGTCTTGAAAACCCGAGAGACTGACTCCACGTCCCTTGCAAGGACCTCAGAGAAAGCAAATGAATTATCCCCTAAACTTTTCCTGTGACCAGCTACTCACAAGCCTTGCCCACACTGCCAGGAATTGCTTGGATCATAACTCACCAGCCTGGGCTCCCACTAGCTGTAGAAGAGCCTCCTTCTAGAATCAATGAAAAGTCCGCGGAGTCAGCAACCCTTTTTCATGCGCCAGAAGGTGACTGCTGGTGTAAATAATCGTCAAGCGGCCCAGGGTGAGAGGCCTGAGAAAGAGAAGGGACTGTGCCCTGGGGAAGGGGTGGGCGCCACCCCGGGACTCATCTGTAACAGTAAGAACCGTGGAGATCACACGACACCAGGCACACGCTCTGGGAGCTTTATACCAGTGTTGACTCTGCAAGGAAGGCAATCCATTTTACAGAAGAGGAAACTGAGGCTCAGAGAAGCTAAGAGAATGGCTCCAAGTCATCCAACTGGAAAAGCAGAGTTGAGAATCAAACCATTATTGTTATAAAATGTCCCTCTTTCATCCCCGGTAATATTCTTCCTTCTGACTTTGAATGAGTTATCTACTTGGCCTGATGTTAATATAGCCATTCCAACATTCTTACAATTAGTTTTTGCGCGGCACCCCTTCTTTCATCCTTTTCCTTTTATCCTGTGTCTTTTTACCGAAAATAATGTTTTTGTACACAGGGCATTGGTTGGTCTTGTTTTTCTATCCAGTCTGATAGTCTCTGGAATGCTGAGTGAAATGTTCGTCCGTTCTTTATTCCTCCTTCCTCTTTTCTCGCCTTCTTTCGGATTAGGTGAGAAAAATAGGGTTTTTCTATTCCATCTTATCTCCATTGGCTTATTAGCTATACCTCTTTGTTTTCTTTTCAGTGGTTGCTCTCAGGTTTAAAATGTATAGCTTTACATTTGTTTAAGAAAGCTTGAAACAATACACTTTCATTTCTCCCTCTGTCCTTTAGGCTGTTGCTGAAAACGCTTTATTTCTATCTGTACTATAAACACCCCGATATAAACTATCCTCTGAAGAAATTTTAAAATGAGAAAAAAAAAACCTTATATTTACCCATATTTTAAACATTTTTAATTTTTTAAAAATGTTTATTATTTATGTTTAAGAGAGTGAAAGACAGAGAGAGAAAGAGAGAGAGAGAGTGCAAGCAGGGGAGGGGCAGAGCGAGAGAGGGACACAGAATCCGAAGCAGGCTTCAGACTCTGAGCTGTCAGCACAGAGCCCGATGTGGGGCTTGAACTCACAAACCGTGAGATCGTGACCCGAGCCGAAGTCGGACACTCAACCGTGGGGCTCGAACTCACAAACCGTGAGATCGTGACCCGAGCCGAAGTCGGACACTCAACCGACTGAGCCACCCAGGAGCCCCTCCCATATTGTTACCACTTCTGACACTTTTGGTTCCTTTATGTGGCTCAGCTTTGCCATCATTTTTCTCGCACCTGAAGAAGTTTCTAACACATTTCTCATTGTGCAGGTTGTCCAGAGACAAATTCCCTCAGCTTTTGTATGTCGGGAAAAGACTTTTTTGTGCCTCCGTTTCTGAAGAATGTTTTCAAGGGCTGTACAACTCTTAGGTAACGCAATTCCCATTATCTTCTGACTTGCATAGTTTCTGGCCAGAAGTCTGTGATCGTTTTTATCATGTTCCTCTGTTTTTTTGTTCTCTGGCCACTTTGAAGATTTTCTTTTTAACACTGGTTTTGACAAATTTGATAACGATATACCAATAAGTGTGTGTGTGTGTGTGTGTGTGTGTGTGTGCACGTGCATGTGTGTGTCTTGTTTGGATTTATCGTACTGCTTGGATGTACGGATATGTACTTTTCATCGCATTTGGAAGGTCTGGGGCCATAGCTTCTGATGCTTTTCTCCCTTCCTCCCTATCCTGTGGAATCCAAATGACGCGTGGGGGTTCTCAGCCAGGCCGCCTTGCTCCTGCCGCAACATTTCCTGCCCATAGCGGTGTGGGTCCTGTCGGCAGGTGGAATGGGAGGCATCACAGAACCTCGACACAGACCAACCACAGACCAGCAGCCCCCACACCCACATCCTGATGACAGCCCCGTCCACCTGCAGGCACCAGGGTAGGAGGACTGATCTGCGACACCGGCCAGGAAATCGTCCTTCAAGTCAGACTTTGAGGCTTGGAACACAGTTATCTGAATAGAGGTTTTTCACGCGGGGCTTTCTTTACAAAGCAACTTTTCTTGCTCCCCGTGGAAAAAGAAGACACCGTCGTGCTGAGCGCAGAAAATTGGCGACGCATTTCATTCCCAGAAGAACTCTGACACAGATATTGTTGACTACGTGACAAAGATGGGGAAATCGGGCTCGGGAGAAGGAGGTCCCCCAAAGTCACGCAGCAGGTCAACAGTGGGGTCTGGACTCAAGTCCGGAACTATCCGACGCCAAACCCATGGTCTCTATTACCTGGATCTTGGGGTGGAACCCATCTGCTCCCCGGGAGAGGGAGGAGGAGGAGAAGGACGCCTGCCCCGTGACAGTGTCAGGACGAGCTGGACCGAGGGCAGGAATGGAAGGGGAGCGGGTGGCTCTTGGGAGAAAACGAGCCTCAGAGCGGCCCTCTGTGGGTGGATGGCAGATGCTGGGCAGGCGGGTGGGGGTGGGGATGGCCAGAGCCCGGACAGGCCTGAGGCAGGAAGGAGAGAAGCCAGAACAAAGCCAGCCAGCCCCAGGGAGGAGTTCAGATCACCCAGCACTCCTTTCTCAGGGCCAGAGGAGCTGGGGGCAGCAGGGACAGAGCCTGGATTCAGGGAAGAAGCCCCCTTGGTCCATGGATCCGTGTGTCCCACCCCAGAACTCCCCAGGCCTGCTCACAATATCTTCTCCAGGTAGGGAGGGGGGAAATGTGGGCTGCCCCTCCCAGCAGGGCCCTAAGGCAGTCGAAGGGTAGAGGCAGGAGAGATGGGAAACAAAGCCTCCCTCCCCCTGTTCCCTTCCTCCCTTCTTCCCTCCCTCTCATCCTTCCTTCCCTCCGCTACCCTCCCCTTCTCTCCCTCCCTCCCTGTGTCCTCTCTCTTTCTTGGCCTCTTAGGGGCGAATCCTTTTCTCCCAAGAGCTGGGAAGCCACCCTTGTTTCTCTCACTTTTGCCTCCTCCCTCAGGCAGGCCCCTGTCTCTGCTAGCCTCTAACGCGGGTGGATTGTTCACCGGCTCTTTATTTCCTCTCCCAGGTCTCAACTGCCCAGGCACACAGGCAATCCCGGGGCACACACGATTTCACGTTCTGCTTTTTCACGTTACCCCAACATTCTGCCATGTGTCTGCATCGTCATAGCTACGATCTCCTGGGCTGCTTTTCCCTTTGGCACAATCATCGCATAATTCTCCATGGAGAGGACAGACCCAGCTGGCTGACCCAATGCCCAAAGGCCCGATGTTTAAATGGTTTCCAGCTTCTTCACTGGTGTAGGGGACCCAGCTGTCTAGGATCTCGTGTGAGTTTTTCTCTGAAACCTGATGAGCAGACACTGTCAGAGCGACCACTTCCCAGCCTCCCCTCCGGCCCTCTGGGGGCGCCGTACTCTGCCCATGTCACCACCTCCCCCAGGAGACTTGGCCCAGGACAGATGGGGGCCTCATTCATTCGCTCATTCATTCCACAACTCCTCCTGTGCCCAGACCCAAGCCACACACCGAAGGTGCGGTGCCCCCCGGAGGGAGAAGGCAACAAGTCAAGGGGCAATTCTAACCTAGGATGATACGTAGCCTGATGAGAAGACCGTGTGCAGGGAGCAAAGAGGGGCTCTGGATCCTTCCATGAGCTTCCCAGGGAACACACCATCTAGGCTAAGAAAAGAGGAATGAGTGGAAGGCGGCCAGGTAAGTACATAGAGATGTCCAGGAAGAGAGAACTAGCACAGGCCAAGGCTCAGGGGTGAGTGTGCACCCCTCCAGGGGCACTAAGACTCTTGGTATGGACAGAGTCCAGGGGGTGAGGTGAGAAATGGCAGGACAGGAGACGAGGGAGTAGAAGGGAGCAGGTGCCAAGAGTCTGTAAGCAGTGATAAAGGGTTGGCTATTATCCTGAGGGCACTAGGGAGCCATTGAAGGTTTCTAATAGAGGAGACACCTGATCAAATTTGAATTTGAGTAAACTCATTCCTCTCACATTCTTTCCCTGGCAGCATCTTGGGCACGAGGGCAGTTCGGAAGGGCTCCGGGAGCATCCTGAGTCAGAGTTGCTGTGGAGGACACACAGGGAAATCATTGCGAGGTCTGAGAACAGAGCAGGGACCCAGGAGGAAGGACAGATCACAGCCAGGCTCCTGGTGAGAGACCTGTGAAGGACGAGAGCCAGGCAGCGGGGGGACCCCGGCAGCAACGAGGACAGAGGTCCCGGGCCTCGGGAAAGCTGGGTCGTCCCTTAGCACCCTGGACCTTCGCCTCACCCCCCCACCCCACAGCTGGCTCAGGCACCGCAAACCAGACCGCAGCGCTGCCTTGGAAACTCAGGCCTCCCAGCTCCAATTCAGGCCCGCCCTGCTCCTCCCTGGGCAGCGTTGCCATGGTAACCATTAGAGGTGGCGGAGATTCTCGCTGAGGCTGCAGAATGACATTAATCCTGCCTGAGCGTGGGCGGGAGGGTGGGAATGTATCCTGGCATTCCCCATTCGGATGGAGAGTCCTGGCCCCACTCACCTGTCAGGACAAAAGGCCGAGGGCCCACGGGCTTGTGACGAGCGTAATGGGATAGGGGTTGGGGTTTACAGAATGAGCTCTGTTGGGTCCATGACCCTGCCCCTTCTCTAGGCCACAGGCTCACCCCCTAACCCTGGCTGTCTGCTAAGAGGGGCAAGAATGACTGTGACCCTTCTCAAATGCCTGAGACACATACCCGACAGTCCTCCTTCTGGGATAATCTTAGGGCAATAATAACGATGCCTATGACGTGGTGAGCACTCACCGAGCACCGCGCTTGGTGCTTCATATGCACAGTCTCCCGGAGCACTCCCTGCAGGGCCAGGAAATACATTCTTCTTTATCCCCATTGCACGGGTGTGGAAATCAAGGCTTTGAGGAGACAGACCCCTGCCCCAGGTCACGCAATCAGCAAATAGTGTGCCCAAGGAGGGCCCCCCTCCATTAAGAGTCGCTGAGGGACGTTTATCCGACAGCTACTGCTGAACGCTCTCTCTGAAGGAGCAGCCTTTTGCATTGTGGGGGAACCGAGAGACAGAAAGTCCTTCCTGACAGGGAGCAGAAGCCGGCATCCCGGAGCATGCCTTCCCTGGACCCAGGTATGCCACCTGGGACTTCATGGAGCCTGGCATGGTGCCTGCTGGGCTGCAGCCCCAAGGAGATGCCTTCATCCTCCATCATCCTGGAATAGGACTCAGCAGCTCTAGAAGTTCTGCCACATACAGCTGTCAGAGGGCTGATTAATTGATTGATTGGTATTTGGGGCTCATTCTGCAGCCAGACCCAGGGCTCAGTCTGTGCTCAGGGTTAAGGCTCAGCTGATGGCAGAGCTCAGGGGCTGTGTACCTGGCCAAGGTCAAGGTTACCATCTGTGCCTGGGTCAGAGATCTGTGAACAGACTTTCTGCATGTAAAGCTTCCAGGCCCTTCCAGGGGTCATGCCGCAACCTTGGCCTCATTAGCACGCGACTCTCACCAACCAGCTGAGCCCATCTGGTTTCTTATTAATCTAAAAGTGAGATGTAGCAAGCAGCCTTCTGGGGAGCAGGCAGCTTTGGATAAAACGGCCTGCCCAGTATGTCATCGCTTCCTCTTCCCTGCAGCCAGGAGAGTGTCCTGCCCTCCTCTTGACGGTGGCCTCCAAGCCCTTCCCCCATGGCGAGACCACAAAGCACTGGCTGGTGACCGAGCCATGTTTCCTGTGGGTACAAAGGGGAGGCAGGTGGGAGGAAGAGCTGGGAGCAAAGGAAGGGCTCTGTGAGAGAGAGGCACAGTGGGGAGCAGAGGAAGTGGACATCATGAGGTCACCCAAGGTCCAGCTGCACCCAGCTGTCATACCTGCCTCTTCCCTCTGGGGAGATAATTCTCACTTTGCACACTACACTCCTTTGCACAGACTATTCCTGTTACATAAAAAGCCACTTTTGTTTCAATTCCTCGTAACCAAATTCCGTTTCCCACCACCCATCCCTCATGGCCTATCTCAGGTGCTACCACCTCCATGAAGTTTTCCCTGATCCTCTCAGCCTGAATAGACCCCTCCTCATACTGATTTCCTTGTTGGAACTATTGGTGGATGGATCCAACCATTCCTATTAGACTGTGAGCTCTGAAAAGTAGGGCCCATGTTTGAGTCATGTCTGTATCCTGTATAACTCCCTACAGATAGCAAGTTCAAGGTAGATGCTTATTGACTGGATAGAAGGACATGTGGGTGGAGGAAGGCATCTATCCTAGGCTGAGCTCCCCAGGAAGTAGACCCTGAGGCAGAGTTGAATGTGCAGGATGTTTATTAAAGCATGCCTCAAGGATCCACACCTGTGGAAAGGAGGTAAAGGAAGCAGGACTGGGCAGAAGGGAAGTCAAGCTGCAACACAGGCCCCCCAAAATAGCTTTGGCTGACACATGAGGAGGCCTGAAGCAAGAACTCGTGGTTATTCTGATGGGCCAGGATGGTGAGCCTTTAATACCCATGCATCCATCAGTCATTGGATGTGAGCTGCCCTGGGAGGGGACGTGACCTTTGGCAAGGCAGCTGTCTGTAGCTGAGATAATCCTCGAAGGAAATGACCTCTAAAGGCTCCTTAACACCAGCACTGCTAGCAGTTGAGGCAACAAGTCCCTCACTGCAGGGGGATCTGGGCAGCACATCACACTGTCCACCACAGCTGGACATGACGGATGATGGATAGTGGATAAATACATAGTTTGGTAGATCAATGATTGGATGGATAGAGGATGGGTTTATAGATGGCATGTGAATGGATGACTGGATGAATTAACACCTAGGTGCTGGATGGAGGGATGGATGGATGGATGAAGAATGGATAGATGGACGGAAAGATGGATGGATGGATAGTTGAGTGAACGGGTATCTGGATGATGGATGGATGAATAAATGGATGGGTGGATACACAGATGCGTGGGTGATGGATGGATGAATTCATAAATACATGAACTTGTGGATGATGAATGGTTGGGTAGATTATTGGCAAGGCATGCATGAATAGATGATGTTTTCTCAACATTTCGTGTCCTTTAAGTAACTGGATCCTCCCAGTGATTCGCCTGTTTCTTCCTCTTCCCTTGGGCAGATTTAAGGAAGAAGCCCAAATAGCAACCTTAGCAAGTGACATGATCTAGAGGGTGAAGGAGAAAGCTCAAGCATCACCACACGATGTGAGAGGCTCTTGGGGACTGTTGCCTGGATCTACAGACAATGCCTGTAACTTATTAAGACAGATGTGATCACTGGCCCATGACAAGCATGAAGGTGGGGAGATCAGCAAGTGAGCAGTCGGCAGCAACACGGACACCAGGGGTCTGCTGTGAAAGGCAAGTCCCTGCACTGCCAAGAGGAAAGACAAGTCTGACTAATACCAGGAGGGATTGGGGGGAGCGAAGGGGGAGGGCTTCCTCCTTCTACTGAAAGCCAAGCCCAAGTACTCTCTCAGGCTATGTTATCCTTTTACCTGGAGGGACAGGACTGGCTTCTGTTGTCCATTGCAGCACAAAGCCATTCTTTATACTAAGGGCTTCTGCAACTAATCCCCACCCCGCTGCCCCTGTCTGTGACCCAGGCAGTGAGGAACACTCTAGGGTAGACTTAGGCCTCAGACAGCAATTGGGGGCCAAAGATCAGGGCCATCTATCAAGAACTGACGACAAGACACTGACCAAAGAAGCTTGTTGCTCTACATCTTTGGAGGTGGGGGAGAAAGGGTGGAGGGGGCAGCCTTCATGCACAGCAGAACAGAACCCACGGGTATTTGAAGTAGGGGACAAACCCAGGGCTGGATACAGGAGCCCCAAGGACGGTTGTCTTTTCCCCTCCCCCTGGGCCACACTCACCCTAGCTTAAGGTTCTTTCCTCCCCCTGTAGGATCCTCTTCCAACGCTAGGCGTGTTTCCTTACAGGGCTGTGAGCCTGGAGATGATGGAAGGTGAGGATCAGAGAGAAGCATAGAAGTCATCTTGCTGAATTCCCCATACGTGTGTGAGCCCTCTGCACAGCCTCCCAGCCTCAGCTCACATGCAGCCCCAGTGACTACATGCCCAGAAATTACCTGGGCAAGCTTTCCATCCTAGAAGTGCTCTAATAGTTGAACAGTTCTTCCTTTTACTCCGCCTTCCTGCCTCTCACCTCTGGGGCTTGTGTGCAGAAGCAGGCTGGCTTCCTCTTAAAAACAGAAGCAGTTCTAGTATCATCCACGACCTCTTCTCTGAGCCACGTACCTCACGCACCCTCTTTCATTCTCTAAGGCAATGTTTCCTATCTCCTGGCCATCCTAGGCCCCTCCTTTAAATACGTTCCAGTTCATCTCCTTTCTGGAAGGCAGTAGGACTCCCAGAGAGGCAGACAAGACTGGAGGCAAGCACAACTCTCTCCCCCTATCCTGCTGTAATACAGACCCAGACCATGGAGGCAGCTTTGCCAGCCATATCATACTATTGATTCATTATGACCCTGCTGACTGCAAAAACCCTAGGTCATTTTTATATTTGCTACTGATGATCTATCTATCCTCCTATTTAGTACTGCAATTTCAGGACCCCTCATTGATTCTGTTAAATTTTATCCTGTTTGGTTTAATGCCATAAAGGTCTTTTCAGATCCTGGTTCTGTTATGAGTGGAATTCATCATGTCTCCCAGCACTGTCTTCCCCCAATTTGATGGGACTGCCATACGCTTTAAGGGCTCCAGAGGAGGCATATCATCTCCCCATTGCCTACTAACTGCCTGTTGTAGCCAATCTCCAAAATAGCTCCCACTGATCCCCACCTCTTAGTATCCACACCCTTGTATAGTCCCCTCCTGCTTTGTATCAGGATTGGTCTGTGTGACCAATAGAATACAGCAGAAGTGACAATATTTCACTTCCGAGATTCCATCTGGGGCTCTCTCTCTCTCTCTCTCGCCCCATCAGTCCCATGGAAAGGCCCACAGTGCAAGTAACCAAAACCTTTATCAACAGTCAAGTGGGTAAATATAGATGGAAGTAGACCCTCCAGCCCCAGGCAAGCCTCAAGGGATGGCAACCCCAGCTCACATCTTGACTGTGACTTTGTGAGAGAACCAGAAATACCCAGCCAAGCCATTCCTAGATTCCTGCCCCTCAGAAACTGTGAAATAATACAAGTTTGTTGTTTTAAGCCGCTACATTTGGGGTAATTTTGTTACGTAGCACTGAGTAACTAATACACTTGCATACAGGGAGGAGGAGTTGACAATCAGGTTGCAGATCCCAAAACATGGGCACAATGCATTTTAAAAGATTACTCACAGGGGATTAGTTCTTTTCTCTTCCTTTTCAGTCATGTATCTGCACAGTTAGCCTAGGGTCTTTCCCTCCTGCCTGCCCTCACCCTAGCCTCACTATGGGAGGGGGCCAGACCCTCTAGCTCTGTCTTTGGGGCTCTCCTCTCCTCCCACTTGTGCTACAGAAGCAAGAGGTTATAACCTTCTCTTTCATGGGAGGTGGTTTAGTCCCTAGGTATGTTTTAGAACTCGGGCACATTTTGGATCTGGTTTCAGGTGACTTTCTAGTTTGGGGTTTAATAAGAAGGAAAGCTCCTTACCCACTCCACTTAAGCCTTGAGTTTACTCCATGATAACGTGAGCCCCAGCCCAAATTGTCAGAGAGCTCTTCACTGGAAGTTCAGACACCAACACAGCAAATTATAAAGTGATAATTTGACTACCCATTTGCTTTCCTCCCTTGGGACCCTCAGGCGGGGAGGCTGGCTGTGATGTGAGGCAGATTTCTGGCCAATAAGCACCTCTTTAGACCAGAGCTTCCAAGCTGGTGAGCTGTGAGTAAGTTTTGGGTGTGTCTGGCAAATCGATCCCCTCAGGCCTTGAGGTATTGATCCCCTCAGTCCTCAGAGCAGCAGAGCCCAGGACAGCCAGATTCCAAGCCAGCCCCCTGAGGCTGTGAGCAATCTCCCAGGGTTTCCCTAGCAGACTGTACAAATATTAACAATTTCCATCAGTGTCATGATGGGGGGGGTGCGGGGGGAGCGGGGAAGTCTGCAATGCTGCCCTCAACAAAAAGCTTTGAATGACTTCCACATACTCTGTCTTCATTCAAGTCATTAGTAAAACTGCTAAATAGTTCAGGGTCAAGGACAAAAACCCAACCACCAGAAACTTCCCTCTAGGTGGGCATTGAGCCCTTCATCAACACTGCAGGTGTTCATCTGACTATTACCCCACCCAGAGAGCTTCCCGTCTATTCTCTATCTCTCCATCTGGGCCACAGAGATATCCTGACATATCTTGTCAAATACTAGGCTGACCTTGTAATCCCAAATGAACTCATGGATTAAGGTAATCATTATCAACAACTGATAACATATAAAAGAGAATCGTCCAAGCATTATGTACCTCCTGATGAATACATAACACTGCCTATGCAGAAGATGCTAGTTATTCAGCCATAATCTCTCAGCTCCAAACCCCTTCCCTCCCAGCTCTGAGAAGCCGGCACTGGATCTCTGGGAATCACCTTTCTTCTTTACAGGTTGACTTTATGTTCAGCTCTGCCCGGGCAGACACTGAAAGAGACTGGAATGCAGGATAAGGGAGAGAGAATTTACTACTCCTTGCTGGCCTGCTGCATTCTAACACCATCGCTCCGGCACTAACCCTTCATTGTCCCCCCTCAGAGGACGCAGCAGCAGCAGTCGGGTGGTGGCCCCCGGGAAATCAGAGCCCCAGCTCTGCAGATCTAGATTCTGTCATCCCAATCTCTTCTCCTTGCTCCTTCTCCCTAGGGACGGTGACTGCATCCTACAATTATTACTTCTGCTGAAATGCCCGGTGTGGTTTCTGTTTTCCCTAAAGGACCCCTAAATGGTACGGGACTTTGCCAAAACTTGATCTTAAAAAAAAGAAAAAAGAAAGAAAATTGAACCTGAATCCGATCAAGTCTCTATATCTAACCGTCATTTAAGACACGACATTTCATGGTGTTGTGTTATATGCAGCAATAGACAACTGTGATAGTGTTATGGTTATGGTTTTCTGGGGGACACTGAAATATTTATACAGTGTCTAAGATTTGCTTCAAAATAATAAGGGTGGAGGGAAAGAGTGTGGTGGGGAGTGAAACAAGATGGGCCACATGTAGAAATTGTTGAAGCTGGGGGATGGATATGTTAGGTTCATTATGCTATTCTCTTTTTATATGTTTTCTGATTGTTAAAAATTGAAGTTTAAAAAAAACTTGCTCAAGTCCCGTAGAGTTGTCAGATGGAGAAATTATGTTATTTGATGAGATTTGTTCTCAGTGAACCCATGTTGGGTCCCAATGATGCTCACTTCCTTTTCCAGATACAAACCACAGATGTAATAATCCATCTTCAGATCTGCCATGAAGAAAAGCCTATCGGTCTGTAGTTTCAGAGTCCACATTATTCCCTCCTTTGAAAGACAGAATGGTATACACCCCTCGCCCATCTTCAGAAACACTGGCTACTCTGATTTCCCAAGGACAGAGACGGTGGCTCCGTGATCTCCTCCGCCAGTGTTCTAGGACCATGAGTTCTCTGCTCAGCCCGGAGCATGGAACCAGAGCAGCCAGGTGAGTCTGAGTAACTCTGTCACCTGTCTCATGCCTCCATTCCATGTTTGTATTGCCAAAGAGAAGGGATGGGAGCAAACAGGAGACAAAGAGCTCTGTTTCGTCCATCCCCAAAAGACATTATACCATCTTCCCAAGCTCCACCAAATCTAGAGCAGAAATATATCAGAGAAATGGGGCCCCAAAGAAAGAAAAAGGCAATACAGAACATGGACAGTGTAAAATTCGAGGCAAGGTGCATTAAATAGGGCAAAGAGAGTCATTTGATATTGATAAAAGTTATGATCAATAATGAAATCATAGTCCGGTCCATGAACTTTAATGGACCGGAGAACATAGTATTGAAATATATTAAGCATAAACTCTTAGAAGTGTGAATAAAAATTGACAGAAACTCAATTGCAGTGGAAGACTTTAGCATACTTGTCACAATTCATGTAAGATCAAGAAGGCAAACTTAATAAAGCAATAAGAGATTCAAACTGTAGCATTAATAGCTGAATGTCTAATTAATAGCTAATGTCTATTAAGACATTGAACTTATGTCCTGCACACAGACTGTATCTTTTTATCAAGTATCTATCTGTGCAACATTTACAAAATTGATTATATACCACGTACCATGTCAGAGATCAAACTCTAGTAAATTCCAAAGAGCTGGAAGCATACAGATTGCTTTCATGTATAAAACTAGAAATGAATAATAAAAGTTTAAAAAACAAATTTTAAAAGTCACCATTTAGAAATACTTTTTTTTTAATGTTTTTATTTATTTTTGCGACAGAGAGAGACAGAACATGAGCAGGGGAGGGCCAGAGAGAGAGGGAGACACAGAATCGGAAGCAGGCTCCAGGCTCTGAGCTGTCAGCAAAGAGCCCGACGCGGGGCTCGAACCCACAGACCGTGAGATCATGACCTGAGCCGAAGTCGGACGCTCAACCGACGAGCCACCCAGGCGCCCCTAGAAATACTTTTAAATATATCGTTTTAACTCAAGGAGTAGATCATTTATTCCTGATTCTCTTTTTTGCTGTAAATTTCACAAAAATTCCTTTCTGTTATCCTTGATGTTTTTTAGAAAGACTTAGATCATTTGGTCTTCTGTTTCCTAAAACTGTCCACTCACACCTACAGAGCGGGCATTTGATTCTTGGACCACCTTGTATCCATTTTGCCTTCTTTTGGTAATGGTGCTTAATTTTCTTCTGGGGTGGGGGGTACCTTTCCCCACTCTCGTTTCATGGAGAGGGCTGGTGTTGACCTCACCCTGTCCCCATCCGCAGGGTGGGCATGGGATGCCCAACCTGGTCAATAAAAGCATTGCATCCCCTGACCACAGTGATCCTTTCAGGAATGGCTACAAAAACCAATCCAGGACTGCTGGTCTCCATATCCTGCTGAACTTGAGCCTAGGAGCCTGTAAGTCTGGAACTGTTGCTGCCTTCTGGCCATCATAAAAGAAGTTCCTATGTGACAATGGAGCCAGCACAGACTTCTATGCTGTGCCCCATGACATCATTTGAGCTCCTGAATCCAGCCATCCCTGAACCCAGAATACCTCTTCACTTTTTGGCAAAGTCCCTTTTCCTTTAATCCAGCTTGAAGAGGGTTTTCTGTTTACTTGTATCTTTTCTCCCCAGTTTGAACTTGACCGTTCAAGCCTAATGCCTGTAGACATCGTTATTTTTCAACTTCATTGAATTATGTGGAATCGAATGGTCTAAAGTGTGTTTTGCTTAGTTTTTAGAACTTCAAAACCCTTTTTTAACCACTCTTCCCTTCAGGATCTAATGCCATGAATCATTTGTATCATTCACCAAATTTGTCTATCATTTGCATCTTTTTCGGAACGTTTAAAATCTCTTTCTAAATCAGTGTTTTTCCTCTGTGGATTGACTCAGGGTGGCTCTTCTGCAGCTGTTTGTTTCTCTGAGAGACAGACAGACAGAGAATAGATCAGAATACAAATAGTTGGCCAGGCTTCCTTGACCAGGAAATTCTGCCAGGTACATATGTCATTACACTTGATCTTCTAATAACCCCATCAGAGAAATATTTAAATGTCCATCTTACAGGTTAAGACAGTAAGTCATTCGCCCCAAGATCACTCCAAAGATAAGATAGGGAGCCACAGATCAAAAGCAAGTCTGCCCAACTCCAAAACCTTCTCCATTCTTTTTACTACACTAAACTTTCCCCTCTGGGCTACTGTTTCCTTAGGAAGACACTCTGGGGCACCTCTCGGGGTCAAGTTCTGAGAAGCAGCCCATGAGGGCAGGTGGGAGCTTAAGGAAAGGGTGGGAGGGGTTGACTCAGTTTCCCCATGGAATACGAAAGCAATTTGGGACCCAGATACCCCAGATGCATACGTCTGGGAGTGTGCCCACATTGTCCCTGCCCTGTACCTGTGGAGTCAGCTGTCAGTGTCAGACAAGCTGAGGGGCACAGAGCCTATGGCTGATACCTTACAGAAACACGGAGGAGACCAGAGAAAAGAGGTCAAATGTGGCTGCTGGCTGCTTTACCCCCACCCCTACCTGTCTCCACACCTGGGACCCGGCCATGTGAGAAACTTCCTACCCTGGATGGATATCACTCCCTTACCTCCATTCCCACCCAGAGAGCCAAAGCTCTTGGTTGGCCATCCCCAGAAGTAGGACAGAGATCACCTTCTAGCCACGGGCCCAGAACCCAAAGTCCAGTTCCTCACTGTCCTGTTCAAATAGGGCCTCTGAGAAAAGCACCCAGGATACCCTTTGTTAGAGCGAAAGGGCTGTCTTGTTTTTTTGTTTTGTTTTGTTTTTTGGTTTTTTTTTACTTAATGACAATCGAAGTTGAAGCTTAACAATGAACATTTGTTCTGTTAGTCCCAGGATGCCTTTATCAGCCAAGGGTAACACATCCAGAATGCCCAAGGCAGACAGGCCCCGGACCCCCTTGTCTGTTTCAACCTCTCCTCTTCCCCCTGAAACACTGCATCCAGGCCCCCACCAAAAGAAGCCTCTCTTACCACGCTCATGCCAATAACCATAAAATAACTACCTTCTTTGGACATCTATTACACTAGGCAGTTTACATACATTATCTTTAATGCCAACACCAGCCTTTAAATGGGGCAGGGGAGGCAGGATGGGGGGGGGGGGGCGGTGACGGTTCTCATTTTTACATATGAAGAACCTGAGGCTCAGGGAAATTAAGAAATTCCAAATCATATAGGTAATGAGTAAGAAATTTGAGACTTGGTTCCAGGCTGGCTGACCCTCCCTTTTCCACTGTCCCACATCACCACTGGAGAGGTCACAAATGTGCTCTCTGTCATACCAACCAGGTCACTGGAGCCGGGCACAAACATGCAGTGGATGGACGGGTGGTCCATGCCCCCGGAAGCCCCTCCATTCACCTGCAGTGTTACTTATGCAGATGTTTGCCCCACCAGACAGTGAGCACCTCCAAGAGCTGGGTCTAACCCCCCTCCCATGCCATGCCCCCACATTCCCTACATGATGCTTTGGGTAGGGACACAGGGTCATCTGCCTTCTTTGTGGTCGCGCCCCTGCATCCTCTGCAAAGCTTTTCATTTGGGGAAATTCCCTCTCAGTTCTGTCTTCCCCAGTATATTTCAGAACTCAGTTCCCAGGCTCCCTTGCAGCAAGGACGCAGACACGTGGCCTGGGCTCTGCCCTGAAAGTCCCTAATTCAGAACTGAAGCCTGGGCAGAAACTTCTGTTTTATGGCCCAGCTTTCCGGGTGGTCTTAGTTATAAGGTCACCTTCTGGTGGCAGAAGAGATCGTGGTTGCAGTGAAATCGGCTCCCGGCCCGCAGCTGCCCTCATCTCCCCCAATGAGCCAGCTCTGCAGCGTAATTCTGGGTCTCTCTGGGAGCCTCGCCTCAAGTCTGTTGCTCCTGCCCTCCCAGTGACTCTGTGCGTTATCTCATACAGTTGCATAAATCCCCTTTCTGCTTAAGCTAGCCCTAGTGGGTTCCAATATTTGCAACTCAGTAAATTCTTGGAAAAAAGAAAAAAATTTTAAAAATCACCTCTCACGCTCGAGGCTGGAGAGGAGTCTCCTCTGTGTAGGGTCTTGGCCCCTCCGCCTCTCTCTGCCTCATCGCTAGATGCCTGAGTCCCTCGACAGCCTCCACCAATGCAAGCAGGACACAGCCCAAGGCATTGTGGCACCTGACACATGATAGGCGCAAGGAAATAGTTATTGATTGTTTCATTTCTCCCCCTCGCCTGCATCCCAGGATCCCTTGAGCTGCTTTTTGAGATTCCCATCCATCACATCCTTTTCGTGTGCCAGGTTCTGCTAGAGGGCTTTACGACCACTGGCTCATCTAACCTTCACAGTACCTTGTGAAGTGGGTAATAGCGTTTACCATCTTGCAGGTGAGTAAACTGAGGCTTGGAGACGTGAAGCGGCTTGTCCAAGGTCACAGTCTGAAGCAGCAGGGTCAGGCTTGTCGCCAGGACCGTCTGACTCCAGAACCTGAACATCCTGCCCGCTTCACTCTGCTGTGCGAAGCGTGGCTGGGAGGTGGGCATCTGGCCTTAGGAAGTCCAGATGCCAGCAGGGGAACATGGCCAACTCCTGTAAGCCCTCCTGGAGATGTAGGGATTAATAGCCACACAGGCTGGAGCCCCAGATGCTCTGATTGAAAACAGGGAGACTTAAAGCTAATATTCTTTTCTCTTCTAAAAAGCAAATGTTACAGGGGCACCTGGGTGGCTCAGCCGGTTAAGCGTCCAACTTCGGCTCAGGTCAGGAACTCGAGGTTCATGGGTTCGAGCCCCTGGGTCGGACTCTGTGCTGACAGCTCAGAGCCTGGAGCCTGCTTCAGATTTTGTCTGCCTCTCTCTCTCTCTCTCTCAATCTCAAAAATAAATGAAGATTTAAAAAAATATTTTTAATATAATTTTAAAAAAAGAGAATGTTACAAAGAATTTCTGAACACCTGTAGCTCTTGTGTAAGACCACACAATGGTTTGGACATTCCCACTACTATCAAGGGCTCTTTCAAACTCAAGAGGTTCAGAGCCACAGTGATCTTTATTTTTGCTGGAGGGCCTGGGGCAAGCACCAGGGGTCCTTATTAAAGAAGGACTGTGTCCCTCCCAAAAGTGCATATATTGAAATTGAATGCCCAGTGTGATGGTCTTTGGAGGTGATTAAGTCAAGAGCGTGAAGCCCTCAGGAATGGGATCGGTGCCCTCGTAGGAACAGGCCAGAGAGCTAGCTTACCCCCTTTCTCTGCCGCGTGAGGACACAGCCCGAGGGGGGCATTCTCTCCAGAATCTGACCGTGCTGGCACCCTGATCTCAGACTTCCGGTCTCCTGAACTGGGAGAAATAAATTTCTGTTATTTGCAAGCATTGATGGCATTTTGTCATAGCACCCCAAAACAAGACAGCTCCCCCGTCCCCGGGCCTTCTCCCCTCCACCTTCATCGGCTGGAGGAGGGGCTGGCGGCAGGAAGCTGCGGCTGTCTAGGGCAGCACAGGTAGGGAGCACCCCCACCCCCCAGATAAACCCCATCTCTTCTGACAGCTGCTGGTCCCAGAAGACTGGGGCTGGAGAGAGAGGTAAGGTCAGCTGGGCCACGAACGTTCTTCCTCACGACACACAGAACCTGTGTGTGTGGCCTCTGACACAGGGACTGTTTGAAGAGGGGCCAAAGCTTTGCTCAAGGCTGGTTAGTGTGAATGCAGACTCTGCCCTGGAGAGACAAAGGAGATGTCAGGAATGCGTGCCCTCTGCGTGCAAAGGCCAAGGTGAAGGCTACTTCAGGTCTGGGCTTCCGATTCACAGTTTATAAACTGGAGACCATGGGCTGAATCCATTTCCTGTGCTTTGTTTGGCTGGCAAGGAGCTTCGCCTGGAAAAAAAAAAATTAAATTATTTTCCAGCATCTTCTAATTAAGAGATTTCAAGGTCTAGTGAGCCCCGGGGCTTGATGAGTACTTGGTCCTTTCAGAGTGGGAAATGGGAGTCTATTTAGGCAAATTAAGCATGCATACATACCTTTACCAGAAACTCCCCCCTGGATATAGATTCAAGAGAGATGGTCACGCAGATCTGGAAGGAGAGGATGAGAGTCTCTGCTGTGGGGCTTTTTGAGGCAGGGGATGGGGAAAGAGGAGGCAAACTAGGCCTCCATTGCTGAGGGATGGATAAATGCGGTATAGATACAACAATTAGAAGCAACAATCTTGAGGTGTATACAGCAGCCTGGATAGATCTCTAAAAACATAAAATGCTGAGGGGGGTGGGGAATAGAATTAGGTTTTTAGCACAACACTATCTACATAAATTAAAATCCATGCACATAAAATAGTATAGGTTTCCTAAAATCATAAAAATAAAAGCAATTATGCCCAGCATACCGGGTGCAGAGGAAGGAGCCAGCAGTGGAACAGGGAAAGAAGAGAGAAATCCACTCAGATGTCCTTGCACGGGCCGACGATGCACACCAGGAACCGAGAAGTAGGCTTAAATCACTTCTGAGTTTCCTGAGACGGAAGGCCCGGAAGCCTGGAGGTTCATCACTTAGGAGCAAGGGAGAGGGACCAAGGACTCAAAGAGGAAAGGCCCTGTTATCCCTCTCCAGGAGTGCCCAACGATGGGCCCAGATTCCGTGCGCCAGTTAAGGATCTTAACTAGGTCTGTGTACTCCTTTCTTCCTGAGGATAGGACTCCCAACACAGCTGTCTCGTTCATTGTCCCTGCTTTTTGGCAAACTCGGGGCCTGATGGGGAGTCTGGAAAGCAACCAGGCCTCAGGGCATACATACAGGAGCATCTAATGCAGTCCAGAGGGTCAGTGAGGCTTGCTGGAGGAGATGACATCCAAGCAGAGACCCAAACAAGGGGCACAGGCTGGCTGAGTGATTCTGCCCCCCCCAGGGACTTTTGGCAGGCCCCTTCCCAACCTGAGCTCATTTGCTAATCAATGGAAGAAGAAGGTTGAGCTCTAATTTGGGGGGGGGGGCGAGCTGCCAAATTGGGGCTTCCATGAATCTGCCTAAGGAGCCTCTACACTATCCAGAGTGACCCAGCAAGGCTCCAGGCCCCCATCCCAGCCTCAGTTTACTTTTTGTGATGAACACAGACATGTGCAGTCCAGGCCTTCCTCCAAGGAAGGGTGTGGTGTCCCTGAGGCCCCTTGAGCATTCCCTTCAGCTGCAAAGAGCCATCATGCGAGGACCCGCCCCTCCCAGGGTGGCCACATCCCATGCCTGACCAAAGAGGCTGGTGGGGGAAAGGCTTGGCCATCCTGGCCCCTTGAGATAGCTCTGATGGGCCACCATCAGCTACAGAGCCCCCCTCGGGGGTGGGCCTGGGCTGTCCCAGCCTGACCTCTCCCTCTGCTGCTTCCTGCTTCCTCCCCTCCTTCCCCAACCGTTCTCATCCCACAGACCTTCCCTGATAAACACCCTGCACACGAAACTTGTCTCAGAGCCCCACGTCCTGGAGGAGCCAGCGGGCGCTATTTGATCATTAAAACCGGCCTAGAAAGTACCAAGAACAATAACATCAACGTTATTTGTTATCGGTCAGTTATTATTAGTCTGCGGCCAAAAAATAACAAACATCAGAACTAACAGACTAAATTCCCCTGTAGCCACAGCAGTCGTTGAGAACAGCCAGGGTCAGCCATGAAATGCCCCTGACCGACCGAGCACAGCTTCAAACCCTTGAGTACACCCGGGCGTATGCAGCTCTGAACGTTAGATAATAGGTTTAGTGTTATTTTCTGTAATAAGCTCTCTTGGGTATTTCCCAGTGGTTTCATTTATTAATTACTCTCACTTTGTGCAGAATTATTGATTTAGGTGCACAAAGTTTGATTTTCTTTTTTTTTTTTCTGCTTCGGGATACTGTTTTCTTTGAGAGTCAGGTTTACACAAAGAGGTAAAGAGGTCACAGCCACCTGAACCTCAGGTGTCTGGCAGGATTTGATGTAAAGAAAATAAACAGAAGAGAAGAGAAATGCAAGCAAGACAGAGGCTCAGTATAGGTTTTTTTTTTTAACGCTTATCTATTTAAAAAATATTTTTTAATGTTTAGTTTTGAGAGAGAGAGACAGAGCACAAGTTGGGGAGGGGCACAGAGCGAGGGAGACACAGAATCCGAAGCAGGCTCCAGGCTGTCAGCACAGAGCCAGACTCGGGGCCCGAACCCACAAATGGCGAGATCATGGCCTGAGCCGAAGTCAGAGGCTTAACTGACTGAGCCACCCAGGCGCCCCTGAGGCTCAGTATAGGGAAGTGACTTGCCCAATCTCCCAGATCTCGAAAGTGGCAGAGCCAGGACTTGAACCCACATCCTTCTGACTCCAAAGCCTGGACACAAGCCCCACACCACCCACACCGGTCAAGTCACACAACAAAACTCTGGAGACCAGACTCAGGTTCTAGCTGCTAACTGTGCGAGAGGTGAGGTCAGATGTACCTTGCTTGAGGCCCTAGAAGAAATGCCAGTTGAAACCAGTTGTGATCAGAGAGTGTGGCCTTAGGATGGCTTAACCTTTGGAGAGACCCTGAGGCTTTATGTCAAGTGTGAGAACCGGGTGTCTGAGGGACCCCAAGGAAGGGCGTGTCCCCAGCTGCTCTGAGGGCAGAGGTCCCACGATCCAGAAGACTGGGTCAGCCCCTGAGTGCTCTGACCCCATCTACCCACCATCATAATTCTGCCCCCAAAAGGAGGGACAGCTGTGTCATGGCAGCCCAGCCCCCAGTCAGGACAGCCCTGCTCCAGCCAGCCCTAGGGTTGCCATAGCAACCATTTGAGGCGGCTGGATTTTCACTAAAGAAGAAAAGGGAGGAAGGTGGCAGCGGGGAGAGGTGAGGAAGCAAAGTCTTGGAGGGTGTGGTGATTCACCTTGTCACCCCCAGTGAGGGGGAGAGGGGCCCCAGTCACTTCGGAGAACTGGAAATACAGAGGGTTACTTCAAGTCTTCCCAGATGCCTCACGCTTCGGCACACAGAGAAGGTGGTCAAATTTGCACCGGGTCCTGGGGCAAACGGGAGGTAACTTGCAAGCGTCTATAGGGAACGAGGTGGAAAAAACCATTACTTTTTTTTCTGTTATATAATTTTGTTAGAAGTACGATGGAATAGGGGGAATGTTAAATATTGGATATGTATAAAACTTCCCAATAAATCCTTTGCAAAAAATTTAATGAGAACCTACGCTTTCTTCCATGAACATAGTTTGGTTTCTTTGTTGTTGGGTTTTTTTTTTAAATATCAGGCTTTACGCACGAAATGGCCATACATAATTCTTGATGCGGCTTTTTAATGAGGATCTCTTGAAATTCTCGGAAGTCACTATCGACAGGAAACTTTTGTTCACACAGTACCTGATAAAAAATGTAAAAGCATTTTATAACCATTCAAAAATGTGTAACACTTGAAATTATATTAAAAGAATCTAACAGCTCTTCCTTTTCTTCCTTTGACAAATGGAATGTTGGAATTTCTTGTGATAATGTGAATGGATTGCGAATACAATCAAACGTTTCATACCCAGTATTTCAAAATAATGATGAAGTTCTAATTTGCAGAATGTACATGTATTGTTAGAACTCTCTCCTTGCAGCTAATGTGGATGCCAGTGAAAGGGCACCTTACCAGCAAATAGGCTTAAGCGACGACCTTACATAAAGACAGGGGTTTGGAACCTTCTTCCCAGAGCAGCTCCACCCTGGAGATCCTGCCCAACTTCCTGATCGCCCCCTTCATATCTTGGCCCGCACTGGACTGGACACTGGGCTTCTAGGACACAGGGATGTGAACTTCTCTTGTGAGTCCAAGGACCCCTTGTCCATAAAGGGGGTCACAGTGCTCTGCAGCTGGCTGCTGATACAGGTGTGCAAGTGACAAAATACTTCTTAAGCCATGCCCGGCCCAACATGGTGCCAGATGTCGCTCCTCAGTGTGCAGCCTACCAGAACCGCAGGGCCCTTCTCTGCTTCCCTCTGGGAGACCAGGGTGCCCTGTCTGGTAAGGGGACCAACCATCCCAGTTTGCCTGGGACTGAGATGTTTCCAGGGATGTCGTTTCTTCAGTGCAAAAATTGGGAAAGCCCCAGGCAATCCGAAAGGAGCTGGTCATCCTGCAGAGCTACCTGAAGGCTGTAACAATCAGTTCTTCACATGCATGCACACGCACACACACGTTGCAGAGTTCTGGGTAAGAGAAATGTCTGTGCATATAAATAACATGGGGATCTTATTGCAAATGAAGATTCCGAATCAGGAGTCTGGGTGGGGTTTAAGATCTACGTTTCCTTTCTTTTTTTTTTTTTTAAGATTTTATTTTTAAGTAATCTCTACACCCAACGTGGGGTTTGAACTCACCACCCCGAGATCAAGAGTCACATGCTTCACTGACAGAGGCAGCCAGGTGCCTATATTGTTCAAAATATTTTGAACAAATGCCCGGGTGATATAGATGCCATTGGTGCGTGGGTCACACTTTGAGCTTCAAGGGCTTGGGTCACAACACTGAAATCAAAGACGATTCCATCACTGTGAGCGGATGTTTGCGGACAGCAGCCCCAGAAGAACCGGCAAGAGAGAAGAGAAGGGCCACTGAGGAGCACCTGAGTGGCTCATTAGGTTAAGCATCCAACTCTTGATTTCAGGTCAGGTCATGATCTCACAGTTCATGAGATTGAGCCCCATATCAGACCCTGCACTGACAATGCAGAACCTGCTTGGGATTCTGTCTCTCTCCCTCTCTCTGCCCCTCCCCTGCTCACAGTCTCTCTCAAAATAAAATAAACATGTAGAAAAAAAAATCTTCTGAATATTTCAGCCCTTTAAAAAAAAGAAGAAGAAGAAGAAGGGCCACTGAAACCCTTCCCCTCCATTTGAAAACCAACTATTCCTGGGGCACCTGAGTGGCTCAGTGGGTTGGGCATCTGACTTTGGCTCAAGTCATGATCTCGCAGTCTGTGAGTTCAAGCCCCATGTGGGGCTCTGTGCTGACAGCTCAGAGCCTGGAGCCTGCTTCAGATTCTGTCTCCCTCTCTCTCTGTCCCTCCCCCACTCGCACTCTGTCTCTTTCTCTCTCAAAAATAAAATAAAAACATAAAAAAAGAAAAAAAAGAAAAGTATTCCCAAAGGCCCATGGATTTGGAAAATTGCTCTCTGTATTAGGCAAATGTCACTTGTGAGGATGCATCTCCCATTACCCCTAGGTGGCTCTGTGTCAAAATCACCCTAGGTGGCTCTGTGTCAAAATCAGTTGACATCAAATGGACCCTGGCATGAGTCATTACAGAAAGTTTTAGGCAATGGTGAACTCATCAGGCAAGGTCCCTGACCTCCTGGTGTTTCTAAACTGACTAACAGTTCATGCAACCAAAGTGTGTGCATATGTCTTCATTCGTTCCCTTGTTCATTCATTTATTTGCCAAATAATGCCCGAGAACCTGTGTTCTAGGTACTAAGGAAGGATGCTAAGGGTAACCTCAGCACTACAGTTTGGGGTGATACAAAGTACTAAATACCTGGGATGACCCTCACATTGAAAACAACCAAAATATCTGTTATAAAATAGGAAAAATTTTCTTGAATGTAAAATAAGCTGGCAAGAAAATAAATAATGCACAAGACAAAAAATGCAGGGAATGAAGGCAAGAATCAAAACAGATAAGGAGAGTCGCAGCTGTGTTTACCCAGAGGGCATTCACTGAACCCTGAGAAACATAGCTTTGGTTTCTCTGGTGTCCCAGAGCTAAGATGACAAAGCCCAGGGACTGCCCAAGGTGCAGAGTCTGATAGGGGTTTCTCCCCTCAAATAGCTGAGACTTCAAAAGGCTACCCTCTCAGGTTAAGGACAAAGGAGAAATACCAACAATCCCCTCCATGGGGACTGCAAGAAGAATGGATTGTCTTAAAACTGAGCACTAAGTAGAAAATAGAAAAAATAACTACTGAGAATTTGGAAGCTTCAGTCATTCCTTACACAAGTTTGTAACCTGAATTCATACAACCTGGGTGGTCCCCAAACTCCACAAACCAAGAATTTTATTTACAATGGTTTCTGCCAGTAAGTGCCCCCAGTGGCCTGGCAGATGCCAAAAAATGAAAACAAATATTCTTTGGAAAAACGTTCTGCAATCCCAGGTCTCACAAATTTCCATAAATAGAAATCCAAGGAAAATGAGCAAACCACAGTATAAAACTAACCAAATACACAAGGAAACAAGGCGTCATGACTGAGAACCAACAGAAACAACTGGCAAAAGAACAAACTTGCAAGGGTTTTAGGTACTGAACTTATCATAGAATTTGTAAAATAATTATGTGTGCTATTTTTTCAAGAAATAAAAAAACAATCTTGAAAATATGTGCAAGCAACAAGAAACAGTAAGGAACAACTAAGCAGATTTGAGGAAGAAACAAAGATAATGTCTAGAAATGAAAACTATTACAACTGAAATGAAGTACTTAACTGCAAATTAGACACAGCTGAAGAGAGAATTGGTGAACTGGAAAATAATTACCAAAAAAATAGCCACGATTAAACACAACATGCAAAAAGATGTAATATTAAAGGGAAAAAAAAGAATGAAGGACAGGGTAAGTAAGTGTAATGTGTGGCTAATTAGAATTCCAGAAAGAGAAATGTAAGAGAATGAAGCAGAGGCAATATTTTTAAAACTGATAGCTGAGAACTTTTCAGAACTGATGAAAGACACCAGGTTCAAAAGCCCAGTGAATCCAAGCAGATTAAATAAAAAGAAGCCTACACTTAGGCTCATTAGTAAACCTTCAAACTCCCAAGTTAATGAGAAGATTTTTTTAAAAGCCAGAAAGAAAATACTGATTGCCCTTGAAAGGAGCACCACTTGATGATGGCTGATTCTCATTCAGCAGCCATGGAAAACCAGAAGAAAACAGAATGTTATTTTTCAACATGCTGAGAAAATAAATAAATGTCAACTCAAAATTCCATACCCAGAGAAGATATCTTGAAAGATCAAGGGTTAGATAGAGACATTTTCAAATATACAAAAATTGAGAGTTTGCCACTAGCAGACCCTTACTGAAAGTTGTATAACAGGAGAAAATGAAAAGGAATTCCAGAAGCTCTGCGAGGAAAGAAAAAACTGTGTGGGTAAATCTAATCAAATACTGACTACCCTAAAACATATAAAAGGTAATGTATCAAGAAATTTTTTTAAAGACATAATTAAAATACATGATACAGAAAGGGACTTCTGCTTCTGCTCATGGAGGATTAAACTGCTTCAGGGTTTTCTCCATCACCATAAACAATTAGGAAAATATACCAAAAGAGGGGGAAAAGAGAGAGAAAGAAAGAGAGAAACAACTGTTTTCAGACACTGGAACAGCACAGAACTATGCCCTGAAAGAAGATAAACAAATGAGATATATGCCCCATGACTGTCCCAGCAAACTGTCTGGAGACAGTTTCCAGACTGCAGTTTGGGGACAGGTATTGCAAACAAAGCTCAGTGGTCTCACTGAGTTGAATAGAGGGATATCAGGGTTTAAGAAGATAACTGAGGCTAAAATTTATGAAGCAGACTGCCAGAGAAAAGGGACATGCACAGAGAGAGAGAGAGAGAGAGAGAGAGAGAGAGAGATTCAGGGAAATGTAGAGAGGTCTCTTTGAATCTTTGAATGAGTACTGATCTGCACATGCACAGAATGAAACTCTGTAAGGTCAAGAAAGAACCACTGGAAAGTAGCAGACCAAAGGAGCCCACACAGAGAGGAGAAGAGTTCATGTTCTCATTACCCAGAGTGGTGACACCTCACAATACATGAGATATTGGATAGGGTCCTTGGAAGGGTCACATTTTTGTAGTGGCACTATTGGGCCAACCATAACAAAGCTTAAAATTAAGCCCTGAGGGGCGCCTGGGTGGCTCAGTCGGTTGAGCGTCTGACTTCGGCTCAGGTCACGATCTCGCGGTCCGTGGGTTCGAGCCCCGCGTCGGGCTCTGGGCTGATGGCTCGGAGCCTGGAGCCTGCTTCCGATTCTGTGTCTCCCTCTCTCTCTGCCCCTCCCCCGTTCATGCTCTGTCTCTCTCTGTCTCAAAAATAAATAAATGTTAAAAATAAATAAATAAATAAATAAATAAATTCCCTGAAAATCTATGGTTTAAAAAAAAAAAAAAAAATTAAGCCCTGAAAGGATCAGAAGGATCCCCAGTAACTTACTCCAATACTCTATAAAAGAATCCACCCAAATCCAGCATTCAACAACAGAAACAACACAGAAAACACATAATGTCCATATGCCAGTTTATTGCTTCTTGGCTCTAAATGCACCCTTCTTTGCCCCGCTTTGTGACACTGGAGCTGGGAATTGAATACTTGGTGCTATGTGAAACTTCGTCTTTAAACGTGCTGAGGCAAGTGGGGAGGTTTCACTGCAAGATCATTGCTGCAGAAGAAGTTTCTCTTCCTGGCCCTGGTGTATTTTATCTCCACACATGTCAGTGTTGTTTAGGAGGCCTAGTGGCACTCATTCTCCAAGTTGTCCAAACACCTAACAGATGACTTCCTGAACCAGCACTGGCCCACTGGCACCCTGGCATATTGGCTACCTGACAGGTAGACCCTACAGACCACCTAGGACCTATCTGCATCCTCTAATGGATGTCTCAGCCATCAGGTAAGTTGTTGCAATGGAAGTCTGTGGCCCAACCCTCTGGCAAGTTTCTTCTCCACTGGCAAGGCTGTGTGTTCATATGGCAGCCACACCCTCTCCAACAAGGTCTGCATTGAAGGGGGCAGGGTTGGAGTTGTCTCTTTCAAGCTCTTAATTCCTTCCTGTCTAATTTCCCTCAGCCCTAGAGGAAGAACGGCTTCCTGTATTTGTTATTCCTGTATTCCTTAGAGGTCTCCTGTAACCCTTATAGTAATTAACCACATCTGACTTGTTAATAATTACTTATATTAAACTAACCCTGTTCAAATTACTGATGAGATTTCTGTCTTTGCCTGGCCCTTGGCTGATATATCCAGCATCCAATCAAAAGTTACTCAGCATACAAAAAAAAAAAGCTAGCATTGAGTAAATAGGACTCATAACCAGGAGAAAAAGAAATTAGTTAATAAAAAGAGACCCAGCAGTGGCTGAGAGGATAGAATTAGACATCAAGGGTTTTAAAACATTTTAAATCTTATACAAATGTTCAAAGACGTAAAGGAAAACATGAATACAATGAGGATATAAAATAGAATTTATAAAATAAAAGGACCCAAGGGCCACGTATAAAGATGAAAAATACAAATGTGAAATGCAAAAAATATGCTGGATGGGATTACCAATAGAGTAGATACTGCAGGAAACAAGATTAGATAGCTTGAGAATATAGCATTAGAAACTATCCAAAGAGAGGCACAGAGAGGAAAAAGGCTAGGGGAAAAAAATGAACAAATATCAGTCATCCATGGGGCAATGTCAGGGTGGCTTGCATATGTATTATCAGAGTCTCAGAAAGGAGAGGAAAGAAAAAAATTTTTTTGAAGAAACAAAAGGCTGAAACCTTTCCAGGTTTGATGAAGATCATATACCCACAAATCAAGAAGCTCCATGAACCCCAAGCAGAATAAAGAAAAACATACCAAAGCACATCATGATCAAAGTTGCTGAAAACCAGTGATAAAGAGAAAGTCTTAAAGGAAGCAGCCAGAGAAAAGAGATATTATGTGCAAAGGAGAAAAAATTAAGAATTATGGAAGACTTCTCACAGAAACAATACAAAGCAGGAGACAATGAGTCAAACTCTTTGAGGGACGCCTGGGTGGCTCAGTCAGTTAAGCATTAGACTCTTGATTTCGGCTCAGGTCATGATGTCACAGTCTGTGATTGAGCCCTGCATCATGGAGCTGAGCAAGGAGCCCACTTAAGATTCTCTCCCCCTGCACTCTCTGCCCCTCCCCCACGCGCACAGACGCTCTCTATCAAAATAAATAACTAAACATTTTTTCAAGATCTTGGAATTGGTGAAATGAAAACTACCCACTTGGAATTCTAAAGCCGATGCAAATTATCTTTCAAAAATGAAGGCAAAAATACTTTCAGACAAAATCTGGGAGAATTTCCCATTAGCCTCCAGTGCAAAGAAAAAAGAGTGTTAAATAAAAAGGTCTTCAGGCTGAAAGAAAATGATACCAGGTGGAAATTTGGATTTGTACAAGGGGATGAAGAATGTTCAACAATGAAGAGAAGCAGACCACTGGTACATTCAACATGAATGACTCTCAAGTGTCACCTAAGTGAAAGAAGCCAGTCGCAAAAGGCTGCATACTGTATGATTCCATTTACATAAAATCCTAGAAAAGGTAAAAAAACTGTAATGACAGCAATCAGTTCAATGGTTACCAAGGGCTGGGAACAGAGGGAGTAAACTGGCTACAAGAGGGCACAAGGGAACTTTTGGGTCGATGGAGAAGTTTGGGATATTGTGATTGTGGTTGCCTAACTACACATTTGTCAAAACTTCTCAAGTGGTACTTAAAATGAGTGAAGTTTATTGTTGTAAATGATAACCTAATAAAGTGGATTATTTACATCAATACAGAAAACCGTATGTAATGCTTTCGTTTTAAAAAACGCATCACAGGGGCGCCTGGGTGGCTCAGTCGGTTGAGCATCCGACTTCGGCTCAGGTCATGATCTCGCGGTCCATGAGTTTGAGCCCCCCCGTCGGGCTCTGTGCTGACGGCTCAGAGCCTGGAGCCTGCTTCGGATTCTGTATCTCCCTCTCTCCCTGACCCTCCCCCATTCATGCTCTGTCTCTCTCTGTCTCAAAAATAAATAAACGTTAAAAAAAAAAATTTTTTTAAAACATGCATCACAACAACCACAGAGAAGTTAAAAAGAGGGCCAATGGAATTAAAGCGTATTAAGGGATTAAGTGTGTTTTTCAAGAAAAGAGTAAAGATATTGATTAACTTCAGATTTGGATAAACTGAGAAAAAAATTTGTTATTTCTAAGTTACCACTGAAAGAATAGAAACAGATATGTATTTTTCTACTCAGAGGAGGGGAAGAGATAAAATAGATAAAAAAATATATATATATATATATACTGAATCAAAAGTAGGGGTAAAAAACCCCCACACATAATGGGTGAGACAAACAGGAAGCATGAAATAAGCTGGTAGCTATAAATTCAAACATATCAGCAACTGCAAGACATGTATATGAGCCAAAAGTTGGAATCGTAGATTAAACAAATTCTAACCAAAGAAGTCATGCGTTGCTCTATTGACATCAGACAAAATGGACTTCAAAGCAAAAGCATTGCCTGGTAAACAGGAACACTTCATAATGATAAAAGGTTCAGATCACCAGAAATGCATAACGATTTGAGAATTGTAAACATCTAAAGATGCAATCTAAAAATCATAAAGAAAGAAAAATGACAGAACTTATGTGGAAATAGATAAACCCACAATCATAGGGTAAAATCATTAACCTTTCTCAGTAATCACTAGAATTAACAGATTTTTTTTTTTTTTTTTTTTTAGTCGAGAAAGATATTTGGCCAATATGTTTAACTTGACTGGATGGACATATGTAATCCACATTGTCAATTATTGCAGAAGCCATGTTCTTTTTGATCATTGTGCTCAGGCTATAGCTGGGACACTGAGGCTCAGGGTAAATTTCTGATTTGTCCAGCAAGATGCAGGGCAACAAGGTCTCAAGTTGAGTCTCCTGTCCCTGAATCCTTAATTTTCTGCTTTTCCTGGATGGTTCTAAATGTCTCCTGCTCCACCACCCCCCCCCCCCGCCCCGCCCCCCATGCAAGGGCTTTGTCCCAAAGCCATATCCGGTTTCCCAAAGCCAGCTCAAGGCCAGGGTGACATTGCTGAAGGCTGAGGTGTTACCAAGGAAGGAAGAAAGCAGGAAGCAATGCCTTAAGAAGGTATTGTTGCCTGCGGCTGTGATACTATCGTTTGCCAGAGGAGGAAGCCTTCAACAGCTGGGTGTGGTTGTCAGGCGGTTCCCAGACCCCCTCCAGGAAGCTTGAATATTCAGGTTTAAGAAAACGCTATATCCTTTATCACTGGCGACAGTGGGCTTCCCTGGGCCTTCCAGAGAAAGAAAATATTCTGGGTCCCCATGCTAATAATGGCCCTTTGTGAATGGAAAAAGAGCATGGATGCAGAGACCTTAAACGGGGCAGAAAGGCCAAGTCCATCTGACCTAGAGGTGGTGGCTGAGCAGCTGGCTTGGGGTCATCCCCAGGAAGCCATTTTCCCAGGAATTTAGATGATCTTGGGAATACAGCCCAAGATGGTGGGGCAACTCACCCAACTTCTCCTCCTGAGGGTCATTCCTCCAAGGGTGCCCAGAGTCTTCTGGTACCGCCCTGTGGGTAGGCCAGTTGTCCCTGTGCTTAGCAGCCATTCTGTGGGCATTTCTGGTTATCCCTCACTTCTCTCCCTGGCATCAGCCCTCAGTTCCAGGCCTTGGCTGGTAAGAGGACAGCTTTGGCTCCCAAGACATGTTATTAAAGTGTAACTTTGTGCATTGGTTGGTAGCAGTTCAAATTAAAAGATCTTACCAAAAAAATAAATTTGCCCAACAAGTGTTCAATGAGCAGCTATTGTATTCCAGGCACCTTGCTGGGAACTGTGGGCAAAATGGTAATGATCGTGATGATGATGATGGTGACGATCCTTAACGGCCAGCATTTCTTGGGCACTCCCTGTATATCAAAGCACGAGGCTGCAGTCTGCACTTGAATGCATTACCTTATGCAATCTCCCCAATAGTCCTGTGAGGCAGGTATTGCAATGATTATCTCTGTATAGATAAGGATGTGAGGCAGGTATTGCAATGATTATCTCTGTATAGATAAGGACACAGAGGCTCAGAAGGTTAAGCGATGTGCGTAAGGTCACACAGCACGTAGGGGCAAAGATGGGACTGGAACCTAGAACCACGCTTTTTATCACCATGGTCCCCAAGGTGAGTACCACCCAACAGCAAATACAAGTCACCAGCAGGTGGCAATTCCCGGATGCAAACAGTGACAGTAGAGGGGGAGACAGGCAGGTTGGCAGAACTGAAGTTTCGATGGAGCGCTTTGGGGCTCTGTGAAGCCTTGCTAGTTGTCTGCGTGTGCCCCGAGCAGGCAGACTGCAGGCCCCCACCCCAGCCGGGTCCTCAACTTGGGCATTAGTTCCCCAGTCTTACCTACACGTACACATGAAGCCCAGTCTGCCCCAGTGGCCGCTCAGCCCACAGCTTCAGCCAGACTCCCTGATGGGTCCCAACCTTGGCCACCTGCCCATGAGGCTTTGATTCCAACCTCTTTTCCAGCCCACAGGAAACAGAAATGTGTGTGCATTCCCAATATGTCTGTGAACGTGCTTCCTCCACATCTTTCCCTTCCCGACAAGGGAAGTCATTCAGCAGGGAGAAATTGTTCCCCAGGGAGGGGACGAGCCAGGAAGGGCAGGTTTCTCCTAGACAGTTCCCTCTGGGATGATAAGTGGAGCCCAGGGTGCTCCCAAGAGCACCTGCTGTTGGCGAGAAGAGAAACGAGTGAGCAGGTGGGAACACCCAAACAGAGGCGAGCCGTGATGAAAAGAATCGACGAGGCAAGTCCCCTAGAGCCACAGGGAAGTGGGGGCCCTGAGCATGGGGACGAGACCAGGAAGTAACTCCTTAGGACCAAAGCCATCAAAGCGCTACGCGCAGAAGAGGTGGGGCAGGGCCAGTCCTGCCTACGTGGTGCTCTGACCACCCTTTCCCGGGTAGGAAAGCGTGCCTCTGCGTCGGTAGGAAACAGCGCTGTAGAGATCAGTCTAGTAGGAAGGGAAGCACACTTTGTAAAGTGTAAACTTCTGTGCACGTGTTTGTTCACTGTTCTTCTCCTTAGGAGCCGTTTACCTTGGAAATTGTAACAGGTGGCCAGGCAGGTGAGGCACCCCAACAAAGAAACAGGAAAGTCAATGTCCAGCTAGAAAGAATTGCTGACCAGGGTTGGGGCCCGGGGGGGGGGGGGTGGGGGGAGGGAGAAAGGTTGGGCGTGGACTCCTGGAACAAAACTCGGCTCAACCTCCCCCCCCCAACCCCACCATAACTTCTCTCCACCTGCCACGCAGATCCCTCGGAGGCCCTGCTCAATGCTTCATGAAGAACCCCGGGCAAGCAAGTTAAGTGGGGAGCACCTGTCTCGTTCATTCTTTTATTCACTCAACCAGTATTTATTCGACACCTGTTATGTGCCAGGTCGCGTCGTAAAAGGCGTGATTACAACTGTGGCAAACACCGCACAGGAGAAGCACAGAGCGCCGTGAGGGCTAGAATCAGGATAGACAAACATGAGATATATAGTCAGTTACATACCGGCCTCTACTCCAGACAGCAGAACTGATCCGGTCAAACCAAGCAAGGGCCGGTCACTAAGCTGAGATGCAAAGGATGGGTGGGCATTAATTAGGAAAACAGGGGACCAGGAGTGACCCAGGCGTAAGGAGAGGTCTGTGCAAACGTCACAGTGAGACAGAGATCAGCGTTCACTCTTATTGCATAGAGAGTCCCTCCAAAACTTAGTGGCTTAACAACGACCACTTTTTTTTTGCTTTTTAACCCACCGTCTTGTGGGTCAGAAATCCGGGCTGAGTTCAGCCAGATGGTTCCGACGATCCAGGTCATCGAGTGGCTGATCTTGGCGAAGACTGTCTCGTGCAGCTGAGTCAGCGGCCAAGCCACTGAGGAACTGACAGGCCTTGCCCGGGAAGCTGTGGTTCTTCCCTCCGTGGTCTGCGCTCCCCAGCGAGCTATGCTGGGCCTTCCTTCGCGTGCAGCGAAAGGCTCCCACCGGGCAGCCAAAACGGACAGATACGTTCCATGTCTCTGTTCCCATCACGCTTGCTATCATTGTCTCATTGGCCAAAGCGAGGCACGCGGCTAAGCCCAGAGTCAGGTGTGAACAAATTAGGGGCTATAACCGCAACCATCTACCTCAGTGTGTTCAAGGAATTGAAAGAAAGAGGAAGAGCGGAGAGTGAAGGAGGGCATGGGCGGGGGGGGGCGGTGCGGAGGTGAAGCTGGGGTGGGGGAGCCAGGACCCGCAGAACCTCCCGGAGCCCTGGAGGAGTTTGGTCTTTTCCCTAAAAGCAGGCGAGCCCTCTGTTTCCTGATTCTCTGTCGTGTGTATTTGGTCATCATAAATAAATCCCCCGAAGCCTGAACTGCCCTGGGTGAACTAGTAAAATGGATTTTCCAAGCCTGAGAAGCTGAGGACAGGATGTGGAGTGCCGTCTACCCCCCCACATCTCCGCCCGCAGCCCACACTGCGGTAAATGCCTCATCCCATCTCACCTCTGGGCCTTTGCACCTGCTCCTCCCTCGGCTGGAAATGATCTTCTCACACCCCGAGTTGGGCCGGTGCCTGCCTCTCCAAGACTCGCTTCAGGTAACACCACCTCAAAGAAACCCTCCTTGACTTCCCTAAGTCCCCAAGACCCAATACACATCAAATGACACCCTAAGGCCTAGGGAATAAGCCTGTCACTTAGTACAGTGGCCTGGTGGTTTCTAGGACCAAGTGTGTATGGGGCCCAGGCCTGCCTGTGGGGCACACGCCTGGGGGCACAATGCTTTACCAATTCTGGAGCCATCTTTTTATGTGTGTGCCCCCCACTAGCCTGTTTTTCTTGAAGGGATACCCACAACCCCAGGGCCCGTACACAGAAGAGTCAGAAATACTCGAATGAATGAGTGATTCTGTCACCAAGCAGGACTTTCCTCTAAAGCCCCGGTCAGCATTATGAAAGTCTTGTCACAGCAGTTGAGGGGAAAGGTTCTCCAACGAGGCCAGCAGCTCTGGTGTCTTCCAGTTCCTCCAGGAAACCACCCTTCCAGAAGAGAGAAACCTCCCAGCTCTAGGACAATCCAAGGCAGGGCGGTGGGAAAGTAAAGGGAAGTGACCTCCTTGGGAGAAAAGTGCCACAGCACCATTTACTGTGAAGAACCGGCCGGCCATGGCCTCCATTGGAGCAGGCCTTCCCCGGGTGCTAGAACAGCTGGCCGGGGGCCCTGAGGGAGGTACTGATCACCAGAGCACTGATGCCCGGAAGCCAATTCATAGGTTGGCTCACTCACCACAGATTGGAGAAGCAGAGCCTGTGAACCAGGGGCTGAAAAGAGGGCCTCAAAAGCTCCAGGCCCCGCCCACCAGTGCTGACAGACTTTTCCAAACTAGCCTACTGTTCCTTGGAGCCTGAGAGTGTAAATCACGCTGTCTCCCTTTTGCAGGGAGGAAACTTGAAGCCCAGGGAGATAAGCCTTTGACTCATCGGCCCCTTTCAGACGTCACAGCCGCCCAGAGAGCTGACTACCCTTCCCAGCCTCCCTCGTGGCTACAGGCGGCCATGCTGACCAAGCTCTAGCCAATGAGACGTGAGGCGAAGTGATGTCTATGACTTTGGGGGTTTGCTCCCAAATGGCAGAGCTGTGGCCTCCTTTCTTGTTCTTCTCCTTCCAAGGCCTAGCGAGCCATCTTGGACAACACAGCCGAGGGCAACACCTCAGAAAAATGGAGAAGCAACAACATGGAAAGAGCCTGGGCCCCTCATATCCGGGCGCACGGCCTGGGGCCACCCTATCAGCCCTGACCGGCTTACGCTGCACACACTGTTAATAACAAAACAGCCCGTCTCGCTGAGGCTACTATTACCTAAGCTATTTGCTACAGCCACTGAATCCATATCCTCCTGACCCACCACATAGCCCAGGAGTGAGTTTCCTCAGGAAGCCCAGGACCACTGGGACTGCCTAACCCCAGGGGCTCTCATTGTCCCAGGACAACAGAGCTGTGACCTCCACCCCAGGGCCCAGCTGTTTTCTTGAAGTAAGAGCTGGGGAAGTTGCTCGGAGGAAGCTGCTAGATTGCCAAGGATAGGAAGAAAAATAAACACAGCTGATATTCCACCAGCATAGACACCGGCGCACCTGCACGACTTGTTAAAACGCTGAAATTCTTCCAGGCCAGCTGATAAGCAGCCCCGGCCCTGAGCCACCCCACCCCTGGAAGGGTCCCCTTCCCCGGCTATTCCAGGCCCCAGACCCAGAAGCTAAAGGGGCAACGCCCAGCCCGGAAAGGGGTCGCCAGGACCTCATCCTGACCCCTGGACATCGATTCGGCAAGCCCTACTGCTTGTTAAATGGTTTGAACCTGACCCCTGGCCACCAGGTGCCTGGTCTGAACTGACTGAATGGAAATGAACCACTGAGGTCAGCACTGAGGGTGACGAGGGTGGCAGGAGATCTGAAAGGCGGACACTGGCCGCTGAGTCCCCTCCTCCACCTCCCTGTGTCCCTCTCTGCCTCTCCTCCCCCGAACCAGAAACACTTGGCCCACCAAGGCCTGCCCTTGCCGATTCAGAATGTGCCACAATCACACCCAGATATTATTGCACACTTTTATTTACAGAAAACACAGATAAAGCATTTCAATGTTCATTTAGCAAACTGATCCACTCTTTTTTTTTTCTTTTTGGCACAAAGAAATATCACTGATGGACCCCAAGATCAATCCGAAACCCCTAAGATTTATCAGCCGTCACTGGTCCAGGGGCAGCCACGAGACTCAGACAGACAGACAGACAGCATCGCCACAGACTGGAAAATAATAAACAAGGTCCACATTCACCTCACAGTAAAAACCTGCTCACCGACAGGCAAGGGCGGGCAGGAGGGGGCAGTTTCTCTGCTCCAAGGGGGGCAGCGGGCATTGGGGGCAGGCAGCAGGGTGGGGAGGGATTAGACACCATTCATAAGTTAGAGAGAGGTGGCCTTTTTTGTTTTTAACCTCTTACCTTGTGGAAGTAAGACAGTTCAAAAACTACCATACCCTGACCACTCGTCCGTTGGAGAAGCTTCCGAAGTTCTGTGGTTTGGGGCACGTATCTCTCCTCGTGGGCGCCCGTGTGTGTGTGTGTGTGTGTGTGTGTGTGCGCGCACGTGCGCACGCGCGCACATGTGAATGTGTGAGTGTGGTGCTTGTAAACATTGTCACCATCCACGCAGAGACCCAGCATCCGTGTGTCTGAATGGGGCGGGGTGGGGGCTCACCCCACTTCACGTCCCCTCTGCCCCAGTGATTCCTGTCCAAGACATAGTGCAAATTTCAGAGACGAAAAGGGGGCAGAAGGAAGTGGAGGGTGGGCAGGGGACAGGAAGGACAGACACAAAGGCAGGGTGGGGGCGGGAGGGGGAAATAAGGCAACAGTTAGAAACGGTCCATTTTATCAAAACCGACACCACGTGCCCCTCACCCCCACCCACGGCGCCCTCGTCACGAGAAAGGGCGGAAGTCCCGCTCCTCCACCAGACTGATGGAGGGGTTCTTGAGCTCCTCCTCCGACGTGGCCATCTTGTAGCCCAGCTGCGCCAGCACCCGCTGGCAGGCGTTCTGGGCAAAGGCCACGATGTCGTAGGAGAGGCGGAAGCGCCACTTCTCGGCCGTGGCCGCCGAGTTTCGCACGGTGCCGTATTTGTGCTTGCCCAAGGTGGGGTCGCCCCGCGTGTTGTTCTGGATCCAGCGGGCCACGTGGCTGTCCAAGGGGATCCCCAGGAAGCCGTAGATCTCCTCGGTCTTCTTCATGGGGTTCCTGGCCAGGTCCTCGTAGCGCACCAACATGTACTTGCCCTTGAGCCACGCGGGCCGCGTGAGGCCGGTGGACACGGAGTTGGAGAAGTCCTCGCACACCGTGGTCAGCTGCGTCACGTCCAGGTTGTAGGGCTTCCTCCCGGTGCCGTACCAGAGGCGCCAGAGCCGGTACGTGTCGCGGAAGGTCTCGCTGCGGGAGGCCAGAATGCCACGCGGGTCCCGGACCAGCTGGATGACCTTGAGGTTCAACCGGGGGTCCTCAACCAGGGCCCGAAGGTCGTTGACCTCGGGCACCCGCACGGTCTTGATGGCCACGTGGCTGCGCTCCCGACAGGCCTCGGCGGCCACCGTCAAGTTCAGCACGCCACACTTGCGCACGCAGTCCCCCTCCTCCAGCACCAGGTCGGCGGAGCCCGGCGGGTCGCACACGGGGCGAGAGCACAGCACCCTGCTGGCCCCGCGGCGGAAGATCCTGTCGGTGGTGTGGTTGACGGGCGGCGGCTTGATGTAGTTCTCCAGGAAGTAGAGGTCACAGTCATAGAGGCTCCTCAGGAGGTCGCGGCTGGCGCCCAGCATGACCCGCCGGTCCGCGGGGCTCTTGCCCTGGGTAAAGCGGGGGATGAGCGTGTTCTGCACGTGGTAGAGGGGCTCGAACAGGTAGAAGACGTCCAGGTGCTGGTTGAAGAGCTGGCCCACGAAGGAGGAGCCGCTGCGCGTGGTGGCCAGAATGAGGATGTGGGTCTTGCGGGAGAGGTTGTAGGCAAAGGTGGGGCCCTCCTCGCACAGCCGCTCGGCCAGCCCTGCCTCTGCCAGCCCCGGGCAGGTGTGGAAGGACTTGGCGGTGAAGGTGCGGATGGCCGTGTACTGGATGGCGATTGAGGCCAGGGCAAGGAGGAGGACAGCCTTCCAGGAACATTGCATGGCTGGGCACCTTCATGGGGCTGCTTCTCCACCATGCGGGGTCTGCGGGCAAAGGTGGGCACCCCTCAGGAAGCAGCCAGGCGTGGGTGCCTCGCTGGGCCCCGGCCGGCGCCTTAGAAGGGCTGGCCTCCTGGGGGGGCCCTGGGACCTGCCTGATTCCCTCTGCCCCGTGCTCACACACACACCTAAGGGCTGAGCAGCTTCCAGGCTAGACTTTCCAAACTCTGGGGACTCCTGGGAGTTTCTGGGCACTGAACAAACGGACTCCCCACACCCCCGGGGTTTAACCTACAGAATGCTGCAGGGGACTCCCGCCGGGACCCTTGAGTTCCTTAGTGGGGCTCCGCGGTGCCAGAAGCTGACTTCCCCGGCTCACACACTCAGGAGCCCACCAGTCCCTGCCTCCAGCCATTCCCCTGCCACTGCCTGTCACCCCTGCCAGCACCTCCTGGGCCCGCCTGCATCTTCCACCCCCCGTGAGCAGGCACCTGGTCCCCCCACGTGGGCATCTTTCCTCCAGGCCCCTGCCCACCCCTAGTATCCACTCACCTCTGCCCCCTGGGCCCAGGAAAGGGGGACAAGTGTGTCAAGCCCACCTCCCCAACTTAGGGATGTAGGTGACCGGTTTACTCTAGCTGAGGACTCCTGGGATCCCCCGGGTTAGGAGAGCCAACTGGCCCAGAACAGGACAGTTCCAGGGCTGCTGAATAGCATCCCTTACCCAGACCCCAGCACACTCCAGGTTTGTTTCTGGCCACAGGGGCAAGGGAGGGGTCCGGGCAGAGGGCAGATGACCCCCACTGACAGCAGAGTGAACCGGCTCTTCCGGGCCCCCCATCCCAGCCAATCCTCAAGGGCCTCCGCCATTAGGCTCTCAGCCCTTCTGTCCACAGGGGGAGCTCAGAGGCCCCACTGTGACCCAGCAATGGCCCCAGAGAACCAGGCAGGACAGAGAGGAGAGGAAGGGGTGCAACAGAAGGGACACCTGAAGGAATGAGAAAGTGGGTGGGGTGGGGACAGGAGAGCAGGGAAAATGAAGGGGGTGTCACAGGTCTGGAGCGAGGTGCCAGCCTGAGCATCTGGAAGTCCCCCCCAAGAGAGGCTGGCTCAGCTCCCAGGCCCTGGGGGAGGGCTGGGGCCGCTCCAAGAGCGAATGCAGGGAGGGCTCCACCACTCACCAAAGAGGGGCTGCTCCGAGCTAGGGAGTCCACAGCTGCCGGGGCTCCTGGCCTAGCCGGCGGTCCCAGCCTGTGCAGATGCCCTGTGGCCAGCAGACTGCAGAGAGAGAGAGGTAGGGGAGGGGTTCTGAGGGGGGGGGTTGATCTGTCAGCACCGCCCTTCTCACCCCTTCTGTCCTGTGTCCTGTGCCCCCACAGACTACCTTCCAAGGCCATGGGACAAGGGCCCTGGCTGCTCTCCCAGATCACTGACTCAGGCCTCCAAATATCCTAGAGCCATCTTTTATCTCCTAGATCTGGCCCTGAGTCCTGGGCCCTCCACCCACCTCCCCACCCCCTAGCCATCCTCTCCTAGCAAGTCACTGTCCCTCATACCACGACCCGATGGGCAGGCCTCCATCACCAGCTGACCAAGAGCTGGTGCCCCACATGGGGAACCACCCCAGGGAGGACCCCCAAACTCATCACCCAAGGCAGCTGCAAAGAAATCCACTGGCCACAAATACCCCGAGGCCTAGCTAGCTCTGTTCAGCTCTGGTGGCCAGACTGACCCACCAGACAGATGCCCGGCACCCGAGAATGGAACGGCGACAGAGTCAAAGCTGTCCCAGAGAATTAGGCCGGAGCACAGCCCCGGCTGGTTCTGCATTTTATTTATTTATTTTTTTTTTAATTTATTTTCTGGAGGAGAGAGAGAGAGAGAGAGAGAGAGAGCATGAGCGGGGGAGGAGCAGAGAGAGAGAGGGAGACACAGAATCTGAAGCAGGCTCCAGGCTCCGAGCTATCAGCACAGAGCCCGATGTGGGGCTCGAACTCACGAACCGTGAGATCACGACCTGAGCCGAAGTCGGACGCTTAACCGACGGAGCCAGCCAGGCGCCCCTGATTCTGCATTTTCAATCGACAGAACCACCTGACCCTTCAAAATCTGACTCGTTCAGTGACTCCCCAAGAGAGGTTTAGAGAAGTCAACAGGGCCGCCGGGGGGCTCACCTCAGACCTCCCGGTGGAAATGGCAGCTCTGTCTAGACAGCCCAGACGCCGAGGGCCGCACGGAAGGGACAGCCGGGGAGGGAGGTTCTTCTTCCAGCCACAGCGGAGAGGAGAGCGGCTACCTACAACTCAAAGCAGAAGTGGACCAGGGAGCATCCCTGACCTTGACGCTGCTCGCGGATTCTAAGTTAAAACATCAACACCGTGGCGAGCGTTGTTTCGGTTAGCATCTTCGGAGTACTTCCTAAGTGCCAAGCCTTTGACCTGCATCCGCGCGTGTATTCCTCACAGGAACTTCCCGTGGAAGCCAATTCTTAGCTCCGTTTCACACTGGAGAAGGCTGAGGCACAGAGAGGTGGAGTCACCCCCCCTGAGCTCGCGTGCCTGGCTTAACGCACATCTAGCAGGTTCCCAAAGCCCTCGCTCTTTCCCTCTGAGGAGATTTGACCTTGTTCCTCCAGCTTCCGCGCACTTGGCCTTCAAACATGCATTCGATTAACGTCCCCAGCCCACTTGTGAATCGGCAAGAGAGAGACGGGGCATAAGAAGGGTACAGACGATCCGTAAGACTTACGGCATGTTCCTTCCCTTCGCCGTCTGGTCTTGTTGATCTACTGGCTCGTGGCTGAGGGGGTGAACTTGTGCCTTGTGAATATTCTGCCCACATCCCGCTATTTGGCATGACTCCTTTGGGGGAGGGGTTCGCGGATCCTCACGTCCCAAACCTGCCGTGCTGCCTGGCTCGGCCAACTCTGAACACCATGCGGTTCCTTACAGCCCCCTTTGGGAGGGCAGGGTCTTCACTCCCATTGTTTAGATGGAGAAACTCGGGCTCAAAGACTAAGCAAATGGGCATGGGAAATAAGGAGTAGCAAAGACTCAAATCCCCCTGTGTCAGACTCTTAAGCCACTGCTTTGAACCCTTTACCATCAGCTTAGCGGAGTAGAAACAGACCTAAAGAGTCTGGGTGCCTCAGGGAGGGGCACAGAAGCTGGGCTGAGGTGACAGTGGGCCATCTGAGGCTCTGGGGGTACTTAGTACGTACAGGGAATAGTACCGCGTCACCAGGTGGCAGTAAATAGGAGAAGAACACAGTCTAGATTCTTGCGAACCCCCAATGTGATCAGAGAAAAACCACACCCCTGACCACACCCCATCCCCCCACCCCCGGCCCGCCTCACTCCCCGCCGGCGGTAGAGAATGCTGACTCCATCAACAAGGTTGGGTGAGGTGCCCAGCAGAACTGCCTCTCTGCGTTAAATTAGATCCTCCTACAAAATGCAGGCCCACCCTGCCTGAGTGCCCCAAGACAAATGCCTTTAAAGAACAGGTAGGGAATACCATTAATAACAGTGCTCGTAATATTTTTTTGACGTCTTTTTTAAACTTATTTTTGAGAAAGAGAGTGTGTGCAAGCAGGGGAGGGGCAGAGAGAGGGGGGACAGGGAGAGAGGGGGACAGAGGGTCTGAAGCAGCCTCCGTGCTGACAGCAGCGAGCCCGACGCGGGCCCCGAACTCACACATGGTGAGATCGTGACCCGAGCCAAAGTCAGAGGCTTGACCGACTGAGCGGCCCAGGCGCCCCTGCTCGGTACGAGTTTTAAGTTATTTAAGGGTCTGCAGTTGCAATGCCATTGCATTAGGTGGCCCTCCCTTTGCTCTTAACCCGTGAAGATCTGCCAGATATCCAGCATGGTCCGGGCTCTGTTCTAGGAATCACGGAGGGGAGAAAGCATGAAGGCAAGCACTTCCTGGGCATTCACGATGTTTATTCCAGGCGAATGCTCCTCACGCCTTCACGCCAACCCTGTGTGGTCGACGTTGCCATATCCCCATTTTACAGATCAGGAAGCGGGGGCTCTGCAAGGTTAAGTGACTTTCCCAAGCTTACACTCCGAGTAAGGAGCAAAGCCAGGATTCTAGCCCAGGCACTACTCCCTGGAGCCCACGCTCGAATCCTCCTCCCTGTCCCATGACATTAAACCCCTGGGGTCCCCACCGAGGCAGGAAACAGACGTCTTGAAGAGATTTCACTTAACTCTAAGATTCTGGCACCAGAAGGAGAGGTCACCCGTAGAGGGGACCATTTAGGTTTCTCCCCTCACAACTTCCCCCCCACTCCACCCCAGAGAAACTTAAGGCCAGGATTAGCAACTGCTACCTTGGCTAATAAATCAGAAGTAACTGAAACATCCCGACGCTACAAATCCCTAAGAAAGGGGGACTCAGTGTCGCAGGTATAGCACCAACAAGGGGAATGCGTTCAAAGTCCCAGCCCCAGGCCATTCCCCTGTCTCCCAGGAGGGCAAAGCTAGGGCATGGGAACAGGAAGATGAAGAAAGTCAGACCCTCCTAGAAAGGCCCCTGCTCTCCTGCCAGCCTGGCAGAACTGGGCTCAGGGCTGGCCAAGCTTCCTTGGTATGCTGGAGGCATCTGCCCTGGAAACCAGAGGCCCCAGGGCCAGGTCCCACTGTTCCCAGGGGAGCCCTGGCCACTGCAAGGAACTCTCCAACGCCCTTGTCCTCCAAGCCAGACTGTGAGCCCCACGGCCCCTCCCTGGGCTTTGAGCAGGGCCTTCCTCCACCCTTGGTTAGTCACAATCCAGACAAACCCTAGACACAGGAGCCCAGAATCTGTAACCTCTGTTGGAAGGCAGGGGAGTTGATGAAGTCCCAGCAGGAAGCTCAGATTTCAATGTCAGCCACCGTCAGATTAGGGCACAGATAAGGGCACACGGTGGAAGTGAAAAATGCGTCTACATCAGAGAACTGTAATCCAGAGCTCAGAGCTCAAGCCACGGAATCCCATCCATCTGGATTATCACGTAGCAGGTGTGTGGACCGGGATTCACTAGCTTTTTCTGGGCCTCAGTGTCCCTACCCATAAAGTGGGTATAGCCATAGTAGTGACTGTAAGAATCCAAGCATTGAGTCAATGCCAGGCGTAGAATAACGACCTCATGCCTGGGACACGGGCTCTGGCACGAGCCCCATTGGCGGCCAGGTTTCTTAATCTCTCTGGGCCTCTGTTTTCTCACCCAAAGAATGGGGACAATTGTAACAAGGCTGTTGTCAGGACTCATTGGTTAACACAGTGCCTGGCATAAAGTAAGCCCTCAATAAATAACGATACTCTTATCATGAAATGTCTTGTTTGCTTTTTGTCTCAGCTGAGCACCTCAGAACAGATCTCACTGATTCTGAGAGTGAGGTAGACGCTCTCCCTGACTGCGGTGTCCGGACCTCTGCCAGGCAGGCCTCTGCCCACGTGGCCCCTTCTTCCCTCCTCTCCTCGCCCAGCCTGAGAACTTTCTGCCGCGGAGCCGCCGCAGTGGCTTGCCTGCTGCCCTCTAGTGGCCACATCCTGTAGTGCAGCCTCTTAGCGCCGCGTCCTTGCTGTGTGTGTTCAGAACTCCTGGCCGGCTGCTGCCGCTTTATGGGAGGATTCAGCCCGCGGGAGGTGATGTTGCAGGGTGCAGTGAGGTGCGATGAGGACACCCCCACCTGAGCTGTGGCCTCTGCTCTGTGCATCCTCTCTTCCTCACCCTCACCCCAAGAGACAAGCAGCAACAAGCGTCCTCACCTCATCCAGAGGGCCTCTCATGCCTCTCTGGCAGGGGAAGGAACGCTGAACTTAATATCACAGGCGGGAACGGCCTCTGCTTTCCCTGGTTGGGAGACCTTGGACTTATCCCCTGGCCTCTCTGTGCCTCGATTCTTCCATAGATCCAGCGACTCTAAGGGCCTCCCAGCTCTGATCCTAGGAAGGCCTGGCGCTCCATTTTCAGAGTCAGGGCCACCCTGGCTGCAGGCAGAGGGATGCTCCTTTGGGAGCCGGAAAGCCCCAGTCATCTTCCAAGAGGATATCAGGGCTGGCAGCTGGGCCCCATCCCCCTCAACTTGGTCCACGGCAGCCCCAGCGGGGGCTAAGAGCCAAGGGGCTCTGCCCTCTGGTGAGTTCGCCCCCAGCCTCCTGCTCTGTGAAAATCCCATGCAACCCAGAGCTGTGGCATTTGCCTCTTCTGGGCCACAGGCCCCTTGGAGAGACACAGTCCCTCTTTCCACAAAGATTCCTTCGTATCCACAATTGTACACACACAAGCAGAAGGCTCCAGGACCCCCTAAAGCCCACCCATGGGCCCCTTAGAGGCTTCACCCCCTCTATGAGCAGCATTCTCCCCTGCCCCAGGATCTTCTTCCCAGCTGACCATACCAGAGAAGCCTCCACAGATATGTATATACTGATATGGGGCTATCACCCAAGATAAAGAAGCTAGAGCCAGAAAACACATGTGCAACAGTATATACTACGGCTTGTTTGTAAAAAGGGGATGAGGTGGGGGGGGGGGGAGGGTGTTTATACACATGCGTATACAACCACTGAAAGGATTCTCACTGAACTGGTAAACTGTAGATGCCCCTGCCGGAGGGACTAGGAGACCGGAGCGGAGTAGGGCGAAGCCATGCCAGGCAAGACCTGGAGGGGTGGGACACTGGTAACTCCCTGCACCCTCTGTTCTGCCCCCAGGGCACTGCCTGCCAGCTCCCCCCTCCCCCACTTCCAAGGCAGCGGGGGGGGGGGGGGGGGGGGGGGGGGTCAAAGTCACTACCTTTTGGCTCTGTCTGTTCAGGCAGGCCGCTAAGGGGAGCAGTCAGCTGGTGCTGCTGAGACAGGGCAGGCGCTGACAAAGAGGGAGACCTCCAGGGGGACCCGGGGCTGCGGGGAGCAACCGAAGCCTGAGTTGGGGAAAGGACTCCCCTCCCAGCTTTTTCTTCCCGAAAACAGTTTGCAAAGCTCCGAGGAGATCGGGAGAGCAAAGAAGAAAGATCCTGAACGTCGTATTTCTGACCAGCCCCGGGAGCCAGGATGGAGGGCCCCAAGGCTCTGAGGCCCCAGGAACTGGAGCAAGGGGCCGGGGGAACTGGACAGGGAGGGAGGAGTTGGCACACAGACCTCTGGGAGAGCCTGCAGAAAGGAAGTGCTTAATCCCTGGGTCTGCGGTAGCCAGCGCTGACCCACCATCGATGTTTGTTTAGTTAAGACGAAAACATATAAAAGAGCAAGGTTGGTTTTTTTTTTTTCTTCCTTAAAAGAGTGAGGTGATGAAACGAGCAAGTGGAAAAACAAGGGTACAAACGAACGTCTGAAAGAACCAGAAGCCAGATTAGCATCCAAGAGCCAAGACACTTCTGGGCCGGCATGGGGATCAGGGCTACCCGGCAGCCAATGGGAAAAGGGAAATATTTCATTTCATGTTTCATAGGAGCCATGAGATGAAAATGAAAACATCTGCTCAAGAGATGCCTGACTACTCCTGACATTGACTCTCCTAGAGAACCCTGAGCATAGCCTGCCATTCTCAAGACCTCGTACCTGCTAAGCCTGAGGACAAGTTTCTTGGGGCTGTGTTCTAGAACATCCTTCAAGGGGAGCAGCATGCCAACCCATAATTCAGCCAGGGCAGCCTCCCAGGGGGAGGAGATTTCTTGGGGTCCAGAATCAGCCCCTGTGGTCTGGGTCAGCCCAAGGGAGATCGGAGGCAACAGCTCTTCTCTCTGCGGTCAGGCCTCCTCGAGTTGAAACACTGGGAGGCAATGGACCTTCTCCCCAGAATCTGCACCAACACAGACAGGGTGTTTGTACACAGTCCTTAGAGTCCCTGGGCCCCATAGCTATCCACAGACCCCACAGGTAGAACCAGTGCATTGTCAGGCACCTTGACAATGTCAAGTTCTTGCAGCCAAGGTTCCAGAGAGTGAGTGCCCACCAACTTTCACCCTCAGCAGAGACACTCAGCTGCCTTTTATGAGCTCTCGTATCTCCGGAGCAGGTCACTCCAATGTCCGTACATAATGACACGGGGGGACACCCATCAGTGTCTCAAGCCTCCTCGAAAAGTTACCCACAGGAGCGCCTGGGTGGCTCAATCGGTTAAGCGCCCGCCTCCTGATTTCGGCTCAGGTCATGAGCTCACGGTTCGAGATCGAGCCCCGTGTCGGGCTCTGTGCCGATAGCACAACCTGCTTGGGATTCTCTCTCTTTCTCCCTTTCTCTCTCTCTCTCCCGCCGCCCCCCCCCCCCCCGCTCATGTTCTCTCTCTCTCTCTCATAATAAATAAACTTAAAAAAAAAAATAGCTATGAGAACCTGAGCAAGACACTTAACCTCTCTAGACCTCAGTTGTCCTCATCTACGAAATGGGAAAGACGGTCACAGAACCTTCCAAATAGTCGGGTTGTGAGACAGCAGGTTGAAAAATACCCAGAGCCTAGCACAGCCCGGGCACAGAGCAACTACTCACTCACTAAGTAAGAACCGTGAGTGTGATTTGCGGGGACGACTCAAACCTACAGGCCGGCTGTAATGGCCTGACAAATGTGGAAAGAAGTCCGAACAGATGCCACAGCCTCCCCCCCGAAGCTCCCACGGCCTGTGTGGTTGAAGACACTTGCTGTGGGGGCTGCAGAGACTGCTTCCCGGTCCTTCTGTGAGCCCGGCGGGTTGGCGGGGTCCTGGCCCGTCCTGAGGAAAGTTTTCTCCGGCGGTGGGGAGAGTGACTGACCTCCTGGCACAAGGCTCCAGTGTGCCCAGAGCTTCACGGGGGAAGGATGAGTCAGAAGGGCCCGGTTCCCTCAGGCCGGTCCTACCACAGCCCGGCCTGTGGTAGGCGGACCCTTCTGCCCCGACATTGGGCGGAAAGGCCCCGGTTTCCTGTCCCCCCCCCCACCCCTCCGCAACAGCCACAGGCAGAGAAGGAACAGTACCGAGGCCCCACCCCCTGGACACCGGGCTCTGGCCCATCCCCCCAGCTTCAAGGACGGGAAACGTCCAGCAGAGGCTAAAGCACCAGCAGCTGCTGCTGGAGGGGCTGGCAGGGGGCACCACCTGTCTCCAGATCGGGGAGTCTCCAGCCTGGACCCCGGCTGGCCCCTGAGGATGAGGGCTGGGCATGGGACAGGCTCCCCTGAGCCTCTGACACAGGATGGAGGGGCCGCAGGAGCAGACACCCAGAGGTGACTCCAGCCCTGGCTCACATCAAGTGGGTGCTACAAACCATCCTTCCCACGTGAGGAGCAGCGAGGCACAGGCAAGTGAGGGCGTTCATCTAAGTGTGCGAAGCTGGTCTGTGCTGGGGTCAGGGTTCGAGCTCAGCTCTGAGGACCCTTACCACAAAACAGAAGGCCCCAGGCCTCGTCCGAGAGTAAGAGCATCACCCAGTACCTGGAGACTAGAGGGCAGGGGCAGGGAGTGCTGGGGCCAAGGTGGCCCCCAGGGACCCAGGCATTCACCCTGACCCAGACAGGGGCTCATCCAACACCTACTGACCATCTCTAAGGATCAGGTCCCTGGGGTGTCAGCTGGAGGGATGGGGCTGCCTATGGCCCTGCCTGCCTGATTCCCAAGCACAGCAAATAGGTCTGTGCCGTCACGCCACTTCCTGGCTGGGGGGGGGGGGGGGGGGGGGGGGGGGGCTCTCCCTCCCCAGACGAATAATGAAAGGATGATTATCAGGAAGACTGGAAGAGATGATGGGTGTGGACATGCCTGGTGCAGTGTGGCACCTGAGAGAGAGCAGGTGCCACAGACACTCTGGCTAGGCAAGGAGAGGGAGGTGTGAGTATGTCCTGGGCCCAAAAGCTCAGGACTGTCCAAATCCCGTGCAGCCAAGAGGACACCAAAGGCTGTCTTTATTACTACCTGGCCTGAGATGGTCTGGAATGGAACTTAGGGTTTGGGCTCCAGACCAGGATAAGGTCTCCCTGCTCCCTAATCCCAGAACTCACTACCAGCCCACAGTTGGTTACATGGACGCCCCTCCCCGGCCCCCACCAATGCCAGGATGCCGGTGTGGCTCGACCTGTCACCCTTCTGTCTCCTGGATGAGAAGTGTTAGAGAGAGCCACCCACTGGGAGCGTGAAATCGGATGAGTGTCTCTGCCCCCACATCGACAGGGGCCTCGACAAGCCACAATGGCTGCTCGCTGAGGGTCTACCGTTACGTTATGAGCCTTTCATGCACCACTTTATTTGACCCTCTCCCCAAGCTTGGGAGTCAGGACTACAGCCGGATCCACATCACCGTGACAGACAGAGGCTCACAGAGGTTGAGTGACTTGCTCCTACAGCTCAGAAGCGGCAGGATGGGGAACTGGATTCAGCCTTCAGGGCGCATGGTGTGTGAGGTCCTCACCTCTCCCGGGTTCTCCCTGAAGGCTTCCCCTCCTGCCCTCTCTGACCTCCTAAAACCCTGTCTGAACCAACCCACTTAGCTCTCCTGACCCTAGACTCACGCCAACACGGCAGAAGGCGAAACCCAGACCTTGGGCCCTGGACAGGCTTACCGTCCCTGAGCCCCAGGTACCCGGGGAGGGGAGCCCACACCCACCTCCCAGGGCAGGTGAGGGGCTTAAATGAGATCTTGTATTGTGTCTGGTTCCAGGCAATCACTCGATTAAAACGATACCTTCAGAACGTTGGCTTCAGACTTGTCTGCCTCCCTCGCCTCCCTCCCTCCCTCGTCTGCCTGCAGAATCCCCGAGGGAGAGCCCCAGGCCCTCTGTCAATCCCCACCCTCGGTGCCCAGCCGGGGGCCCGCAGCACGTGGCAAGGACTTGATGGGGCACTAAACAAGCCGCTGGCCCCCCCGCAGAGAGCCGGAGAAGGAGAGAGCTGTGCCCCGTTCCCCATCCCAGAGGAGGAGATGAGCTCTCCCTCCAATTCCCAGCTCACAGCCTTCCAGCTCTAATCAAGGAGCAAACACAAAGAGGGAATCTCTAAACATTTAGAAAACGCGGGAACTCTGTGCCCCACGTGGCACCATGGGGATTTATAAAGAACAAATCATGCCTGACAAACTTGATGGAATTACAAGACTGGTGGATGAAGGAAATGCAGGCAGGGTAATATATCTTGATTTTTAGCAAAGCATTTGATACAGCGCCGCGAGTAATCTTACAAAATTAATTCAAACAGACTTGGCCCTAAGCACTTGTCATGGGGCCGAAAGCAGGAGGGGGCAGGTCCCAAGGGTCCTGAGTGGAGGAGGCAACCCCAGGGGGAAGGGGTGGAGGGATGGGGTCTGGGAGTGGGGGCAGGGCTGCCCAGACCCAGCACTGGGTCAGATCTTATCTGACGTCTTCATTAATGATCCTGAGAGAGGGAGTAAACAGTCCGTTAATGAAATTTGCAGAGGATATTAAATTGGAAGGTGTTGTGAACACCAATGAGGACAGCAAAGTGGTCCAGAGAGACCTGGGTGGCGGGGGTGGGGGAGAACCTTGGCAGGAAACTGCGATTTTGGCGGGGGCTGGGGGCAGGGTGCTGGACCTGTGGGCTGGGCAGCATCTGGGGCTACCTGGAGAGCCAGGGAAGAGGGGAAGGCATCCCCGGGGCTGGTGTGGAGCTGGCAGTGATGAGATATGAGAGAGGGAGTGCCTTTAGGGAGCTTGGGGCTGAAGCCCACCTTACAGGAGGGAAGGAGGGGCTGTCTGCAGGCCAGGGAGAAGAGGGTGGCAACGGAGAGAAGGGCTGGCTGGTGAGGGAGACTCTGGCTGAGCCATCACTGGTGCCCAAAATGTCCCCGAGGCGCCGCTCTGACACTGCCGAGGCCGAGGCCGGTGCTGCAGGGTAAGGACAGGCCCCTCTCCCAGCCAGCTGGGCTCATCAGCTGGTGGCTCAGGCTGGAGCCCCTAGATGTCCAGACTTGGAGGGTGTGCTGGGAGCACTTCACCAATAGAAGATCTAACCTGGGGGCAGGAGGAGGAGGGCAGGGTCCGTTCTCTTTCTGGAGAGTTCCCGATCCCTCTTTCGTCAGGAGGGAGAGGCCCCTCCAGGATCTGGAAAAGTTGCCCCACCCCGATCTCTTCTCACAGTCCTCGGAGCCTGGACCTGTCCTGTCCCTCTCCCTCTGGCCCAGTCCCAAGGAGGCTGAGGCAGAAAGCTGCCCATCCATCTGGACTTGGGAGGATTTGTTCCCACAAGGCTCCTAGACAGGTGGGGTTTGAACAGGAGCCAGGGCTCCCTAGCACGGGGACGGGCCCTCAGCAATCTAAATAAATGCTTTGTGGGAGGAAGAAATGGATGGCTGGTTCCCAGCTGGGGCGGCTGGGGGAGGCTCTTCCAAAGCAAGAGGCCAGCCCTACCAGATGTCAAGATCACCTGCACAGAGGATAGACCCAGGTGACCACACAGGGGGTGCTCCTTCCGACCCCCAGAATTATTATTAATAGTTCCACTGGTTCCATTGCAAGTGCATTCCCTGTATTAACATATTTGACCTTCACGGCAACCCTGCTGATAGGTGCCCTTTTCTCCCCATTTCACAGAGGACGAAACAGAGGCACAGCGATGAGCCTTGGCACGGAGTCAGGAGGCCCAAGGGAGAAGGAGCAGTCGGCCAAGAGCCTCAAGGAAAGCTGAGCAGCTCCTGATGGGAGGACCGCAGGGGGTGGGGAGAGGCAGCCCCTCCTGTAGGGACCCTAGAGCCTCGCCCAGCCTCTCCCCACCCCCATCAAAGGGAGTTGGCCCAACTCCTGCCACACTTGTGGAGCCCGATTTTACTATATGTTTCCCTTCTCCCCCACCACCGCCGCGCTACACCGAGTCCTCAGAACAAGTCTGTTTCCATGGAAACCATACAGTGACTCAGGGCTTCGGGACCTTCTCTGAACCAGATTATGAATATCAAATGCTCCCTCCCCGCACCAATGCAGAGTGAGTTAGAAAAGTAAAGAGAGAGCCACGGTGGGCAAGGGAAGGAGACAGAGGCGTGGGCAAGGGGAACTCGGGGGGGTACAAGTCTGTTCCCCCACCCCCTCACCCCCCCCACCCCCGCCCATGAAAGCCTGGCTCCTGGGCCCCTCTGCAGACTCAGTGGAGCACAGATGTGTACCTCTGTGCGTCTGCAGCCAGCACACATGCAGCCCCTACATCAGCAGCATGAGCACCACCCTTTCTCCGGAACTAGGATCCTGTGGGTGGGGGCAGGGAGGTAAGGGGGATCTGCATCGTTCCTACTCGGGCCCTGAATATGGCAGAGGGGGCTGAGAGGCCAGGAAGGAGGAAAGCTGTCTGCAAGAGGAGCTCGACTTCCAACGCCGAGGAGGAAACCTCTGGCCAAAAGCACTGTAATGTTTAGCAAAGAGGGAAATTTGGATTTTAGGGGGGGAAATGTGTTTCTGCTTTAAGATGAGGAGGCCGTGTTAAGTATATGTGCCCGGGGTGGCGGCGGCGGGGGGGGGGGGGGGGGGCGGCGCATGACTATTCTTTCAAAGGCCCCAGCAGGGTTGGGGTGATCATTAGCAGAAACTTCCTCTCAAAAGCCCCCCACCCTGGCCTGGCTTAGGGCAGCTCACCTGCCCTAATGGAGACAGTATCCGGGAAATCAAAGTTTACAGAGCAGGCTCCTGGCCTCCCACAGGGGGCTGAGGCCCAAAGGCAAATCCGCCCCCTCCTTTCCCCAGCAGCTCCCTGAAGACCCAGGAGGGAGGGGGAAGAGAACAGGTTGGAGGCTTGATACCTCCCTGGTGAATCCAATGTGTGAGTCATGACGGTGAGAACACTTGGAAAAAGAAACAGGGTCATGGTGATGCCTTTGAGCGTCCCCGCTTGCTGAGGACTGGAGCCTGGGAACCGCCTGCCCAGGTAAGGTCTCTGCCTAAGGCAGCTGGCCCCGTCAATCGAAAGGGGTTGAGAAAGCCCTGAAGGCGGATACCTGGGACCTTAGTCCCCACCTGCTTGCCTCTCAATACCTACACTTTCCTTTGGCTTGCCAAAGCAACTACTTTCCCAACCAGAGTGCCTACTCCCCTGCCCCTAATCCTAGGTCCCTTCTCTGCTCTCTGCCCTATGAGCCATCCAAAAGATGCCAGGCTCAAGTCTGTCCTGCTTAGGACCAGTGTTTAAGTCCATCGGTGGGAAACGTGCACCAGAGGTGAGGTACCTAATCCTGGGAAATGGCAGGCTTGGGATGGGGGGAGGGGGCACCCTGTGGCATGGCAAATCAGGCCAAGGTGCCACCCTAGGATGATCCTCAGGTCTTACATTTTAACCCCTAGCTTCCCAGCCAGGGCCACTCTGGGCTGTTAACTGTGAAAACAAGCATTGGGTTCCTGGAGCCTGGGAGAGGCTGTGCCCGGGGTCCTACCCAGAGAAGAGCGAGAGGGTGGTTCTGCCTTCCCATGGGGGCGGGGGGGGGGGGAGGGCTCTGCACCATCCGGCGGCCGGGGCCCTACGGGGACCCGGCTCATCACAGGGTGATCGGTGCGGGTTCGGAGCCAAGCCGGGGAGTGGGGGGGGGCTCAGGAAGCAGGGGGCAGCCCCCTGCCTCTGGATGCAGCTCTGGTTTGGAAAGTTGGTGCAGGCGTGGGACCTCGGGGTCTCGAGGCGTCTCAGCAGCCCGGAGCCGGGCAGGTTGTGGGACGGTAAACCCGGGGCAGCCCCCGAGTGCGCTCCGCAGCCGCGGGGAGCTGGGCGCCTCGGGGCCGCCGCGCGTCTCAAGTTTGCTGCCCTCCCCGAATGGGGGCGGGGAGGGCTGGGGTGGTCGCGGCGCTCGCCCGCCGGGAGCCCTTCCTGCGCCCAACGCGCTGCCGTCCTTCCCGCCGCTCCCCCCCCCCCCCCCCCGCCCCGGCCCGCACCGCCGGTAGCGACGGTCCTCGAGCGGAGGGGCGTCTCCCACCGCGCCCGCGCCCCTCCCGCTGCTGCGGCGAGGGTCCGCTCCCGCCCGCCCGGGGCCCGCCGCGCCCGGCCGATACCTGGTGGGGGGGCGCACCGGGAGCCGCTGCAGCGCCCAGCGCCGGCTCCATCCTCGGGTCTGGAGTCAGGCTCGCCGGGGGCCGGCGGGCGGCGGCGGCGGCGGCATCGGCGGCGGCATCCTCCGCCTTCCGCGCCCTCCTCCTCGGCCTCCCTCCTCCCTCCTCTTCCACCGCCTCCGCGCGCCCCTCACGGGCCCCTCTGCATGGCCTGGGGGCGCGAGCCCGGGGCGGCCCGGCCAGCGCAGAGCGTTCTCCCGGGCAGGGGCGCGGGACCGGGGACGGGGTCGCGAGGGCCCGAGGGGCGCCGGGCCAGGGGCCGGGACCCGGCGCGCCGCAGCCCCGGGCGCCGGAGGAGAGCAGCAGCCGCAGGCGCCGGAGCCTCGCGGAGCGCCCGCCCGCCCGCCCGCCTCTCGAGCCGAGCCGGGAGCAGCGGCGGCGGCGGCGGCTATAGCGCCGAGCGAGCGGCGGGCGCTGCGGTCCGGGCTCCACCCCCCCGAAGCCGCCCGCCCCTCGGCGGCCGCCCGCCCCCTTCTCCTCCCCACCCCGCCAGCGCGCGCCCTCCCGCTCCCCGCGCCGCCCCGCGCTGCCCCAGCCTCCGGCGCCCCGGACGCCCCCTCCGCCGGCCGGCTCGCGTGCCAGCCCCCACCCGCTCCCCTGGAGGGAGCCACACCCACACCCCGGGGTTGAGGGGGTCAGCGAGGGCGCAGACTGCCCACTGGCACCTCTTCCCATACCCTCCAGGCCCTCCCACCGAGGGCGCGCTCATCGAGGGCCTTCATCCGGAGTGCCGCCCGCCCCCCCAAGAAGTCCGCCGGAGCCGCCTGGCCCCGAGCCCACATGTCCTCTACCCCTTCCCCGGCCAGCGCAAAGGAGGGACTCCAGAACCCAGAACGGGAGCCAACCACCTTTAGGGGCCAGTACCCCCAACACACCCCTAGCCCATTGCCCCCCATCTTTACTTCTCAGATGTGGAAACGAATCATTTGCCCTGTTCCAGTTGTGTCTCTTGGGCAGGGGGGAGGGCTCCCCTAGGTGGATTTGCTGGGGACCGTCTCCAGGCCAGTCCCACCCCCTTCCCACCAGCCTACCACTGGCACTCCTAGGTGGCAACGTGAAGCCACTGCCGCCCATCGGGAGGGGAGATCTGCCCTCACGGCCAGAGCTGCAGGCCAAGCACCTCAGTCGTTCTTTGCACAAATATTGACGGAGCATCTCCCGCAAGCCAGGCCTACGTGGGCACCAGGGACTCACTGGTGACAAGACAAACGGACCCCTGGCCTCTCCGAGTGGAATGGAGCAGCACCGTAAGCAGGCAGAGTACCACGTGATCAGCGGCCCCTGGGCGGAGGAGGACCGCAGAGAATCCCTGCTCCGCCGCCACGGCCACCGGGTCTGACGGTGCCAGGGCAGGTCACCACCGAGGCCTGTTTCCTTATCTGCAGAGGGTAGGTGGTTGCGGTGCCCGAACTCCTGCTGCTCCTCAGCTCTGACCAAACAATTATCTTCTCAGGCCAGGAAAAGCAGTCAGCTTCCACCTGCACCCATATCTGAACCTCCGGTTTCGGCCCTAGCCGCCCCATCACTCCTGGCCCCAGAGCCCATGGAGGACTTGTAAGCTTCAGGTACCCTGAGAAAGGCTTTGGGCCTGTCTTCATCCCTAAGTCAGAGATACTGGTCCTCACTTCTCCGGGCTGCTGTGAAACACCAGATGGTAAAATGCATGTAAATGCACTCAGCACAGGGGCTGCTGGCACATCGTAAGTGCTTAATAATTGCACCGTGTTGTTACTGGTATTGGCAGGTTGGTGTTCGGGGTAGCCATCACTCCCTCATCCAGAGGATAATGTGGGTCCTGTACTTCTCCGGGGGACTCAGGACTCAGACCATCAAGAAACTCTCTCCACCCAGCACCAGATGGTAGGAGGGCCCCTCCCCCGCCCCACCCCGGGGCCTCACCAGACCAAATGGTCACTTATCTTGGATACAACTGCAAATTCTTCATTGTAAACTCCCCTGCCCCGCCTCGAACCTGGCAGCGGATCCCCATCAAGCCAGGGTGGGACCCGGTGTGGTCCGAGATCACCTCTAAGTGGGTTTTCCCGCCCTGCCTCTGCCCTGCCTGCCCTCCACCCACGGCAGCCAGGGCAGCACCAATCCTCCGTGGTGATTGCAAGGTGACCAGATCCGTTTCCCAGCCTGCCCCCCACGGAGTGGCAGTGCTGGGGGATGCCTGACAAGAGTGCTGACCTTCTAGAAGCAAGGACTTCGTGTTTCAGAATCCCATTTGTCCCTCCGTAGAAAACCAACCTCTAACACCCCGGAGCTGAGCCATCAGAACCTTCCCTTTCACCCAGAGCTAATCCCTCCCCAAGACTTCGGCCTGACAAGAATAGTCAGGGTTTAGAGAACACCTTCTCTATCTCACACTTCCAGATCCAGTGCCTCATTTTTCAAATTCTGGTGTATTTTGGGTAGAAAGGAGGGAAATGTACATCTGGCCTACGTGAAAAGATCGGTGTGGTTGTAATGTAAAGATGGAGTGGAATTTGAATTTGGTTTTTTTTGAAGAATATTTAAGCTCTAAAAATAGACATAGGTCTTGGTCCCAGGACCACCAGGATTCTGTTTCCAGTTTCCCGAAATGTCCCAGCTGATAACAAGCATGAGCACTGTTTCATGAGCACCTACTGTGTGCCCTGTACTGTGGCGAGTGCAGTAGGGGGAAAAGAAGAGGGCGAAAACTAAAGCAGAGGCCTTTGCTCAGGGAATTTGGATCCCACACAGTGAAGTGGGGAAAGAGCCATTGCCGCAAATGAGATCAAGTACAAAATGGGTAGCCTTGAAAGCCGGAGGAGGATGAAGCCTTGGAGAGTTGTTCAGGGAGGGCTTCCTGGAGGAGGTGGCAGTCAAACCGAGGCTTGAGGGATGGATAGGGTGTAAAAAGGCAAAGACCAGGGGAGCCTGTGAGAAGCAGCCGCCACCGCCAAATTGAGCTGATTTGTGTGATAATAGGAAGGTTAATATTAACGACTAATGTTTGAGGTCTTACCTCTGTGCCAGGCACTGTGCTGTTTGCTTTGGGTAGATTGTTTTGTCTCACCTGCAAAACAACCCTATGAAAGGGGTGTTCCCAGTCCCGTTTTACAGATAAGGAAACTGAGGGCCAAAGAGCTTAAGCAGCTCGCCCCGGGGCCGCAGAGCTGAACAGCAATGCAGCCAACACTTGAGCGAGCAGTTCTGGCTAGGCACACTAACCGCTCTGCTGTGCCACATTCCGTGAGTCTGGCTGGTGGGGGTGCCTGCAGGGAAGAGCAGGAGGTCTAGTGGGCCAGGGAGGAGGCCCTTCAGAAGCCCCCAGATTGGGGGGGTGGGGAATGGTTTCTGAAATAGAGCCCCCAGACCCTCCTGGAGGACTCTAATAAGAAGCATGCCCTTTCCTCTCCCCAGCGTGTGGGCCCCTGGGGTGTTTGGAAATTGGTTAAGGGATTTGGGGGCTCAAGATTCCAGTTTTTTAATATCGCTTGCCTGTCCATCCAGTGGCAGTCTGGGCCACCCACCTTGTGATTTCAGTCTGTTCTGGGAGATTGATGGCCCGGGCTTTGATTTAAGACGTACCGCTGTGGTCCTCAATTCCCCCCGTCTCACCAGTGACTCTGACAAGGCAGCGAGCTCAGAGAGGATGGCTCCTGGCTCTTCCCCGGACAGCAGGCCTGGGACCCCACAGCACCTGTAGAGAAAGTTCTGACGAGAAGATTAGGGCAGAGGTAGACGGGGCCCAGTGGACCCGTCCTCTGCAGCCTTGGTTTCCCCTACAGATCACGTGGAAACCCTCCTGCTGAGGAGGCCCATTCAAGAGACAGGGGGAGGAGCCCTCCGAGGCAAGCGTACCCAACCCCTCATTTCATAGATGAGCAAACTGAGACTCAGAGAAGTGGAGAGACTCCCCCAAGGCCACACAGGAAATGAGCTGCGCCTTCGGTTGGGTCTCCCCACTTTTCAAGAAAAAGGCCTCTTATCCCCCACTGTTGCCGTGTTCTGGATGAATCCCTCTTCTGGATAAATCAAGGGACCTGGACTTCTTTGTGGTTGAAATGAAACAAATATTTGAGGACCTTACCTCAGGCCAGATGCTGGACTGGTCCCTCAGCTACATATGACCCATTTCTTCCTCATAAGATCCCCGTGGGTCACTGAGCCCAGATGTTGCCAGGCCTTACCAGCTCCTGGATGCAAAAGAACACCTTATTGTGGCAAAACCTCAAAATTCCTGCTCTTGCCTTTTCCTGCCCAATCAAGTCCTTAGCCGAAGCCCCTAGGAAAAGCCACCACCCCCGCTGGCCTCCCCTCCCAGGGTTTCTGTAAATCCCTCAAAAGGATGTCGTGTTGCTCCCAGACCAGCCTACCTGCTGCAGTCACCACTGACCTGTTTGCCTGCTCTCGCTCTAGAACTTGCCAGGGGCCAGAAAGAATGCCCCACCCCCTGCCATACCTCCCTGACGATAACCCTGGAGGGGAAGCTAATGTCCAGGCCAGCGGGTGACTCCTGATGCACCCCCAGCCCCAGACGTTGGGCTGTCAGAGGCTGGGAAAGCAGCGTCTTCCCAACACAGGGGCCCTCGGTCCCAGGGCCCTGACGCATATCTGCTTGGGCCTCAGGACCTCCCAACAGAGACGCTGTCCTGCTGGTGTCCCACTCACCACTGGCCTTGAATGCAGGCCGAGGGGCCGGGGAAGAGGGCACCATTCCCTCCTTACTCCTTCTCTTCTTGGAAATGCTCCCAGCAGACAGTCCCTTTCCTTCTCCAGTTACAGAACAAAATGCCCCAAGTAAATTAGAGGATGTCAACAAATCTTGGTGGAGGGGAGGAAACAGGGAAACGAAGTGATTTACTTCTGATAAGTAGCCAAAAGCCACAAAACACCTGCTGCCCAGACCACCCTCGCCTGCCCAGGGCTCCGGGCCTTCTGGGCCTGGCAGGTGGGAGGCAGGAGTGGTCTGTGTTGGTCCTCGGCCAGTTCCCCCAGGCTTCGTCGTCCTTCCTCTGGCTTCATGTGGTCCAGCCCAGGTCTTGCCAAGGCCAGTCTCATCCAAGTCTCCCAAAGTTTCCTGGAGGAAGGAGAGGTCAGAGAAGGCCAGATGTCCATTTCCTGCTGAGGGAGGAGCCTGTCCCAGCTGCCCTCTGAGGAAGAAGAGGTCCAGCATAGATGTTGACCTTTCCCTAAGCCACTCTGCTGGCCATTGCCACGCTCAACCCTGGAGGCCCAGGCTGGGGGAGACTCAGGTGGTGCTTTCGAGATCCCGCGCTTGCCCCGGTGCTTCCCAGAGCCTGCCTGCTGGGGGAGCAGAGACATGGCCACAGGGCCCGTGTTCATCTGCAAACTTCCGCCTCAGGCTCCCCACCCAAGGGCACCCCACCCAAGACACTCGGCCACAGAACTACGAGGAGACAGACAGACAGACCAAAAGCAAACAAGGCCTAAGGAGGGCTACGGACCCTGTGTCTGATCTAAAAATAGGGCACAGGGAATATCTCACAGGCCCTGGGGCTAGGAAGGTGGTGGGAGTCGGGGGCGGGTTGAACAGGATCATGGGCTGCAATTAAAACTCCCATCCTGGGTAATTCCCAGGCCTCTCTTGGGCTGTTTCCATGGCAAGGGAGGCTGGCCCAGAAAAGACAGGATCTTGGCAGGGTTGGGCTCCCTCCTCTGCTCCTGCCCGCAGAAGCCTCAGCCTCTGGATCAGACGGTTCAGACGAGGGTGCGTGGTCCAGCTGAGACCTGGCAAGGCACAGGTAGAGGCCCAAGCCCTGTGAGGCAGGTGTCTGGGCCCAGGAAACAACTGATGGTATGTGCTGGGACTTTGGGAGACCACCAGGAACCTGGCCCAGACTCTAGGGACGAGGGCTGCCTAGAACATACCCAGGAACTCCAGTGTGGTCTCTTAACTGAGACAGGAAGAAATCAAGCCCCAAGGAAGCCTGGATCCTTGTCTGGTGAACCCTTGCCCCCACCCTCCAGGTCCCCCACCCCCACCCCGCTCCCTCACTTGCCTCCAGGCCAGCCCCTCCCTGTTCTGCCTTCTATCCTCATAACCCTCACCTGCCCTCTTCCTGCAGCCCCCATTACCTCTTCCTTATGGGGGTTCCCTTCATGTTGGCCCCCAAGGCAACCCCTTCCCCAACCCTAGCTGGTGCTGAGAAAGTAGGAAGCCCTTCTGGCACATTCCCTGCAGGCAGATGGTGATAAGCAGAGAGAGAGTGGGCCCTACGTTGGATCTCACAGGTGGGCATTAACAGGCATAAGGTCAAAAGATAGATGCCAAGACTGTCCCTAAGCCAAGACTGCCACCTCTGTGGAATCTAGGAGAAGCCCAGCAGGTAGGTGTACAGATTCATCTTTCACACCAGCACACAGAAGTCCTACACCGGGAAGTCTGGTTCAAAGGCAGCCACAAGTCCTGCCTCCTGGACCAGTTCTTGGGGTGTGAGCCACCTGGCAGGGGAGGCCTGCCTCTAGGTGGTTCCCTATGGGCCAGTTCATCCCCCAGACCCTCAGGATGCCCACATTCATGCTCACCAAGAAGGGAAAAAGGGCAAGTGAGCATTCAATGTCCACTTCCCTTTTCTCACCTTGTCCCCATCCCTCATCTGCCCCCACCTCATGGAGCCAAGGTGCCAGCTCAGAATGTACATCGGCAGGTGCCCCAGGCACTGGCATTCCAGAGCCAGGAGGCCAAGCAGAGAATGGGAGGCATCCTCTAGGCTCCCCCTGACCACGGTAGATCAAACTGAGGTTCTTTCCCTCCTCCCTCTGGCAAAGGAGGGGAAGTGGGTGTCCTGCCAGGTGTGGTCAGCCCTTGGTCATGGGCACCTCCCACTGGACAGCCCAGCCCTGGTCAGTGCCGTACCGGCTGGCTCTGGGAACTCAGACCTGGAACAATGGAGCCATTCACATAGCCTGGACTTTGCACAATGACCCTCTTGGTCTGTTTCTGTGGCTAGACGATGTGTGAGTGTGTGAGTGAGTGAGTGAGTGAGTGTGTGTGTGTGTGTGTGTGAGAGAGAGAGAGAATCCGAAGGTAACTGGAGAGCCCATGCAGAGATGACAGAAAGAATCCCTACCTGACATCCTTCCTTTGTTGGACAATTACCCTGTGCCAGGCAAGTTCCAACATCGAGCCCATTTTAAAGATAAGGAAACTGGGGTGAGTTGAGAAGTTAGAAGTCAGAATAATGGGGACTTCTTGGGGGGAGGTACTGACTGAGAAGGGGCCCAAGGGAACTGTCAGGACAACGGAAAGTACTCTGGGTGGTGATCACACGGGTGTAGACATATGCAAACATGCGTTGTGCTGTGTCCGCTGAAGATTTGTGCAGTTTGCTGTATGTAAATTACATTTCATTTTTTTAAATGGAAGTACATCCATAGAATGGAATATTACCCACTGTAACTAAAGACTAAGGAAGCTCTTTGTATACCAATATAGATTGCCAAGATACGCCGTTGAATGAAAAATTGCAAAGGGCAAAACAATGTTTCCCAGATAGTACGCAAGCATGTTTTAAAACGCTCTCTATACATATCCATTTGTGTGTGTTTAGATCATCTCTGGAGACACACAGAAACCACGGCTGCCCCTGGGAAGAGGAGTCACACTGCTGGACACATAGGCTGGAGGAAGACCTTTCGCAATAAACCCTTTTCTTACCCCTCGGGAGTGCATTACTTACTCAAAAAGCGAGAGAAATTAAGTGGCATAAGAGCGCCAGAGTTGCTGATTACGTCCGTTGCTTCGGTGCATTTAATTCCAAAGTCAAACGGCCCTGTCTCCGGCCTGTCTCCACTCCTCCAACTCTGCCAGACTGCAGCCGGCTGTGGCTGCCCAGCTGGGGAAAGTTCATGGCTGGGCTCCACCATGGACTGTGCAAAACCCGCTGTGGCCTGAGAGTCAGGAGGCTGGCCCCACTGGGCTGCAGAGTGGCAGCTGACATCACAGAGGCCAGCTCCCCGCTGGCCCCTGAACGAGGTTGGGTGCTGTAGGCCTGCCCTCCAGCTGAGGGCTCCTGTCCAGACCCCCACCCGGCCCTATCTCCTCCCTCTGCTGTCGCTGCCTCGTATGCTCCACTCCACAGCGTCTCCAGGGAAACCCAGGAAGGCCCCTGCCCAAGGAGGCCCACAGGTGCACCCAGGTCGTCTGCCCAACTTGGCCGCAGGAGGGCAGCGACAGGCAGCCCTCTGTGAAGTGCAAGGCTGTGGCTCACTGCCGCCGATCAGTGCCGGCTCCAAAAGTGCCTGGGTTCAAAACCCAGCTCTGCCATTTCCTGGATGTGGGACCTCAGGCAAGTCATTTCATCGCTCTGTGTTTCAGTTTCCTCATCTTCGAAATGGAACACGATGAGGCGTCCTGGCCGTCAGGATGATTGTGGGGGGAATGAGGTGCGGAGGCGCTGAAGCCCTGAGCCTGGGGCAACAGGAGAACTGCTCACCACCACTGAGTGGCATCATCCAGGCATAGCCGTATAAAAAGCTATCAAGTGCCTCCCAGAAGGGGGTGACCCAGAGGGAGGATGTCGAGGGGCTTGGAAAACTGGTTTCCAGATCTCAGTGCCGAGAGGTAGGAAGGCTCATGGGGCGCTGGGGCCACCTTCAGGTCTCCAAGGGTCACCACAAGGAAGAAAAGGCAGGACAGGTGTCAGTGTGGTGTCTCAGCAGTGTCACCCACCTGATTTTCCCTGTCTTACCTGATCCTTTGCACTCCGGGTTTTTGGGCGCTGCTCACCACCCCCCCACCGCATTAGACCCCTGAGGCTGGGACGGACCTGGGCAGGTCTAGACCGAAAGCTCAGTGGCTTTGGGAAAGTCACTGGATCTCTGAACCCCATCTTTACTATCTGTAAAGGATCACACAGGTGTCCCGCCTCCCTCGCTCCTGGATCTAATCCCTGTAAGAGGTGGAGTTCGTTGCCCACTGCAGCCTTCACTGGGCAGCATTAAGGACTGGTCACCTCCACGTCCCTTGTCCAGGGTGTATGCCAGGCGCAGGGGAGGCAGCCACAGGCAGGGGGCAGCCCTGCCCTGAACGAGCTCCCCTAAACGACGGGGACAAGCCAGAAAGTGACAGACCAGGCCACATGGTGATCAAAAGTGGAACACGGAGGAAAGAGGTTCATTCTGCTAAGAAAAGGGGTCCCCAAGTTCCCTGGCGCAGGTCTGCTCTGAGTGTCAAGTCAGTGGCTTATGTCATCTCCGGGAGCCACAAGAGGAGGCAGGATGGAGGGCCAAATAATAACACCTCTGTTTTATAAGTAAGCACCCCACGACTCCAAGAGGGAGCTCATCACAGAGATAGGTGCCCAGAGCCCCCACTCCCAGGACAGGCTGCTCCCCAACACTTGGTACATCCCCACCCCAGGATGCCCCCCCCCCCCGCATTCCCCCCAACTGTCACTGGCCAGGCCCTGCCTCCTTTGTATGGGTAAGAACTTCCCACCACCTGAGGTCATTCCTTGGCAGGTGAGAGCTGTTGGCGGTCCCTTCACAGGGGTGAGTCTCCCCAGGCCATAAAACAGCCCCACTTCTCATCTTTACCCACCCCCTGCTCAACTCCACTCTAGAAATGCTGTCTCCAAAAGACCCCTGTTATGATTATCATCAAGCTTCACTGAGTGCCTAGCCCCTGGGAGGCTCTCTCTCACTAGGTCTAAGCAGCCCCCTAGAGTCCAAGAGGCAGGGGGAGCGGCAAACACCCAGGGTTATTGCAGCCAGCCCACCTGGTTTTCTGGATATTCCAGAAAAAAATCTCCCCTGGAGGTGAGTTATCTCTGCCCCTCTCCGAAGTGGTTCAACTTTGCTCAACCAGTCTCTGAGCAAGCCCAGAACCCATCTGTCCCTAGAAGGGTCTCTTCACGTTCATGATTGCCTCCTCACCCTCTCAAAGACAGACATCTTTTTAAAGGGCAAAACCTTCCAACCGCAGCCCGCGGGGCCCTGAGCCAGGCTGTAGAGACAGCAGAGAGGCACCCACTCTGGGGTACAGAGTGCCCCAGCAGCTCCCCGCCCAAGTCCTCGGGCCAGAGAGCAGGCACTGCTGGCCTCCTGGCCGGCCCGTGAGTGTGGAGGGGACGGGACGCCCCAGGCCTGGGATCCAGCTCCCGCCGCAGAAGGAGGACATCGGGGCCAAGGGGCGACCCCAAGGAAGAGCGTTGAGATAGGGTCCCCGGGAAAGGTTTCTGAGGTACAGACCCCTGCTGCCACCCACTGAGCAGGTGGGGACCTAAGTCAAGAACCTGTTAACGGAAAAAAGTGCTGTCCCTCCTTCCAGTGGCCAACTCAGGCCCTGCTGGCACTCCGGGAACATACTGGGAGGCGGGAGAAGGGTGTCAGGCCACAAGAACAACCTTCTGACAGGGACCCAGAGCAAGACACCAAAAAGGAGTGAAGAAACCGCTTTTACACAAGACCCCTCGGCCTGGTCCAGAGCGCTCCCCAGCAGGTTTTCCCGAGGCAGTCCTGGCTGCAGGCAGAGGGAGGCCCTCACGGGCCTTCAGAGAGCGCTCCCCTGCGCAAGGAAGCAGGTAGACAGCTCGCTCTTCTCACCCCGTCTGGGCCCCCGTTTTAAATGGGGTGGTAATAGTATGTACCTCCTTGGGTTGTTGAGAGGAGTAAAGGAAGTAAGTGTATTAAATAAAGCATTCAGCAGACTAGCAAACACAGAGCAGATACTCAAGAAATGCCAGTTATTATCATTATGAGCTTTATTATTTAGCTTCTGGACTGCCTGAGAAGCGTCTCTCCGCCACCTCCTTCCCCACTTCCTCCCAATTATGGACACCCACCCCCCCACCAGTGACATGTCTGCTCAACCTTGCAAACAAACGAACGAACAAACAAGAAATCCGGGCCTCTGGGATGGGGATTTCAGGCCTTGCGTGGAGATGAGCAAGGCCTTTGGAGCCAAAAGCGGAGAGTGGAGGAGAGGGGGTTGGGAAAGAGGGAGGCTGGGTCCCCAGGGACCGCTGCAGGCAGCAGATAAGGGCCAGCGTCCAGCATGGCAGGGGTTGGGTGAGCAGCGCGGGGGCTCAGACAGGTGTGTGGGAGAGAAATGGCCACAAAATTCGAAGACCAGTCAAAGCCAGGTCCGAGGAGGCGCACACAAAGGCGGGCTCCAGCGCGGCCAGTGGAGGCCTTGGCTTCAAGTCTGTCCCGCGGGGAGGGGAAAGAAAAGAAGTGAGCCTCGGCAAGGGAGGAGCGTGTTATGGTCATGCAGAGAGAGTTGTGAGCACCTGCTGGGGACGGCCAGAGAACGAGGGGCCTGGTGACAGGGACCATCCTGGAGCCTCCCAGCCCAAGCCCAGCTCTCATCGCTCCAACAACGTCTGGAGGAGGCAGGGGGGAAACCCCTCAGGGCACACTCCTTAAGGCAGGATGAGCTGCCTCCCATCTGGTTTGCTCGCATTCTGGTGCTCTGGGACAGCACAGGGACCCCAGGGCCCGTTGCTAGGCCACCATCCCCCAGAAGGCCAAATCCTAAATCCCATTTCACCTGCTAAGCAGCCCAGGGACCAGGATAAACGACAGGCAAGCCCTCAGGCTCCATCTGCCTTTTTAAAATTCGAGCTTGAGCACTCTGGCTTTCAGTAGTGACCCTGGCACCTGTTCTGACCCCGGGCTAACCCTGACACAGCCCCCAGGGCTGTCCTTGGCTCAGGGCTGAGTCTGGGCTGGCCCACTGCTCTTCTACACCGCCTCCTGCTCCAGGCCACCCCTGCCTTGTGTCAACCCAGGCCCCGCAGCCTGGCCTGGTAACTTCCCCGCTGTGTCTACCTCTCCCTCATCCATCTGGAGAGCAGCTACTCAGCTTTGATCTCTCACTTCGGGTCACCTCCCCTTCCAGGCTTTTGCCCCAGCTCCCTCCTGAGTAGCATTCATTGTACCTTGCACACCCCCCTCTGTTACCATTTTGCCCCTTTCGATGTCTGGGCACCTGCCTCTCCCACTAGACTAGGAGCATCTGGAGGTCAGGGCCCTGGGCTTATTTCTCATCTCTGGAAACCCCAGGCCCAGTTCAGGACGGGGCTCATGGTAGGCAGGCACTAACCCGCCAAGTGACCTGGAACATGACCTCAGAATGAGAGGTCCACGTGACCTGGTAAGTGAGACTTTCCAACTGACCCCAAAGCAGAACACTGGGAACTCAAGCCCTGGTCCGAACCAGCACACCCTGCCGTCTGTCCATCCTTCGGGGCACTGAGAGTCCCAGCCTGACACTTGCTGGGGGAGAAACCCTCCTGTCCCAGGGACAGAACCCTGCACCCAGGACTGCAAACGAGCACGTCTGTTGTTCACCACGCCGACCACTGCCTCCTTCATTTCAGGGAGACAGAAAAGGTACAGACCCAAATGCCAGCGTCTGTGTTGCTGTCCTTCTGAGGCCCCAGCGACCCCCGCGCAGGCTCCAGTTCTCCAAACGGCACTCACTCACCCACACTGCCACCCTCCCTGCAGGGGCTGAGCCTGCCAGGCTGGCCTCTGACCCACCTGCGGAGCGGGAGGTGGGCTAGGGGCTGGGTGACTAGCTGCCCTGTGCCGACCTTGGGTCATACCCTTTGCCCAGAAACAGAAACCAGCAGGAGGAGGCAGGGAGGGAGAGGGGACAAGGCTCCTACAAGGCGGGGGTTTCCGAGGGCAAGATGGGGGAATAAGGCTGGGGTGAAACCCAAGAGAAAACACAAGCGTGGCCCCCAAGTTCACAGACTGCTTCCCTAAGAAGAGCCCCGGCTGGTGGTTCTGGGATTCCCAGGGCTGAAAAATTGAGAAGGACCCTGTGTTCGGGCAGGAAGTGGGCACTGTGTTTTCAGGATGAATCATTCACACATTCGACACAGAGGAAGTGCCCAAAGAGGGGTCACAGTCCCGGCCCTGGGTCATTGTCCAAGGGGACAGGCACAGTCTTAGAGGTGAGCAGCTTGTGCTTCCGGAGGGCAGCAGCTGGGACCTGAATCTCGCTATGCTTTTCGGCAAAGCATGCACAGACACTTGAGGCTGCCTCTGGTCAGAGGCGGAGACCAGGATTTTCCAGGGACTGATGTCAAGTAGGAGGAAGACTCTGAAAGAACAAAAGAAAGAAGTTCATTTTTACCGAACACCTGTAATGGCCAAGCGTCAACATTTCATCTGCACGGGAACCCTCTAAGGTGGCTTCCTCCATTCTCCGGCCAGGGGAATTGACAAGCTGCCTTTATTTTATTGAAGTTTAGAAAGTGCTGTTTGCACCCATCACTGCATTCACTCTCACTAGATCTCTGTGAGGAAGGCCCCAGTCTCCCTTATTTTTAAGATTAATAAACTAAGGCTCTGTGAGGCATAAAGTAGCTTCTCCAAGACCAAACTGTCTGGTGTCACATCCACGATTCTTTGCTGCCCTCTCATACGTCGCGATGGACGGCCAGGCTGAGGCAGTAGAGGAACCAGACAGGGAGGGGACAGTGGGCTGACCATCGTAAGTCACCAGGGTAAAGTGGGCTCCTGCCCTTGCTTTCAAAATGCCAACAGCAGGCACCCTGGGAAGGGCCAGGCAGACATTACCCTAAAGAAGCCTGGAGCCCAGGTTGGCTTTAAGTTCCGATCAGTCAATAAAGGGGGTCTAGCAGAGGTCTGCTTGGCCTTTATGCACTCAAAGAGACATATCAGGAAAGATGTGAGACCATCCACTCCTTCTTTCTAGGGGCAGATCGCACAGCCGGTCCTGGGTTCACTTCCAGAGTCACAAAGTGAGCACGACCCCTATCATCCAACAGGTGCCTCGGTCAGGCACTCAAAGGACAGGACAGGGTGGGCGGGACCTTGTAGGGGAGGGATTGAACAGCGGGATCAAGGGCAAGGAGGTGGCAGGAAAGGCTGACTTCTCATAGCACCCCAGCCACAGGTCCAGGCAGGAGGTGAAAGAAAGAAATTCCAGCTATGACTGGAGTGATAAAGACAGGAGCAGAGGAGAGGATGACCCCTAAGACGTGTCTAACAGCTCCCAAGAGAATGACGGACGATGACCAAGCGTGCTCAGCACACGGGGCAGTGGCGGGGGGCGGGGGGGCAGATGGGGTGGGAGCAGGGGGTGGGAGCAGTGCATGAGATCAGGGGCCACAGCCAGACACTCGGGGCCAGCAAGCTGGACCCGGGCCTCCCCTCCACTGCCCCAGGATGGCTTGGTCTCACCTCCAGTGGCCTGCCGTCCATCTTCAGTCTCCTGACCTCTTCCAGGTCACTCTGTCCAGCCCCACGGTGAGCCCTCCCTGCTCTTGCCCCTTCTGAAGGAGCCAGAGAAAACAGCTACAGCCTCTGCCCTGAGGTCGTACGAGGGTGCCCAAGGGAGCGAGGGATCGAAGCCCAGCAAGGGGAGTGGGCGGCGCTTAAACTCGAGAGGTGAAAAATCCAGAATAACACAGACAATAAACCAGACCAACATTCCTACTGTCTGTTCCACGTGACAGGTGTTACCAGAAATAAAGGATTCTATAGCCAAAGAAGTTTCAGAAAAGGCAGAATTAAGCAGGTTTCTATAGCAGGACTTCCCAGAGCTTTTCGTGCGCTCATATGTGTGGCAAGTCTCCAAGGGGAAGGGACCATACGCAGCATTTCTCAAACTGGTTTGACCAAGGAACCTTTCATCACAGAGATTTCTCAGCACCAATGGTCTGCGGAACATGCTTTGGAAAACACCAAATAGAACTAAGCGATCCAGTCTCCCAGCTGAGCGTTTCATCTCACGAGGAATTCAGTTGTCAGGTGAGAGAGACAGAGACTTCCCACCAAAAAGCAGACGAGAGGCAGAAGGTGTAGCTCTCTGGGGTCACTTCTCAGCCCTCCCTGCCATCACCGGGACTCTTCCGGAGGATCAAAGGAAATATGTAAAGCCCCTTTCAAACTACAGCGCTACAAACTTCAGGGCCTAAAGAGCAAACTCCCCTAGGGGCAGGGAAGGTGCACTTTATAACGTGATTTGATGTGGAAATCTCGCTTCACAGACAACGTTTAGAAGAACCTGTCTGTTGTAGAAAGCAAGATACACCTACATGAGATAAAGACAAGGCGAGGAAAGAAAAGCAAAGGTGGCGGGTACAGCCAAGGGCAGGAAAGAAGGCTGGCAGGGGCCAGGAGCCCTGGGTCTGGAGCCCGTCTGCCCCTCACCTGCCGTGGGGTCACAGTCAAGTCCCTCCTCTTCTTCTGTACACGAGGGTGGGGAGAGAGACAATCTCTGAGGCCCTCCCAGCCCTCAGGTCAGAACTGAAGTCCCCAACACTGCTTTGGGGGAGCCCAGCCCCAGGTGAGCCCCTGTAAGGCGTCGAGGGGAAGGACAAAACCGGGCCCGCGCAGAAGCCCCACGGGACTAGCCAGAGAAGCCAAATCTGTGCCCACATGTGAACCTGGCCGTGAAACTGGGAGGGAAGCTACAAATCAGCAACCAGGCAAATGCGGAGAGCGCCAGAGAAGCCCCTCCGCCCACGTCTGAGATTTCCAGCTCCACCTGTTCAAGCTTTCGCGTCTGGCTACAGGACGAAGGTCTGGCAAAGGTAAAGGGCCACGGAGGGGCCATGTCTCGGCCCGGTTTGCTGGGAGGAGCCCTTTGAGGGAAACAGGTCCCCGGGGTACGAGATGTGGCACTGGCGGGCTTGACGGATGAGGGAGCAAACGGCGGGCTCTCAGAGTCCGCGGAGCACGCGTGCTCGTGCGGAGGGCTCGGCCCCGCTCGTGCTGCTTTTTCCTATTCTTCACGAGAAGGTTCATTTTCCATTTGCTGCAGGTCCTACAATGAACCGCTCAGGAGGCGGAGGGACAGTCACGAAGAGCGCTCCATCTGTCTTTACACAGCGAAGCAGCAGTCTGGACTCGAGCCCTGTGCTGAAGCGTGTTTGTGTGTGGGCACGTGCACGTGCATGCACACCTGTGCACACGCATGCACGAGCGCGTGTGGTAGACGGACCGCTTTCGCAGCCGGAGGTTTATAGCAGGAGGGTGAGCGTGTAAAGAGGTCTGGAGACAGGCTGCGATGGTCTGGCTCTTGGTGACCGTGTCTGGGGACGTAGGGGGTGCTGCCAGGGTTTATTACTCTGAAAGCGTGCAGACTCTATCCGGCCACACGGGATGTGACAGGGTCTCCAGGGATGTGGGGACACGCTTCCCTGTATGGCGAGTATGAACAGGAGACTGGGAGAGTGTGCTTGTGGTCCAGGGGTGTATATATCTGTCCCCGCAGCTCCTCGAAGGGTGCCAGATTCGTGGTGTGTAAGAGCCTTCTGTGAATCCATGAGCCGTGAAGGGGGTGTGCAAAGGTGCATACGCGCGCGCGCACACACGTGCATATTTGAGGGCGTGGGTGACAGGCAGCAGCCTAGGATTCTGCGTCCCCCTCTATACCGACTCACCCCTGAATGGGAGGGGTGGACCAGACTGCTGGAGCCCTGCAGCCTGATCCCACGAAATGGGGGTGGAGGCGGGGGAATGCCCAGCCCCTGTCATAACAGCCTCCCCTAGCAGCGAGAACCCCAGCCGTCCCAGGGAGGAGCAGAGCTCTGGGAGATTTCCTCAACTGCCCATGAAATGCTCGGCACAAACACGGCCCTCATCCGCTCAGTCCCAGCAAAGGGGACTGGGAATGGGGGGGGGGGGGTAAGGGGGTTGACATTTCGGAGCCACAGTCCTGGCCCAAGACCTGGGATCGGCTCCCCCAGCACCACATCCAGCTCCTGGCGGTGTCTGATGGGCAAGTGGCCCAGTTCCAGGCCGGTTTCCTGGCTACAGGGCGTTAACCCCACGCCAGCCAGGAGAGCAGACCTGGCTCCCGGAGCTGAGTACCTGCACCTCCCACACGCTGGACCACCTGCCTCGGGAGCTGGAGAAGGTTCCAAGCTGTAAAAGAAGGCTCAACTACAAGCATCCTGAGCTCCCCTCCAACCGGCCCTCAGTTGAGGCTGTGACGGAGAGGGTGTTCTCCAATGGACACTTCTCTTCAACTACACTTCCTTCTCTCCCTCTCTCTCTCTCTCTCTCTCTCTCTCTCTGTCTCTCAGTCACAAAGACTTTAATTGAGTCTCCATAGGGAGATGCAGCTCCATCTAATTCAGCTCTTAATTAACCCAGCACACCCCAAAGAGGCTGCAGAACTACTCATAAATTAAATATGAAAAGCATTATTTATCTAGGAACAGCCTTCTAACGGCTCTGACTCTGACGTTTATGGTTACTAATGAAGATGTATTTGGAGGGAGAGAAGGTGGGGAGGAGGGACACGACTGCCCTGGGAGAAAGTGAAGCCCAGGGGCCCCGCGAGGGTCTTTCAGGGCATGGGGAGAGGAGCCAGCTCAGCCCAAGGGAATGTGCCCCGCCCCCAGGCTCAGCTTCTCCAGATTTCAGGGGGGCGGGGGAGGATCAGGACAGGCTCAGGGGTCCTGTGGGGCTGCTGGGACCGAGCCCTCTTCCACTAGCTGCCAGACCACTCTTGCTGCCCCATTTTTCACTCCCAGCCTAATGACCTTGGCCTTGGCTCAACCTGAACCACCGCTGAGCCTCTCTACTCCTTGTTCCAACCCTGTCTCCATCCTATCCCTTCAGGCAGACCCCTGGGTGCTGGGCCCCTGGAATTGGCTGGCGGAGGCCACATCGCCGGTATGTGAGTCCCCCCCTCTCCTTCCACATGGCCACAGGTAACTATCCGGGGCCTCTCCCCTTGGCTTTCAAGGAGCAAAGTGATGCCTCTTTCTCTGTGTATTTGCGTAGAGCCCAAAGGAGGAGCCGAAAGTCATCCGGAGCTCAGAGGGTCTGGAACAGGGAGCTGTACTTTGGGTGTCGCCTCTCTGCCTTCGCCCCCAACCCCATAAATCACGGAAGAGTGAGCCTTGGGCATCACGCCTTGCTCATCTCTATGACCCAAGTCCCAATGCCTGGCATGTAAGTGCCACAAATGTTTTACGGCATTGTTGTTTCTCAAGAGCAGAGGAGGGGAAAGAAGAAAGAGCAACTGAAACCGAGACAAACAAGTGAGCAATATTGTAATGACCCTTGCAGTTGTGATCACAGCAATTCTTCCAGAAAGGCAGCTCTGGGAATTCTCTTCCGTCTCAGGCACCGCCCCCCTTCTCCCAGAAGAGCCCCACCCCCCCCACAGTCTCCATGGTCCCAAGTCAGTCCAGGAGTAGAAATCCAACTTCTCACTCTTGGAAAACAGCCAGAAAGAGAGTTCCAGTTTGGGATTTGCTCCCTCTGGAGTGTTATCTTCATCCTCCTTACCGACGAGTCTGTCTTCCTTTCAGCCCTTGTGGCCTCCAGAGGAGGAGGAGGGACGGCAATTGCTCAGCTCTGCCAGATTAACAGGTTAAGATCCCTTCAGTCCATACCCAGCTGCTGATTTAAAGGGCAACTGCTGTGCCAGCTGCAACAATAGACACCATGAGGAACACCACACGTAGCTTCTGTTCTCGAAGCTTCCAGATCAATCAAGGAGAACTTCTGGGAAAGAAGAAAAGCCCACCGACAAGTCCCACGGTTGTCCGTGATGCGGGTTCTATTTCCCTGCAACGAGTCAGGATACCCAACTTTGTATGCTGGGGACAGGGTATTAACTCAAATAGAGGTTCCCATGAGATTCAGCTGAAGCACTCACTGCCTTGGCCCAGGATCCCGGACTCCATAATAGGGCATACCGCTAGGACTCCTGGTCTCACCCCAGGTGAGGTCCCACTTAAGCAACCTCTGTGTGACCTGCACACCAGGAGGCCCGGGGTGCTGGGATTCTGAAATAGCTGGACAAAGACAGCCTTGGAGCCTTAAAAGACCTTATCAAGTACTGTTAACAACTAACACAGCAGGAAAATGCCAAGCTGTTGGTCACCGGCTTTGCGTTTCCCAACTACAAAGACAGACGTCACCAAACCACTGGGCAACTAATCTACTCCATCGGAAGACGTCCCATTGAGGGTTCTTATGAAACCTCAAGAAAAAGCTGCCTGCAGAAAAGGGAGAGCTTCTGCCTAGACGACAGATGGGCTGCGGACCAGAGAAGTGGTGAATTTCCACCTGAGACACCAAGAGAGATTAATCCTGATCCTTCAGCGCCATTTTTCTTTCCCTCTACCCCTAACCTCGTCTGGGACTATACTTTGACACTCTCTACTAACTAACTAACTAACTAACTAACTAAAAGACATCTCAACAAGGCCTCCCTATCTAAATCCTCTTACTTTTGACCCCCTGAGGTCTTCTGCCCCTGAAGAAAAAAATAAAACTCTCTCGTGTGGTCCTCAGCCCGTAATTCCTGCTGATGATAGATAACAATTAATAACTGTTCCTTTAAATACTACAGAAGGTAGATTTTCTTCTACAAGTCCTTCCAATACTCATATAATTAATCCCAAACTTAGATTTTTTTTTTTTTTTTTTAATCAGACCTTGACCCCGACCAGGAATACCCTTCTGTTTAGGTCATTACAACACCATCAGAAATGGAAACGAGTATCGGGCATGTTTTTGCTGCAACAGTTTGTTCTCTCCAGAGACACTCCATCCTGCTTTGCAAAAGCTGTTTAACTCCACTCAGGAAAGCTTCCCACCCTGAGGGCAAAAAAAAAAAAAAAAATACGTGGCTGTCTCCCGTTGGGATAAAAGGCATTGCCAATATGGTCCGTGCCCCACTGGGACATTACTTTTTATGTGGACATCAGGTTTATACCACCTGCCACACACTAAGTTTTCTTGTTTCCAGACAAATTTTAGAGGCTTTCAGATGTTTAAAATCACCAGCCTCCCAGAGGATCATGTTCCCCGAAAAGAAATGTCCAGAAACTTCCAAAGACAGACGAACACAAACTACCTGGGAGAACTGCCGTAAGAGACAACAGACTCGTTCTCCTCGCGTACTGTGCGCACCGCGATCCCCACAGTAGGGATGGTTCAGCTGGAAAAGATGGTCTGAAACCTACCCTGACCCCACTGGGTGTCATCAGTTATACACCCGCTGCTCTGGAAACCAAAGCAACCATTTTAAACTTAAAGGTATTAGCCACAGTTGCCACGGTCATCACACAGCCCTCAATTTCTCCTTTGATAGCCCAGGGGAATCTACACTACAGCAAACCCTCTGGCTGCACCTATATAAACACTACAGGCTCAAGTAGAACACTCTAGAAGTAGGTTAAAAGAAAAAGTCACCCAGATACCTAGAAAAAAAAAAAAAAGTTGGGTTTGGGACACATTTGCATTGCCTGGATTTGATAATCCAGGCCCCCTGTCCTCGGGGCCAATTACAAGAGCCAACAGCAAGTTTTGTTTCCAGTCGCTGCCTGTCGCACAGCTGCCCGGTGTATTCTGTGCAGTCTTCAAAGCTCCTATGCAGTCTTTGTCACATCAGAAGATTAAGAAGCTCTCCCTGCCACCAAGGAGTAGGAGAGACCAACTCTTGTCCAACCACAGAGTACATTCTCTAAACAGCCTCCTAATCAGCAAAATCTTGGCAATGGTGAAGACTTGAAGATCATAGATGAGTGTCTCACAAACTTCCTTTGCCCTTGGTCAAAAGAGAGGACTAAGGAAGGGCAGAGCAGCCCCTGACGGCTCCTGTCTTGGCAACATCACTCAGCCCTTTGTATTCTCCAAGCCACAGCAGTGACCAGACATCCTCCTGTGGCTGATACGAGTGAGTGCTGCGTCTACCCCAATTATGGTCCGAATCTCACTTCATTCCCCCTGCCTTCTAGATCAGGTTTAATAAGACACCAATCATAGAATTAACGTCTCTTCTGACAGCATCGAATGCAAAGCAAAGCGCCCCCCCACCCCGCTCCGTGAACCCTCCTCCCCACATCTCTTAAACAAGCCCAGATCCTGTAATAAGTCCTTTCTAACATCTTCTTACTGAAACTGCCCTGATTCCCCATAAGGCGCATCTCTCCTTTGCGGCAGAGTGAGTCAATAAACCAAGTTGGTCCCACCAGAGGTGTGCTTCTGGTGACCTTTGGCTGGAGGACAGGGACACTGTCAGTGTATAAATAAGCAACTGACAAGAGACAGAAGCCGGTACAAGCTATAAGACACAGCTTCGCCCAAGGGGAAATGTTACTGATATAGAGAGGAGTCCTTAAGTACTGTGTATGAAAAAGGTATCTCGTAAGCATTTCTGGATACGATCACTCGTGCTGGGGCAGGAAGAAGTTGCGTTTTGTCTTGTTTTGTTTTGTTTTGTTTTGTTTTGTTTTGTTTAGAAGTAGGAGACGAGACTGAGCTACCTGAGCACAATCCAGACAGCCAAGAAAACATGTCTTGATCAGCAAGATAATTAGGGAACTAGAAATGAGGAAGAGGAAGACATTGTCAGCGTTGACATTCTTGGCAGTGAGTGAGAGGGAGTGAGAGGGAGCCTAGGGCAGTGCTTGGAAGGAATCTGGACAGAGGGCAACGCCTGGGATGCCTTGGGGAAGGGCTGGAGCCCGAGGGCTCAGGGAGTTCAGGGCCAAGCAGGACTGCCTTCTGCTCTCCTCCTGGTCTGACCAGTCCCCTCGGACCCGCTAGCTCGTCTTGCAGATGAGCGTGGCAGCCCATCGGCCTCCTCGGCTGCCCCTCTGCCCCTGGCTGCTGCCAGAGAGGGGACACTCCACCGGCACAGGGACCGACAGGGAGTGAGGCTGCAGGGCTCCGCACTTGAGAAGCAGGAGGTAACAAGGTTACCAGAAGCATGCAGGGGCACAGAGGAGAGAGCACGTTTGAAAAGAACGGAAAAAACCGTTATCACGATGACAGCACGTTGAACACATTTGGGGGGTGCGGCCGGGGGGGGGGGGGCGGGAATAATGCCTCCCGCGGTGTCAAGAGAACAGGTCAAAATCAACCAAACAAAAAGTTCTCCTCTGCGGAAAGAGCCAAGACACCGCACAACTCACTGACCACCCAAGTGCCACCAGGCACTTGACCCAGCGAGACCCCCCTTGCTGACCTGCCCACCTCATGTTTCATCCGGTTTTCATCTTCACCTTGACAAACACTAAAAATGCTGCAAATCCTACAGCATTCCTGCACGTGATCGTCGAATGACCTTGAAGCAGAAGGCGCTCTCGTTTTTTACAAGCGGTTGTCTCACAAATGGGGAAACTGAGGCCTAGCGACGCGAGCCCACGGGCGACATCTGGAATGTCCAGTCCGGGCTCTCTAACTCTAGATCCCCTGTTTGTGTGTCTGTTCCTATACCCCCAGCTCCACTACAGGTTCTAAAACCTGCAGGGCCTAGATGGGGACATGCTCCCCTTCTCTCTGCCATGTTGTAACACAGTTGGAAACAACTGGCTTAAAAAAAAAAAAAAAAAACACGGGTTAAAGCCTAGGTAAGCAGTCTACAGTGTGTCCAACGCCTTTGCTATTAAGAAACATGTCAGAGGCTGTGCCCAGCTTACACCGACCTAGACTATTATAGTCCAGGACCCCGGCCGCCTTTTTCCCTTCCTATAACATGCATTATGGATACGTAATTACGGTAATCAAGAAACTAAATCATTGGGTGGGCCAGAACCCTTCTCCAGGGATTCTGAGAGTTCTGTTCATTCACGCCTTACAGGCGTTTAAAGCCTTCATTAAAGCCACACGCCAGCCCGGATTTTTCTCACACCGCAGCACTATTTCAGGTACCTTTGACAGCCAGTGACCACCTAGGTTCTAGAATGTCTTTTCCAACGCGCTCAGACTACGGCAGGGTGCTGAGGCATCCCTTTGAAATTCCCGACTCTTGTGGCGGTGGATGGTCGGGGAACCATTGTGTTTTTCGTCCCCAGATTGTCTTTCGGGAGGTATCTGACCGACCTCAGGTTGCATTTCTACATGGTTGTTTCAAAAGCTCAAACTTGTCCTTTTTATTGCTGTGCCTAGGGCCAGACAGAGCTAAAGGGCTGTGGGGACTTTCTGTTAAAGTCACCTTTTAAAGTTGAGTTTGGGCCTCACTCTTCGAAGAAGGAAGATAGGATGCTACCTTTATGGCATCACCAGGTGAGCAACTTCAGTGTTATCCAACCCCCAGCTTCCTGTGACCCTGCCTAACACGGACTCCTACCCACTTAATAGGATGAGGCCTGTCTCTTTTTCAAGAACCAGAGAGGAGGCGGCCCTCAGATGCAAAGTCACCAGTGGGTAGATTCAACCTCCAGATCTAGCCAGCACACAGTCGTGGGCCCCGTGCGATGCCAGCAGCCATTTCTCTTCTTAACCTTGGCTGAAGCATGTCCTTTGACCGAACCTCCATTTTCCCCATCTGTGTAATGGGAGAGGAATTGGTCCACATGGTCCCCAGCTTCCCTTCTGTCTCTATGACACTACGACTTGGATTAGGAGGTAGGACGAGAGGCTCCAAAGAGGAGGCAGCTCTGCAGAGCCTTTCTGTCAGACTGACTCCTGCCATCGGGCCCCTCCTGGCCCCTCCCTGCCCCCAGCTGAAGGTGGTTCAAACCCTCATCATGTCTGGCCTCGATGACTAGAGTGGGCCACTAAGAAGCCTGGACTGGATGAACTTCCAGAACCCCCACCCGACACCCAACTGAAGACGCCCCTTCACGAGCTCCCACTGCCTTCAGAACCTGAGCTCTGGGGAAGGAAGACCCACCCTTAAGAATGTGGTCCCTCCTCGCCTCTTTGGGTTCATTGTTTGCCACGGTCATTTAGAAGCCATGCTGCAGACATCTGCCATTCCTTTTTGATGCCCTCCCTCTCTCTCTCACCCCCTCCCCCCATGCCTCTGAATATTCCATTGGGCTACCAAGCCCCCGCCCCTTGCCTGCTGCCCCACCTGGGCAGTCCCCATGCATTTTTCCAGGTGAGCCCTGCTCCAACATCTCCCCTTCGAGACTTCCGTCAACACCACCACACGCCTCAGCCTCCGCCACCCTTCCCGTCCCGCGCGCCCCCTTGCAGGGCACCGGTCAACACACTACTTTCTAATTCGCGGCGTGCCTGTCATCGTTTCGAGATGAGACCTACTCCTCGAGCACAAGGAGGCATTTTTCGCAGAGCACCCTGCCTGGCACCCAGGAAAGACTCCATACGTGTTTGTCAAGGCAACGAATAAGAAAATGAATCAATAGGTTTCCAACTTCCCCGGCAACCTCGAAGAGACAATTATAGATTACAGAGTAGAAAGGTGCCAAACCAGTGAGACAGACAGTAAGTGTTTCAGAAGTTCAGGGTCGGGCACCGTGAACCAGAACAGGTTATTTTTGTTTTGCTTTCGCAAGGAATCGAAAACGTTTTGGTGTGCGTGGGGGAGTGGGGGGAGGTTCATCATAAAAGCAGGGCTTTGAGAAGAACCTGGTAGTGGTGCACAGGATAGATTTGCAGAGTAAACTCAGAAGCAGTCGGAAGGTCCCTTATTGCACCAACACACGTCCCGGGTGAGAAAAAGCTTTTGAGGGTCTCGCGGGCACTGGGCTCCTGACCCCACCCTCACTCTACACCTTGACCTCCCTCCCATCTTCCCGTTATCCCCTCCGCATGCCTCCCCACCAGAGCCCCAAGGCACGAGCCTTACAGGGGTAGGGAGAGTGTGGCACAAGGCTAAAGCTGGAGGCCTTGGCTCAAGACTGGCATGTCAGAAGGAAAATCTCCAAGTCCTTTTTTTTTTCCTTTTCTTTTTCCTCTTTAGGCCCCTGATCAGGAGGTGAGACTCCTGGGAGAAAGCATCTCACCTTTCCAACCAATCCGAGCCAGTCCCCGGAGCCCCTCACACGCGAGCTCCCAAAGCCTACCTCCAAGCTTGCGTGTGGGGCCCGTCTTCTTCGGGAAGGAGAAAGGGGGCCCGAGCTTCCCTCTTAGTACTACTTGTTTTGTTCAAATGTTTTCAGTGGAAGAAACGAAGCCCCATAGAGGTCAAACGACCTGCCCAAGGTCACACGGCTAGTTAGTAGCCAAGAGCAGTCTTCAAACCCAAATCACCTGTTAGGGCTCTTTGTCGGAACTCAACTCAGAACGGGAGGACGAGCTGACTTCTCTGGTTGCTGTGGGGTCCGCTCCAGGCCCAGGATCCCCCCGCCCCCCGCCTGGCCCCAGCCACCCCTAACAAGTTTGTCTGCCCCTAGGGATGGTAGGAGCAGGGCGTTTGTTACCTCCTTGCTGCCCTAGTAAGGTACTGACCGAGTGACCAAGGCTCTTCTGGAAGGTGAGCAAGAGGCTCCAAATAGCCAAGAGGAAAACGTCACTGTCCCCTTCTCCACAGACATCTGCACAGCTGCCTGGGACCGTGGACAGGAGGGAGGAAGTGAGCAGCCCAACTCTTTACCACTGAGGCCCACTCTCCCTCGTTCATGCATATTCCACCTAGAGACTGTGGATTCCCAGGGCGTGAAGCATGAGGCATGAATTTTCTAGAGTTCCCAGTGAACCACTGAGGATGAATTGGGGCGAGAAGCAGTGGGGGAGGGGTGGATGTCTCAGGCAGAGAAGAAAGTTGCTTTTGATCTCAGAGTCACAAGCAGCGCAGGGTGGGGATGGGGGTGGGGGTGGGAGCAACACCTGTTCCAGGCCACCTGTTCTCGTCACCACCAATAAACAAGAGAGACCAAGATCTCTCTTCAGATTCTATTAAAAAGTCATTCAGCAAAGGCTGGGTGGCACTCGTCCTTTACCAGGTACTACCAGGCGGTTCAAAGAAGTCTAACATCGCTGGAATCCCTCCGCTATAGCCCAATGCCCCAGCGTGTGCGCGTCTACAATCGGTCCCTAAAGTAGCCATCACCCCCCTGGCCCGTCCTCCATGATAATTTAAAAAACGCTCACACTTGATCCATCTTACATGCAAGACGAAGGTCTCGAAGCCCTTTTAATCCTATCTTTTCCCTACCGAAATCCCTTGAGAGATTTCTCAGGAGTGGGTTTGGAGTCTAGTAACTAGCTGTGTGACCTTGGGCAAGTCACTTGACCTCCATGGGACTTAGTCTGACCTCTCTGAGCCTCCCACAGAACAAAGCCTCAACTCCTCAGCCCCGCAGCCCGGGCTTCCCCGAGCAGATCCCTCCCGTGCCTCCACGCTGCCCCCCCTCCCCAACACTCTGCCCTAAGCCCCGTCATTGCCGGTCCATCTCTGACAGCACTTACCCCATTCTAAGTCACACTCAAGTCACTTGGTCCTGGTCTGTCCTCACAGTGTATCTCCAAACTCCTTGGGGGCAGAGCAGGAAACCCAGGGTCAACAAACGTTGACCATGAGATGTTGAATAAACACCCATCATTCCTTCCAATCAGCTGCCTGCTGCCCTCCCCCAAAGAGTCTGTCTGACACTACAGATTCCAGAAGCAGGCTTCTCAAATGTGGTCCATGGTTACCAATAGGTAACCAGCAAGCTCGTTAAAGATGCAGGTTTCCAGACTCCACCCCAGACCTGTGGAATCAGAACCCCTGGGCAGCTCTAATTCCAGGGGGCTCCCATGTTCTGGCCTCAAACTCCACAGACTCTGGAGCAGGGGCCCTTTGGCAACAAAGAGTATTGTAACGGCTCCCCTGAGCAGCCTGGGGTGAAGACGGGTGGGGGCGTGGGGAGCCATAACAATACATGCTAACCGTCCCTGCCAGTCCTTGGCACTCATCTCCAACTTCCTGTGAGCACATCACGATGCCAGAGGAGCCACGGTCCATCCTGGCCGCACCCCCACAACCTGCCACTTCCCTTTCGGCCTCTCCTCCTGCCTACCCGCATGCTAAGGTGCCTTATAAAACCGACGTGAGGAGCATTTTCAGTGGCCCACTTTACCTAATTGAACCTCTGCTTGTTACCCAGGCAGCCTCCTTCCAACCCGAGGCCTCCGACCCGCAGTGCCCCATGGCACCTCTGATGCCAAGGGTCTGCGGTTGTGGGGGGAGGGCACCATCAAGGGACTAAGAACCCAAAGGCCTAGAGCAGCAAAAGCCCCAGGGCTGACTGGGCATCTCTGGGGAAGTCATGTCCCCATCTTCTTCTCTGAAGACCACAGAATTTGGACAGATAACCTTAGGGAAACCTTTGGGTCTAAGAGTCTGGAATTAGGAGAACTTCACTCTCTGATGCAGCAGCTCAGGACAGAGGGCTGCAGGGTGAAAGGAGCTCCAGCCCCAAGGGCAAGGGCAAGGAATCAGTCACCTTGAAGGTGGCTATTGGGTCTCAGTTTCACATAGAGCTGGAAAAACCTGAGGGTATTTGCACAAGAAGCAAGCACTCAGCCAGAGTAGGGAAGTCACAGCAAACGCTCACACATTTACTCCGGGGCAGGAAACACCGTTCCGAGCACCCTGCACGCATTAGCTCGTTTAATCTCTGTGCGCATCCAATAGGTAGGTACTATTATCCCCATTTTACAGATGAGGAAACAGGTGCAGGGAGGCGAAATAATTTGCCCACAGAGCTGGCCGGGTGGCGGAGCCAGGACTCGAACTCAAGCCGAGTGCACGAAACCACGCTCTCGGCTGCAGTTGTCTCAACCCCGTCCCCTCGGAGAAGACACCCTCCCAGACCGTGCGGTTCACCCCACCCTGCCCTCCCACAGGGCAAGCAATACTACTTCTATGGAAGGCTCATGGAGACTGTCATTTCTCCGAGGTCCAGAATCAAGTGGTGTGGCCTTTGTTCGAGGAGACTGAACGTGGACAGGCACATGTTTCCGGGACAGATACCGTAGGGCCTCAGCCCTTGGCAACATCGTCACGTGCGGAAAAAGCTTTTTGGTGTTCTCCCCTTTCCTCCCTTCCTCTCTCTTCGTGGACCCTGCTCTCACCTCCTCTCTCCCACCCACCTGCCCTGGGTGTAAAGAGCACTGCGTTCAGAAAGTCACCTGCTGTGACCTTAATTCTCCTGGCTTCTCTGAGCGTGTTTTTCCCAACCGGATCGAGAGGCACTACGGTGGAATGACCTGCGTGTGGGCCTGAGAAGCCACCTGGGTCCACCTGTGAGACCGTGTCCCTCAAGCCCTGGCTTCCCCACGTGTGAAGCGGGGCTCAGGTGGGTCACCGGAAGGACTCAAGGTGACACCCAGAAAGCCCCCGGGGTCCCCCCACCCCCGCCAGAGCACCTTGGCTCGTGCCTTGGCCCATACCACCTGGAATGCCTGTTCTCATACCTCTTCAACTCAAACCCCTGCTCCTGCGTCAGGCCCTACTCTAATCCAGATGCTTTCTCAACAGAAGAAACTCCCCCCCTCCCCCATCAAGCTGGAAAGAACCACCCGCTCCCACGAACCCCCATGGTTATCTCATGGTTCTACCTGAGGAATCTGTGTGCCTCCCACTCCCCCATCCAACTGTCTGCTTCTTCAAGAGAAACCAGGTCATACACTTTTCCTAAACCTGCTCATAATCTAGCCCGGGGCCTGGATGCAGAGTAGTCACTCCATATATGTTTGATGAATGAATGGGAAAGAGCAAAAGAATAGCCCCAGAAATAGGAAAACAGCAACGTTTTATTTCCCTGATGAACCCGGACCGAGCGTTTCTCTGCACCAAGGACTCCCGACTCCCAGACCCTTCCACGGCGCCCCGGGACAGGGCGGTGTCCTTCCTGCCCTTTAGATCTGGACCCCAAGCCTCTTGCTAACAATGTATATATCTCTCTCCCCAGTAGACAATAAGCCCCTCCCAGTTGACCTGTAACCCAGGGTCCGCTAGAGGCAACTGTGGGGCTTTGCTCCATCGGCAGCTCCTCAGGAGGACCGGGAAAGAGCCTCCCCCTGCAGCATGGGATGCGAGTGAAGGCTGTGGCCTTTGCCTCACTGTGGTCCATCAGTTCAGCTACACAGAAGACTTTTGGGCCTGGTCAGGGCCCGAGGCAGATGGGTCATAGTTAATATAACCAACCCACCTTAAACAGAATGAGAGCCAAGAGAACCGACCTCAACCAAAAGTCAAAAAGCTTTTGATTTTGTTGGGTTGGGTTTTTTGGGGTGGGGGTGAGGGGTGGGGGGCCATAGTTGGAGCTCTAAGAACCCCCTCTCCAAAGGGTCTCCTTGGCTCCTTGCCGAAGGAAGGACAGGTCACAGGAAAGCACTGGATACTCTTGGCAGTCTTGTCCAGAGCTAGACTTGTAGGTGGCTGTCTAGATTAGCATTTACCCTCCGTTAGGTAGAAACACTTCCCAGGCAAAAATGAATGGAGGGAATAATTATCCAAAATACAGAGAGTCATGTACTACGAGGCTCATCACAGTGTAATTTACAGTGATGAAAAACTGTAAAAATGTACTAACTGCCTGCTAAAAGTTGGATGATCGAATAAACAGTGGCAACTCCTTAGGATAGGTTATTATTGATAATCTATTTGAGGAACCTTTAATGGCAGAGGGAAATGCACACACTATTAAGAGAAAAGGCTTGATGCACCACCATATACACAGTATAGACAAGCTTCACGGTGTAAAACACCAGATCAGGGAAAGGAAACCAGATCAAAGTGCAGTGTTGTCCCTGCACAGGGAGCTTCTGCATTTGTTCTCTTAGGCATTTTTTTTTGTGTGAGAGCTTTCCCAAGTTTCCTATAACCACTTTACATTCCTTTTATAACATGGAAACCATATAAAAAGGAAGCCAAGGAGAGAAGTAGGGAAGGGAGGGTCCTTGTTAGAGGGAAGAATGGGCAGAGGGAGGCCGAACGGAGTGCCGTGATGAGAAATAACCAGGGTGCCTTCATGACCCCACTCGGCTGGTGGAGGTGGAGGTGGAGGTGGAGGTGGAGGTGGGGGGGGGGACTAGACTACCAAGCCGAGCATAAGGACGTGCTGAATCACAGGTGAGGGCGGGAAGATGGTAGCCAGGGCCTATTCCCAAGTCTAGAGGGAAGCTGAAGGGAGAGGGCAACAGGAGAAGATTCGGACCCCACTTCTGCAGCATTTGTGCCCCAGCATCTATTCCTCTTTGTGACATGCTAGGACAAGAATGCCATCCGTCACCAAGACCCAGTGCCCAGCTGCGCAGAGCACATCCCTAAGGAGAAGCTCTTCACACACTCATACACACACACACGTGCACACGCAGCCGTTTTACAGCCCGGTGGTCTCATCTCTAGACCCTCCTCCTCAGGCTGCAAAAGGGGGAATTGGCTGGGCAGTTAAGGGAGCTTGCTGTCTGGGAAGCAAGCAGCTTCCGGTCCAGAAAGCTGGCAACCTCGTCTCTCCCTCTCTCCTCCTCCGCCCGAGTCTCCACCCTCAGGTCCTTGGGTCTGGTTTCTTTTTTTTTCCTGCCCTGGGTCCAGTTCCCAGCGGACCATTCCTGGTCTAGTGGATCTGCTATCTCTCAGCACCACCTGCTGCCCATTCTGGCCTCCACCAGTGTCCCCTTTCAATTTCTAGAGTCTCCAGGGCCTGACTCCTTATCACGCTGTGTGCATCCAGTGCCTGTCTTTGGAAAGTAGGAACTGAAGAGACAGAGTGTATAGACTTTGCCCTTCTCTCTAGCCTTTTTCTAAAAACCCCAAAACGGTTACAGTCAGAAGAAACCCCAGTAGACATCTAGGCCAGCCCCCTTTGCCTGCCCCCCACCTCCAGCCCTTCTCCGCCCCCCCCCCCAAGATCCTGGGGCAGAGATAGCAACCACAGCCCTCCTCCTGCCCCCGCAGGATCCAGCCTGCTCTTTCTACACAAGATCCAAGGTCCAGAGTGCTCCGGGAGGCCACACAGGACCATCCACTCTGCGCAGGTAAGTCACAAGGATGGCCACAGAGGGTTAAATAGTCCTAGAGCCCAGGATGAGACTCAGGTTGCCAACCTGACCCATAAGCCAGCCCCCTCTGGACATGCCTCCATCCCCAAGTCACCAGGGCCACCTGAAGCTCTCATCCTCTCCCATTACTTCCCTTTGAAGTCCATCACCCTTCCCAAAGGAATAAGAAAGCTTAACTCCAATTCTAACTTAACTCTCCTGGCTGGCACTAAAGGATAGTCGCACTACAAATGTTTGAGCGTCCTAGAAAATCCCCAAACTCCAAACAATCACAAATGGCATAAGTGTACCTACTCTAAGGCAGGGTTGCTGCTGCCTGGCCTTTGCATCCTCTTGCTCAGGAGACCACCTAGCATCCCGCAATAGGAGTAGGAATCCCAAGGAAGGAGAGATGTCCCAGAGAGGAGAGGGGCTCAGGGGTCTTCCTATCAGCACCCATTCCATCCTTCCACCCCTCCACCCCCATGCGGACACTGGTTCCTCCCCACCTTTCCTCTGCTTTGTCCTCAGTTGGCCCCAGAGGAGCCCACATCACTGATGGGACCTTAGTCCAAGTGGCGCAGTGAACCCAATGAGAAGACGAAGCTATGTTTCCTGGGCTCTCCGGCCTGGGTGTGGCTGCAGGAGTGACAGCCCTGGCGTCACTGAGACAAGCTGTCACCATAGTTAAACCCAGGCCCTGCCATCCCTCACTGACAACCCAGCAGTTTAAGATTAATGACTGAGAAGAACAGGCCTACCAAACTCCAGTGGATCGCCTGGAATTTGAAATGCCTATCCTACTCTCAAGTCCCCCCAGGCCTGGTAAAAATTAGGAGGAGAGGATAAAGAGAAGGAAGATGGGCAAGATGGAAAATAGGGCCGTGGGTTCCCAGAGCAAGGTCGCCGTCCGTAATGTCACATCTGCTGGCAGTGTGCGTCCCGGGGCTCAGAGGGCAGCTTCTTCTCTCCCCACCCTCAGGGATGCAGCGGCGTGGAAAGCAGAAAGAGCTTTAGGTCTGGACATCCTGGACTCTCGTCCCGATTCCATTGCTGCCTAGCTGTGTGATCTTGAGCAAATTACTTAAATTCTCTAAGCCTCCATTTTGCCATCTGTAAACGGGAGGGATTGACACCTGAAAGCATTACGTGAAAGCTAAAAGAGAGAAGATGTAAGTCGAACCCTGAAACGCTTTCTGGCTTGTAGCGGATGTCTAGTACAAAGTAGTTAGTTCTGGGGCGCCTGGGTGGCTCAGTCAGTTAAGCATCCGACTTCAGCTCAGGTCATGATCTCACAGTCCGTGGGTTCAAGCCCCGCATCGGGCTCTGTGCTGGCAGCTCAGAGCCTGGAGCCTGCTTCGGATTCTGTGTCTCCCTCTCTCTCTGACCCTCCCCCACTCACGTTCTGTCAATCTCTGTCTCTCAAAAATATATCAACATTAAAAAAAAATCTTTATTTCAAAAAAAAAAGTAGTTAGGTCTCCTTAAATTGCATAAAAATACAGGATCTTCTCGGGCCACAGATCTTGGTTCCCTTTATTTCAAAAAATCATTCTTACAGACAAAGGGGTTATGAGGACAGTTCACTCAGTCAGTCCGTTTATTCAACGATTATTCCTGAGTGCCCCCTACGTGTCATGACATGGAATAACGGTGAACAAAAGGAGGTAACTGCTTTCATTCTCACTGCAGAGGGGAGCAGAGGAGAGACAGCAAACAGGTGGAAACACTAAGCAGGGATAAGTGCTATTAAAATAATTAATAATAATATAATAATAGAGGCGCCCGGGGGCCTCAGTTGGTTAAGCATCCTATTTCAGCTCAAGTCATGATCTCACGGTTCGTGAGTTCAAGCCCCGGGTCGGGCTCTGTGCTGATAGCTCAGAGCCTGGAGCCTGTTTCGGATTCTGTGCCTCCCTCTCTCTCTGCCCCTCCTCAACTTGTGCTCTGCCTCTCTCTCTCTCTCAGAAATAAACATTAAAAAAAATAATAAAATAAAATAAAATAAAGCACAGCGTGGAGAGAGAGAATGGCTGGTTTACGTAGAATGGTTAGGGAAGGCATCACACTCCACTGAGACATCTATAGGCATCTGAAGAAGTGAAGTGGCCAGTTGTGTGGCTACCTGGGAGAGAAGCACTCCATGGGGTGGTGGGGGCAGGGGGAACAGTGAGTACAAAGGCCCTGGGGCAGTAGCATATCCAGGTTAAGGGAAGCACACACCAACTCCTAATGGAATTAGTTCAGAAGAAGGAGCACCTCTATCTACCGGGCAAAACAATGAAAGGTCCCCGGAGACCAAGGCATGGAGATTGACCTTCAAGCATGGCTGGTATTTTGACAGCCACAGATGGGAGAAGGAGAGATTTCCAAGCAGAGAGCTTCCACCTTTCATGTTTTGGGAGTCTAGCTCCATCCCCTGCCCTGGTGTTCACAGGAAAGGAAACCGAAGCCCATAGAAGGGCTTGCTGAAGTGACACCACCGGTTAGTAGTGAAGTCAGAACAAGAACCTGTCCTCTTGACTCCTGGTCAAGGGCTTTATCACCAGACTTGGCCTTATTGTTCGGAATATGTACAAGCCAGCTCCCCCGGGGAGGCTCTCTGGGGCAGAAGTCCACTTCCTACCGGTCTTGGTACTGTCACGGCGCCTAGCCCGGGCGTAAGGGGACCGCTGGGGAATTTTGACTGACCCCTGCTCTGTCTTCATCGGTGTGTTTCGGGCATACCAGCCGCCAGGGCAGCCGGGAGCCGTATTGCAACTCTGCAGAAGTGCCACACACGGTGATTAATACCCTATCTCCTAGCAAGTAATTATAATTAATGCAGAATATCAAATCAGGAAATCAGGCATTATTAGGAGGAATTAGCTATTTATTTTCATTGTACGCTCTGCTCCCCCAGCCCACCTCCCACGTCTCCTGCTCCCTCCCGGTGTCTCAGACCCAGGTGGAGAAGAGGAAGAATTCAGCTAAACAGGAGAACTCATTCCCTAAGTGCGTTCTGGGCTCTGAGTTAGGTCGCAGGGAGACGAGCGTCACCACAGCTCCTGTGCTCAGGGAGCCTACAGTCTAGTGAAAGCCACAAAGCTCAGGCAGTTGCAGCAATGGGAGTAAATGTGAGCCACCAAGGCAGGGAGCCCAGGAGAAGGAGCGCGGAGCTCTGCCCGAGAGAGCCAACGAGGGCTTCCAGAGGAGGTAACATTTGAGCTGGGCCTGGAAGGAGCGGCAGCCATTTGCAAGGTGAGCAAGCAGGGGCAAAGGCATTCCAGAAGCAGCTCGAAGACACAAGAGAAAGTGGTCAGAGAGCAAACGGTGTGAAAGGGGGAACAGGCAATGAGATGATCATATTCCCAAGCAGCCCCAGGAGGTGAGCCCCAGGGGCAAATGTCTGGGGATCAGGAAAGATGAAGACAAGTCCAAGAGCATGAGTGGGGGGGCAGAGGGGGGGGCGACATGCCAAGACACTCGGGTCTGAAGTGGCCGCAGACATGGCAGTGGTTTTGCCTCCAATACTCCTGCCTCCGGAGGCTCAAGGGCACCCACGAGGCTCCTGACCACAGGAGCGATGGTTGGGGATATTGCACCTGAGGGCAAGAAGAAAAGCGGAATCAGAAACAAGAGAAGGTCGTTAATTAGCCTGTAAGCTCCAGGAGACCAAAGCTGGCGGACTCAGTGTGCACTCGATGGTTCTTTGATGATGGATATTTGCTGGAATAAACAAATTCGGGCAGCAACGTGGAGAATGCATCGCAGCAGACGGACTGGTGGAAGGAGCGCGCCTGAGGAATATTTCCGCAGGCAGATGAGACAAAGGTAGGAGGAAGACCCAAGCAGAGACCCCTGACCCTGATTACAGAGAGGATGCCTGGGTCCTTCCTGGGGAGGAAAGGATTTGGGGAAGAATCTGGAAGAAGAATCAGCAGCAGAAAGCCCCAGAAAACAAATCAGAAAGCTCCCAAATGTCCAGAGTCCTCACCCCTGTTGCTTTGTCTCAGAAAAGTACCAACAGGAGAGTTGCTTCCCCAAGGGCCAGCACAATCGCCTTCCGGGGGAGAATGCAGTTTTTCGATTCCCTTAATCCCAGTCGTGGCGGAGTTCAGAAGCATAATCCAGCAAGCTGGCTTCGGGCACCTGGACTCGGGTGAAGGAGTGTCCTGAGAATGAGGAAGTGTGTGAGAAACCTGGAGGGTAGCATCAGGGCCTAATAAGGACTATGGGTTGATGGGGCAGATGCCCCAGAAGCCTGACGTCATAACATCTGCGTGGCCGCTACATCAGAAGATTCTGATGTCTTAGCAGCCAAAACTCTACGGGTCCAAACAGCTTCCTCCCACCTTGGAGGCTCATTATATCCCCAGGGATTCAGGACAAAGGACTCAGAAATCTTCCTCGTGGCGGATGTCGACCCCTTAAGGTCGTATGCCAGACTTGATTATGAGGATTCCTGACACTAAGCCGCCATGGGATTGCCACCCCAGGATACCCAGCCTGAGATGCAGCCTTCAACACAGGCCCTGGAGTCAGAGTTGGGGCGGTTCATAAACTGGTCTGCCTCCAGTCTCAACAGCAACTTAGGCCAGTCCACTTGAGTGCAGCTTAACTACTGTATCATTCCATTAGTGAGCATCTAAGACCTTATTTCACGGATACATAGCTCTAACCCTGAAAGAAAAGTATGATCCCCATTTTCCAAATGAAGAAGCAAGCTCAGAGAAGTGAAATGACTCTGTCCAGGGGTCACGTAGCAGCACAAAGGGCTCAAACCCCAATCTGACTGACTCCCCAAGTTCTGACACCGGATGCCTTTGTCTGGTCCTGTCTACCTTAGTCGGGATGTAAGGAGCAACGACAGCACAAACTCTATTGTGAATGAAAAGTGCATGGTCGGTTTTGGATTGGCTATGGTTTTGCCCCACCAAAAAGGATATTAGCTTTTCCTGAGTTACTCCCACATGCCAAAACATTGCCTTTCAGTATGCTTTGTTTTGTGTTAAGTCTCTGCATTCTGCATGCCTCTCAGCCTTTGGGTCCAGCCCATTTTGGACCCAAGTCCATCCTTCCCCCATCTTCCCCTCCAAGACTCATGAAAGTCTGTTTTTTTCTCAGATCCACTCTGTTCCTCCAACCAGACCGATCTGGAGCTGTCCCTGAGAACCACCTCCCCACCTGCCACTCCCAGCTGCACCTTCAGCTACAAAGAAAAGAATGACTCCATGTGCTCCTACAGCAGCCTCTGTTCCAGGCCCAAGATGAGCTATACAATGAGTCCCAGCAAGATACTGACCTCCTCTTACGCTGGTGCGCCCACAAGGGATCCTGGCTTGTTCTCCTGTCTACGATTTTCTCTTAAGAATTAACACTATTCATTACCCCGGCAATGGGGAGGAAGACCGTCACCCAGCCAGTGACACAAGACAGAATGAAATCACATATGTACAAACTCCACCCCCAACACACACACACACACACACACACACACAAAGAAAAGAAGCCAATAGAGGGAGTGTGACCAAGAGAGGGAAGGCCAAAGGGTTAACTGGTCTAGAAGTCCTCCCAAATAGTCAGGAACCCCCTCCCCAGGACCTGTTGAGTCAATTAAGTACAAAAGAACCTTTCCTGTAAAAAGCTGGCTCCCAACTGAAAACCCCAAGCCAGTCAGCCCCCTTGGGGAATGAATGACTTGGCTTAGCAACCAGAAAGAGACACTATACCCAAAATGCTGCTGTGTGTAAAATGGGGCAGCTCATTTAGGTCGACTGAGCCTTAAATTCCTCATCCCTACACTCAAAATAATAATCTCAGCCCTGCCTACCTTACAGGGTTATTTTGAGGATCCAGTGAGATCTTAAGATACAAAAATGCTTTGGATGTTGGGAGAGGAAGATGGGAAGGAGGAAAGCAGTAGGATATATAAATCAATAGGGGCCATATTTGAGCTCAGGCAAGACCATGTGGTGCCTCTCCAATCCTGCCGGGTGGTAGTCCTTCTGAAAATGGAGAGGGTAGTGGCTGTGCCTTAGAGCAGAGAGCCAGCATGGGGAAGTGGTGTTCCAGACTGCATTCTTTGACACTGGTGGGGTTATATGCAAACAGGGCCAGCCCACCCCTCAATACTACCAGAAGAATAAGCGGTAGGACTTGAAAGAGCATAAGCTCTGAAGACAAAGACTTAAAGTCTTAGCTATGGCCCTTCCTTACCTTTTTGACTTCTCTGAGTCTCTGTCTCCTTGTATGTGAAATGGGGACAAGATACCTCACTCATAGGGTTATTCCCAATTTGTAAGGATTATGTTAAATAACTTATGTAAAGTGCTTGGCATAAATGGTAGTTAATAATAATTCCCCCTTTGCTGCTGCCTCATCCCTAAAGGTAAGGAGGAAGCACTGAATGGCTATTAATAAGAAATCCACAATCCACCTTACAATAGGCAACCAGTGGGCCCTCAACAAGCTCACTAAGCATGAAATTGAGCAAGAATATTTATGTGTCTACTTGAATGTTAATGAGGCTCTAACTAGGAAAGAAAGGATATCTGTGGGCTTCCCATGTTGATGGTGGGGATGGCAGTTCGGAAAAGCAGGTGGAGAGAGGAAGGGCAGCAGACAAGCTAATGCTCAGGCCCCAAAAGCCAATGGCTTCCGCCTGGCCATGTCCCTGCAGGCACATTCTGTAAGCCCATCAGGCACTCCTTTCCAGCCCAGGATGAAATGCTCAAGATACTCCGGCTTGGCCATTTCCAAAACCAGAAGCATTACAGTCCCGGATTCTAGGTTTCAATGAATGGGAATAGTTGACTCCAGTAATCCTAAAAGATGGTCACCATGATCTGGAGTGTCCATCTCAGTGGGACAGCTAGGGAGTCGTAGTAATAAGGAGGGTCTCAAGGTGGAACTTGACAAGGAAGAAGGAAGGGAAGGGGGAAAGGTTGGCATCGATTGACAACAGTTTTAGCAGGTGGGGAAGCCTGAAGGAAAAAGGGACCGTAAGAGGAAAAATTCCAATGGGTATCAGAACTGAAAGGTAGCTGAGTTCCTGATTGCATGCATAAAGGCAGACAGGAAAAGACGGGCAACATTTCTTAAGCACCTGCTGTATGCTGGGTGCTAGGTGTGTTTTTTTTAATTTTTTTTTTAAAGTTCATTTATTTTTGAGAGAGAGAGAGAGAGAGAGCACGAATTGGGGAGGGGTAGAGAGAAACAGAGACACAGAACATGAAACAGGCTCCAGACTCTGAAATTGCAGCACAGAGCCTGATGCAGGGCTTGAACCCACAAACTGTGAGACCATGACCTGAGTTAAAGTTGGTGCTTAACCAACTGAGCCACCCAGGCGCCTCTGGGTGCTAGGTGTTTTACAGATATTATCTCATCTAATCTTCACATTGTCCTTGTCAGGGCGACAACTTTTGTCACCATCTCACCATTTCACAGATGAGACTCGGGAGATGTGAGCCATCGCGTAACTTACTCCATTAACCTTTTTTCTTTTTTCCGTTATCTTTTGAACAAGGCAACCACACCAGCTCTGACATTTAGATACTCTGACACCTGTAAGGAAAAACTCCACAGCTATGTGACCCAGTGTGGTGGCTCTTCCCCTTCTGTTCCAGATGTTGGTTCCTCTCTTCTTTAGCCCTTCTCATGTATCCAGGAATGTCCCACATCTTATTTGTTAAAGAGACGTGTTCTTATCAAAATACTTAAATGCAAGGGTAGACATCACATAACCCTTATTTTTAAAACTATATAAACACATGTTTTACGCATTTAAATGCCTAGGTTACAAAATTCAGTACCGTTCTCAAGAATCCTAAACTCTTCATCAGCTCACCCTGAATTTTTGTTTGGAGACAGAAGCTGATGATGCCATTGTCTTGATCCTGACCTTCATAAAGCCACCCACCCCACCCACCCCTGCTCCTCCTCCGGGCTGCTCCTCTCTCAGTGACCCCTCTCTGTCCCCAACTATTTAGTCCCCCATGCTGAGGCTGTCAGTTAGTCAATTAGAGGGAAAGTCTTAATGTGTCCTTAAACCTTCAGATTTCCAGAACTCCTGAATTCCTTCCCCTCGCAGAGCAGGAGACAGCAGGAGTGTGGAGCAGTCTGTACCTGACCCTCCAACCATGAAGTTTCATCTGTGAGGCTGTCTCTATTTAGCTGTTTGGAGATGATGTCTCTCCTGACTTAGTCTTGTCCTGTGCCAGGCAGGGCCTTCCCACTCCACAAATCTCCACACCCTGAAATGTCACCCCTAGTGCAAGACTGAGCTTAACTGAATGCCACCTTGTCCAAAATGTCTTCCTGGATCTTCCCACTGCCTCCACCCCAAGTCTGAAGAACCTCTCTTCCCTGAATTACTGTGGCATTAGCAGAGCCTGTTAGCACTTTTGCCTTGCAGTACAAGTAGCTATTGTCTGTCCTTCCTTCCAGACTACAGGTTCCTTAAGGGTAAGACCTAAGTCTACCCTGGAGGAAATTCAGATATGCTCTCCAGGCTCAATGTTAACAGTATCAGTCCTTTATCTTTTCCAGGTGTCCCATAATCAACATTGAGCATCCCCCAAAGAAGGATCTTCACTGGTAATGAACCTCATGAGGACAAGGACCCTTGCATCTTATTCACACACATCTCCAGCCACTAGCAGAGAGCCTCCTTCAGAGTGGGCTCTCAGTAACTCTGTGTTTCACAAATAAGGTCTCCAGATTGGGACTTCCTAAGATGATTCATCACCCTCAACCTCCATGTCAGTGCTTCTCCTCTAGGATCTCATATCCCCCTGTAATTGGGATCAGATTTCTGATAAGAAGCCTTCTTCATTGACTAATATAGCCAGCCCCTTTTTTATCTGCTATGCAATTTCTTTAGTTAGGACTAAAGAGGCAATGCTATCTGTGTGCAGTGCCAGTCCCCTTCTCTGGTGGCCTGTTACTACCAGCAATGCCATCAGACATAGGGGAGAGAAAGATTTTTTTGCAGAATTATTTTATTAACGGTTCTAGATCCCTTACATGAGATAACATCGTGTGAAAACATTGCTTAAGATATAAAGGGTACTTGATAAATCCTTCCTCTTCTTCTTCTTACAGAACACACAAAACACAATTTAAATAAAGTTTTCTGTGGAGATTTAAGATCTTTCCCATCTGTGCCAAGTGCAGGTATGTCTGGGGGCAGAGGGTCGCCTGGAAAGGTAAGGATACAAGTAAGGACACACTTGGGTAAAGTGACATGCATGAGTGAGGAAGACGCCATAGCTGATGGGAAAATTTAGGTTCTCCGAGTTAAGTCTGACCTGAAGTGAAACGGTTTGAATGGAGCCAGGAGCCACAAGTGGGGTAAATTGCCTAATAAACGTGCAGTCCCAGTCAGTTTCATTTATATGTTATTAGCACATTTTAAGCCCTATGATCTTTATAGCAACACTGAGGACATTGATTTGCATATCTTTCTGCACATTTTTCACCTCCTACCAAACCAGACCCAAAAACAAACTCTAAAGGATGCTTAATTTTTAGCTTTTCTGCCTCCTGAGACTGTTATGATATGGTTAACATGTAAAAATCGTTAAAGGCATTGGAGTAGGAAGTAAAACTCCTGGGAGGCTATTAACCACTTAGCAGGTTCAGCTCATGAGCGTGGGTCAATTCATAGCTGGCCTTTTTATTTAGTGAGGGTAAGTTCATTCCACCCGGAAAGGAGAGATGGTGGTCACCTTGATTGAGACTTTGTTACTGAGAAAATGTAGATGTTTCAATGACCATGGGTTGTGAAAGAAGACAATTGGACCTCTACAAAGGCACTGTTTGCAGAGGCATCGCCAATGCATTCAACATTCACTCATCCAACACTCAACAATTCAGCGAATTCATCCAGCTACTGACTGAGCAATTACCAGGTGCCAGATGCTGGGGATACAATGGAATATTTGAAAGACCATGTTCCTGCTTTCAGGTAACCTGCTTGTCAGTGGGGAACGTGGACAGTAATCAAGGAAGTAAGTAAGATAATTTCAGATAGTGATGTGTGCTATGAAAACAAGGTGGAGGGCCACGACTGAGAGTCCTGCAGCAGAGGCAGTATTAGGTACATGACCCAAGGAAACTTCTCTGAAGAGGCAACATTGGAACGAAGACCTACCGAAGATCAGAGGAAAGAACGTTCCAGACAGAAGCAACAGTCGGGCAAAGATTCTGACAGACCAATGATACATTTGGAGTTTTTAGAGGCTAGAATGCAAGGAGCAGAGATAGAGGCAGATGGTGAGGCCCAAAAGGTAGGCTGGGGTGAGTGAACTCTGCATCTTGCAGGCAATGGCAAGGAGGTTGGATTTTATTCCAGGCGCAAAGGACAACCAGAGAAAGGTTTTAAGTAAGGCAGAAGTGATTTACGTTTGTAAACGATCACTCCGCTGTTGTACACAGAGTAGAACTAGGAGCAGAGCAAAAGCAGTTAGGAGGCTGTCCTGACCAATCATCTAGGCTGGCAATGATGGTGGCCTTGCCTGAGGGTGGTCACAGTGGAGCTAATGAAGAAGCAGGCAAGCTGGGAACATTATTTTAGAGGAAGCATTACCAGGACTTGATAATGACTTGGACGTGGAGGTATAACGAAAGCAGACAAATCAAGCACAAACCCAGTCTTAGCCCTCTGAACAAACACAGGTCCCATTATTACTACAGAGGAGATATAGTAAGAACAATTTGAGGGTGGGATTGGAAAAGAAAATCAAGGGTTTTTTTCAGACATGATGTGTATGAAACTCCTGCTAGATACCCAAACAGTTTAAAGTTCAATCTGGACCTCATGAGATATAAACTTGGGGAGTCATTGGCATATAATCCAAAATCACGAGTCTGGCTGAGATTAGAAGAGTATGGAAAGGAAAAAAAAAAAAAAAAAAAGCAGAACACAGATCAACTGACAAAGAAAGTTAAAGCTAAACACAATAGTTGGAACCCTTCTGTTTCATGTGCAGATCAGCAGATCTTTAAACATAGGCTGCGACACAACCTAGGGGTTATTGAACTTGTATTCTATTCAACTTCTAAGAGGCTTCAAGTCTGGCACATAAGACTTGCAAGAGACAGACTGCCAGCTGCCCAATGGCATTTAGTGTCCCCGGCAAAACACTCTGAGTGTTGACAGAAGAGAAAGAAGAGGATCATACCTGATATTTCCCTTTATCCCTTAACACAAGTGTGCAGGGTAAATCCTGTCAGACTGGTGGTAGTCTCAAAGGAGCAATCCTTGAGGCTCACTGGGATTGGATTCAGGCGGTCACTACTGAATTTTCTTCATAATAGTAACGGGGTGGGGTGGAATTTGTGCAGTAAGTTGTGGGCGTATTTCTAATATAGTTTAGAGATCATCACCCTTCGGCCAACCACCCCCTTTACCCTGCCTCTCCTGATCCTCTGCCCCTGAGCTGCTGCAGAAGCCCCACCAGTCATCGCAACACAAGGAACCCTCAAGGTCTAAAGAAATGACCCGATGTTGCACACTTAACACCGCCTCTGGCAAAGCAGCTTATGTGAAAAAGCTCGTGCGAGATTAGGTACACATGGAGGGCTAGGGCTTTCTGAGGTTCTCTGAATCTAAAAGTAGCATCTCACCATGGTGATGTAGTTATTTGATCAACAAAAAGCAAGGGGGGGTGGAATCCTGATAAGTGGTGCTGTCCCTATTGTAGCCCTGTTGGATTTGTTAACCAGATAGACAAAGTAGTACTAAATCAAGAGCCGGGGAGAGGAGAAGGACTGAGGGAGCCTGTACAGGGAACAAGAGAGCAGAGAAGAAAAAGTAGGAGGGCATGAGGACCATATGTGGCATTAGGAGCGAACTCGTACCAGGATTTCTTTCAGATATTATTAATTTTGTGTTGTGGCTTTTTGTATTCCTGCCTCTCCCTCCAGTTTCAACCTGGTAACCTTCAGCTTTTAAATCCTTGCTGCAGGGACGTTGTCGTGGCAGAAAGCTGAAGCAAACGTAAATGAACTCTTTGGTTTTGGTGAAAGCCCCCATCCACTCAGTCAATTGTAATGGAAGGAGGGGGGATGCCTGTGAGAAGCAAGAAAGTGACAAAGGACATTTTCCATGTCTAGAAAGGGGCAAGGTCTGATGTTCTCTCAAGCAAAGAGGGATCAGACCCTGCTCCCCAGCAAGACACTAAGAAAGGGGCAAAAGCCAAGAAAGGAACAAGAAATCTTATTCCCTTTCCTTCCCAAGCATGAGATAGAAGAATGGCCAGTGGTCCTAACCTGGAAAACTTTGTGACTGACGAGTCACAATGCCTTGACCTGCTAAGCCCTTAGAACCATGCGATAGTAGGGAGCTGCAAGAATGACTGAGGTTGAATTTCAAAAGTAAAGTCTCAAACATAAGCTATTACCACCTGACCTGAAAAACTAGTTAGTAGCATATCCTGAATAGACAACATTCTTACTGGACTTTATAAACCTACATAACTCCACTAAAAGCCTCATGGCCACCTATGATACAGCAAACTGACAAATTGACTGTGGCAGGATTGGGGCCGGGGTGGGGGATGGAGTGAGGGGGACTTCCCTTTTAACCCTTCTTAGAATCTAGGAGGGTTAAGGGATAAATAACAAAGAACACCAAAGGACAGCAGACTTCTCTTTTCTCACCCTTCCAGGTAGCTTTCCCTAATCCCTACCATATAACCTACAAGCGATTTCTGTCATCTAAATTCTGGTTGGCAAAAAATAAAATAGAATAAAAATAAATTCTGCTTGGCTTGTTTAGGCTGAACTTCCCTGGACAGCCACCCTTTGATGGAACCACTGAGTCTCAGGATTTGCAGAATATGTATTACAAACTTGATTTTATCATTTCCTCAGTCAGGCTCCAGTGAACAGATTCACACTCATCAAGTTCCTAAGAAACAGATTTTAATGACTACTTAATCGTTTTGCAATAATCAATTTGCCAGCCTGAGGTCTCTACGTGGGACATGTCCTTCTTGGAAAGGCAGCACAACGAAAAGATCACAGTAGAATATTACTGGTAAACACCGAAATAGAAAGGAGAAAATAGTGTCTTGCTCAAAGGATATTAGTGTCAAATATATAGAGAGACTGGCATTCTCCCTCTCCAGTCCAGGACAACTGTCAGTGTAAAACTATCACAGGCTCACTGATACCAAGTCATGCTACACTAATCAAATTTCCCATTTTTGATAGGGTGACTAAGATTAAGAACAGGAGGAAACGACAGAAACATTATACACCTTGGCCAGTAAAGTGTCTGACAAAGTGTCTCATAATATCTACATCAGCCAGGCAGGAGATATGTGTACAGGATGACAGGACAAGTAGGTGAACCCGTCACTGTCTGATTCACCATAGTCGTACTCTGCATGGCTCCATTACCTGCTCAACATGTTTTAAAATTATGGAAACAAAAGACATAAAAGCGGTGTCTGTCAATATATGCCAATATCACAGAATAGAGAGGCATAGCTAATATCGCTTGACTGAACTAAGACTCAGAACTATCTCAACAGATAGGGCATTAATCCAAAAAAAAAAAGAAATTTACCAAGGATAGTTGGTAGATCCTGCACTTAAATCAGTTGCGCTGAGTATAAAATGGAGAACCTGGCTTAACAGTGGTTCAAATTTTAAGAAAAATGGGGAAGATAACAGAGATCAGGACTTTTATCATCTGCAACCTCCTCCAGCTGTATTAATAGAATTACAATATCCAGGGAATAGATTTAACTCTACGTTCTGTGCCCAGCTACGTACTAGCTGCAGTACCACACTTAAGATGGACGTTGGAGCACCTGAGTGGCTCAGTCAGTTAAGTGCCCAACTTCAGCTCAGGTCGTGATCTCACAGTTCATGAGTTTGAGCCTTGCATCAGGCTCTGTGCTGCCAGCTCAGAGACTGGAACCTGCTTCAAATTCTGTGTCTCCTTCTCTCTCTGCCCCTCCCCTGCTCACGCTCTGTCTCTCTTTCAAAAAAATAAATAAACATTAAAAAAATTAAAAAAGAAAAATCCCGTTTAAAAGAAAAAAGAGGGACTGAGAAGGGTGAGCAGGACTTAAAAATATATTGTATGAAGAATTATAGGGAGGCAGGGGGGAAGAAAAAGAATGATTGAAGTAGCCAATAAGGTTTATAATAAACAGTGGAGACATCGTTTGCTTTCTTCAGATATTTATGTAGACAAGAGATTTTGGACTTTCACAGGATACTAAAGGCTGAAGTAGAACCAGTGGGTCCTAGTTATATGGAAGGCATATTTCAGGTCAACAAAAATAACTTTAAAAATAATTGCAATTATCCTGCATCAAAATAAACTACCCTATGAAGCTGAGAGTTCCCCAGTACTGTTACTATCTGCCAAGAAGCACACCGTCCCCCATCTCCAACTCAGAGACCAAGGTCAGTTTCATAACAAAACTATTGAGAATCCTCCAGTGGTGTTGGATCAAGTCAAATTGCTGGTGGTCTTGCTCTGACCCAGGAATCTGGGTTCTAGCATCTGGGCCTTTGACACTATTCATGATGAACATGTCATTTCCTCAATAGCTGAAGTCACTGTTTTGCCTCTTGGTCCTCAAGAGCAAGCTGGTCTCTTGTTTTTCCCATTCTGTCCACTATTTCTTAAGCTGGAATCTTATGTCTGAACCCCAACATCTATAGGTAAGTCTCCAAGACCACTCTCAAGGGAATGGCTGTCAAACCCTCAAGGCATCAAATCAAATAGCTGCTGGTCTGGATGAATGCTTTATCTACTGCCAAGAGACCTGTTACCAGGCCTGGCCATCAATTTGAGAGCAACTAACAGAACTCCCTGCCATCAGCTCCTGAAGACTTAGACTTTAAGTCACCTGCTATATGTCAGGCACTGAGGATACAAAAAATAAATGCTCCTTGCCCCCAAAGAGCCCCCAGTCTAGCAAGGAAATCATCGTCTTAGCACACCATCCATGCCATGAATAGAGCATATGAATGAAAACTTAGAATGTATGGAACTACTGAAATACAGAGAAGCAGTCAAAAATCCCTTCCTGATGTGGCAGTAGAGATATGACACTTGAGCTGGTTGTGAAGGAGGAGTAGGATTTTGCCACTTGGAAAATGTGAAGGAGAGGAAGGTAGCGATTCCCTACTGATGACAGAGCATAAAAAACAGCCAGAGGCACGAAACTCCCCAGCATACGCAGGAAGTGAGGACTAACTAGTCCAGAGTGATTAGAAGCAATGGTGGCTGTGGCTGGCATCTCTATCAACTGCACAGCCTCCCTCCAGGAGTCCGTTTTGTCCCAGGTACGAGCCATTCAAGTTGGCCCACCCTGCTGTTAGCGGGAAGGCAGCACAGTGGAGAAATAAATTGGCTCAAGATTTCTCAGCCCCAGTGGTGGACAGTCTGTTTCCAGAAATGCATCTGGGAACCAGTGTTTGTTCTGAGATTATATCCTTCCTATTTTTTGTGGAGTTAAAAGAGCCTTTCTTTTGTAAAATGAAAAACTGTAGATCATGTTTAGATTTTCACCATCCTAACAAACTGCTAGCCCCCTAAATTTTGCAGGGGAAATTTTGCTATTTGTGAATCCAGGCCTGGGAACTGCCAGGAGAGAAGGCTTTCGAGGTACTTTCCAACACATATGTTTCCAAGAACCGGGACCTGCATTCCAGACTCCTAGTTCCCTCTTTTCTGTGGGTCAGAGGCAGGGTTTCCTGGCCAACTCCCCTTTTTCTGCAATCATGACCAAACCTCCTCCCAGGAACCCATGGTATGTCCCAGATGACAGATTGCTGTGGAGTAACATTGAGGCTGTTGGGTCCCTGATGAACTCGAGAGGCCTCTTCATGACACTTATGACATGTAACAAATCAGCTCTGAGCCAAGGGGTCAATCTGAAGAGATTTTACAGATGGCGAATCTCATATGCTGCTGGCAATACTAGTTATCTTTCATTTAAGTAGGAATTCTCACTTGCACCCCTATTTTAACTCTTCCTGGGTCCACCATTACACCCCCAACTTCAACTCTCCCCCTGCCCTGGGGAGTTATCCTCCCCCCCTCTCTCTCCCTCCCAAGTGCTAGTGAATGGTAGTCTCTGGCTATGCTGTGTTCTCTAGTTGGGTCCAGGCATCCTACTTGCCAGAACTACAACTGACAGGAAAGACTCAAGACTTAAGGACTTTCTGAGGAAGAAGTATACACAGGTCCCAAAGCAACAAAGCCCTTGCACTAGGCTACCTCAGCTATGCCCTTCCCTTTTCTTCTCTCCTCTGCCTCCTTTTCCTCTCTCCCTTTTTCAATATCCATTCTATCCAATTCTGATTAGTGGTCATTTGGGATATACTCTGCTTCTCTCTTTTGGATTTCCAAATTCAGACCATCTCATGCTCTACCCTCTACCTCTATGGTCCCTTGTTCCATAGCAGGAGCTCATTTTGTGTATTTACCCACGTGGAAATTCAACAAATGATTCATTTCAATTCTGTAAATACCTATTTATTGAGCTCTTGCAATATGCTAGACATTCAGGACACAGAGATAAAAAGAGCCTGCTCTCTGCCATGAGGGAGTCAGGGAACCAAGGGAAGAAGAAGTCTTCTACCTGGCTGTGACTCAAATTCTCTCCATTTTCTACCCCTCTTCTCACACACCAACCTGAGTCCCATGGGTAATTGATGGGATGAGTAATAGATTTTCACCAAGATGGTGCCTCTTGCAAGCTTAGAAAGTTTAGTAAAAGCGGCTTTGTATAGTTCTAGTTGTTTTTCCCCCTTTCTGACGTGGTAAATATGACTTTGGATCAGCAGAATCCTTTTGAAGGGCAGCTTGTATAGGAGGGGTAACTGGGAAGACTTGACAGCTGGGTAGATATAGTCTTTTCTGGATTTCTGCCTTTCAGTCACTATTTGGTTTTCTCTTTCTGTGTCTCTCCTTCAACTCATCCGATTCTTTTGCCGCCTCAAGATGGAAATGAACCTTGGGAAGCTCCAAAAAGCACAAGCAACCTGCCACCACCCACCGATGAGGGAAGGCTTGAGAGAGTAGGAGAGCCACCCTGACCATATTATGCTTCACCTGGAGATCCTGCTTCTAAATCTACACCTTTCAAAAGATGTTTTTCCGATTCATCAGAAACTCTCCATGTAGCATCTCTGGAGAATGACCCAGGCCCATCCATGTCACCCAATCTGCATAATGTCCTCACCCGTGACCTCACTTAACTAACCCAAGGACCTACCATGCCCTTGTACACTCACCTTAGATTCTGACCTGTAAAAGGAGAGCATTTACCATTCTTCGTCCAGCCGCCCTCTGCCATATTTATTAATTTTTCACCAGTGTAGTTATTAGACACCAACTCAAGTCGAATTGGAAGATTCATACCCCCAAAGCTCTCCTCACCCCACAAAAGCCACCTCTGTCTTTTGCTACCATCTGCATTGGTTTTGCCAAACCCACCATTCTTCTAACACCACTCATCTGAAGAGAGGGCTAACGAGAGAAAAACAGAGCTGGGATGGCAAAGAGATCAGGAAGGAGCTAGCAAAGGAGAGATGGTTGTGCCTACCTTCTCTCAGAACTACAAAAAGGCGGGGGACACTATACCTGAACACCATTCCTGGGCAACTCCCTTGTGATTATGTCCACCATGTCCCCAGACACTGCAGTGGGACGTTCCCACCAGGATCAAGGCACAGTGAAGACAACTCATATAAGAATGAATTCTAAGTGACGTGGGAAGAGCCTAACTCTCTTCCTCCTCTGCTCACCTCCCATTCCTTGTCCCTCTCCCCCTGCCCACCACCCCCCCAGCCCACTCTGTTCCCTGACGTCCTCCCCCACACTGGTGATCAGACTAGGGCTGACTCAGAGGGGTACAACTGTTCCCTTTCTTCCTCTCCACACTCACACTCGACTCCTGACCCAGCGTTTCCCACACTCAAGCCCTCTGTCCTTCACGACCTTCTTTTCTGGGCTCCCCACAAAAGTGCAGGGGCTGTCTTTGTTATGTTAGACTCCAGGAAGAGAGGCAAAGGAGGAGGCGGCTAGCAGGAGGGAGCTCTCCCTCCCCACACTCTCAATCGCCCCTTTCCTGTCCCCCCCATCTCCCCCGAGCAGACTGGAAACCAGAAGTAATGAATCCTGACCAGGTTTCAGGCCTGCTTCTGTGAAAGTGAACACCTCTGAGTTGGAAAGATTTATCTGAGATGCACAGTGCAAATCAACAGTTCTTCCTGAGGCTCGCAGTGATCTGGGAACACTCTCCCCATGCTCTGCCAATTAGCTGAACTATTTTTGATGGAACACAAAAACTTGGTGGACACTTTTTCCTAGACTGTCTGTCTCTATCTAAATTAACTTCGTTCCATGGTTCTTTCTCTCTCCTCTGGTCTCACTGTTTTCGTCCCACCCCGCCCCCCATCTGGCATTTTTCCCCCCTCAAGAGAGCTGGGATAGCCAAGGAAGTGTGGATGGCAGTGGAGATTCAGAAGAGCTTCACCAGTCCCTTAGCCTCAGGTGTCCATGCACAGTTCAGGCCCACCCTGGTGAGCCCCTTCCAACACTCTTCTAGCAAACTCTAGAGGCCTACCAGGTCCATTATAGCAGCCAAACATAGGCACCTTAGACTCCAGCCTGCTGAGGGCCACCATGACCCTGCCCTTCCTGCTGCCTTACTAAGGGTCATCTAGCCTGTCGATGTTCTCAGTGGTTCCATTTAAAGTTCTGGACAGGAAGGTTTAGTGTCCGTCAGTGAAGCTGTCTCTTTCCTCACTATCTCCCTTGCTGGCTACTTGACCTCACCTGACCCAATAATCAGGGAGGAGCCAAAGGATGGAAGGGAAGAGTTGGAAACTCTCTGGAGACTAGAGAAATCAAATCAAGAAGATGAGAAGCAGAAAGTGTCCACTTACTTCCTCAAGCATGCCGAGGAACAAAGATGCTAGTCCCTCTTGCTTGCTCAACCTCCCTAAAAGGGTAACTTGTATCTGGGAACATGATCTATTTATTTCTTCAGTAAATTACCCCGAACCACCATCAAGCCTCATTCTATCAAGACGCGACAATAAACTGCATGGGCCTAGAAGTTTCTGCCCCACAGTGCTGTTAACAGTGGGACGCTTGGTTTTCTGGGGTGGGGGGGTTCCCAGGTTCCCCCTGGTACTCCTGCCACCAGCCCAGGACACACTCAAGCCACTTCAAGAGGTATGCCATTCTCCACCTTTCTCCTCTCCACTTCCAGGAAGTTTTCTTTGAAGCACATTGTGAAGTGCTCACACCCACAGACACTCAGTTCTCGGTCTTTTCACGGAAGCCTCCCTCAGGCAGAGTGACCCTCATCAGTCACAGAGTATGTTAGCTACCCTGGAGTCCCAGAGCCCTCACCCACTGTCCTGGAAGGACACCCTGAGGCCCTGGCCACCTGCCCATAAGCTTGCCAAAGTTCAAGATGACTCCTGAACAGACAACTAGACTCCAGAGCTTGCTGAATGCAGCCCCTGCTCTGCCCCACCCTTCTCTTACCACCTGCTTGCCTGCCATGTTCACACTTGCACAAATTCATTCTTTTATTTATAGATAATATTAACATAAATAATGTGTACTTCTAGATTAAATATGGTATATTTTGATATTTTCTTTGAGACTTGATTTGTATTATTAGACTCCGAGCCCATCTTTCCTGGGAAGAAATGACCCTTCTTTTCCTTTGAGAATAATTCGTTCAACAGTACTTGTATTTTCAGTGTTAATTTTGGAAAACTGTGAAAACTAGCTTCTGCAAGCATTGGGGGAATGGGAACGTGCATTGGAGGCAAAGGGTTTTAGCAGTCTTCAAAAAGAGAACAAAGATGGAAATGTGAACTTTGGACAGCATTTGCTTGGACCTGACATCTGTGCTCTGCCTGTCACACTGACAGCCTAACTCCTGTCCCCCTGCCAAAACAGCCCCTCCACTGGTTAGAACTGAAGGATAACAGGGCTTTGCACCCCCAACTAGTTGGCAAAGAGAAGTCTAGGCTAGAGCCCAAGATCCCAAAAACCAGAGGGGCCATCGAGAATCAGATCAAGGAGACAGGAAGTAAAAAACTATATAAAGATCAGCTTCCTGGGCAGACGAGGGAAGGCTGGCCCCACCCAAGAAGGGCAAAGGAGACACTACAGTGGTGGAGACAAGCCCCGGGGTCTGGGAAGAATCCATTTCCTGAGCACAGGTTTGGAATCCAATAGAGCCAAATGGCGTAAGATCACAGTGGGTTGCAAAAGATCAAAAAGATCTCATCTTCCATCTTTCACGTTTTCTTATTTGGGTTGGTTTTTGTTTGTCTGTTTTACTTTTTATTTCCCTGAAAAAGTTCCTGCTGAAAAATTCCAGTCTTTTCAAAGGCTGCTATGGTGAAAGAGCTCTACTCACTCCCGTGGCAGCAATCACACTGCAGCCAACTTGGCATCGTAGAAGTCCTGCACTCCCTCTCCTGCCTGCTGTGCACTTCTCAGAAGAGAGGCTTTGGGGGAGGAAAGAGCTGGACAGAGAAGGACAATAGTAAGCAAATGCCTCCCAAGGACAGGCAGTTTTCATTTCCTTTGAGACTTACAACATATTAAATGGTATTCCTCTCATCCTCAAATAGGAAAACAATTCACCCAAAACAGCACTCCTGGATGCTAAAAGCATCCAGTACCCAGCTCTGTATCTGCGGCCTTGGGGGAGATTTCATAACACAACCACCGAAAGAGCAAAGTGACACGTGACAGCCCTTTGCCCTTACCCTGTCCACATTCCAATTTGATTTTCATCACCCCTTCTATCTGCTCCGGTCCACCCCTCGTCTCCTCTCCTCTCCTCTTCTTTCCTCTCCTCTCCTCTCTTCTCCCCTCCCCTCCCCTCCCCTCCTCTCCTCTCCTCTCCTCTCCTCTCTCCCAACCAGATTATTCCAACAGATTTAGGGGGAAGGTCTCGCAGCTCCTTCCTGCCCCTTACTCCACCTTTTACCCCCCATCCTATCTTTCTCCATATTTGCCCATGTGGAAGAGAAAGGTGGCGGTTGGCATGATTTGTCCCCCAGAAATGCTTTTCATTGTCAGGAAACTAGTACCAGCCACAGTCTCTGAATCACTTCAACTCCTCGTTAAGCCGAGCAACCATTATTTAACATGTAGAGGCCTCCTGCCCCCCCTGCAAATTTAGCTCAGTATGTACTATGGTCAGAGCACAGGGCTCTGAAGTCCTGATCGAAGAGGTAAATATCTCTTGAGAACAAGCATAACCAGCATGATGGAAAGCACTAGCGGAGATGCAGAGGGTCTGTTACTATTTCAGTGGTATCTGTCTTTCCATCTCTGTGTGTGATGTCATCATGGCTCAGTCTCTTCCCAGCCCTATCTCTCTCCTGTCCTTTCCTCCCCACCCTCCCTCCCTGCTCCTCATTTTACTGTAAGACATACTGTAAGATGCATGATAGGTAGCCAGCAGAGAGGCCGAGAAGGATGGGAAGTCAAGTGTCACAGATAGGCCAGCAGCAGGACATAGCCTGGGAAGGACAGGGAAGGGAGGGGATTTGTGTGCCTGTCTGCCTACCAGTCCATAGACTGTGTCTCTCCTTCAAAATAAGTCCTCTCTGCCTACTTGACTTCCCCTTCAGTTCCTCACAACCTCCTCATGACCATCAGACCCCACCACTACTTCCTGTGGTAGGAGGGAATACCTTGGTTAAGATATGTGAGATTGGGGATAATTAGCTCCTCCTGGACAGCCAACCAACCCCCCTCCTCTTGGACACTTCCCACATTTGGGAGTGCACGAGGCCACTGCTCAGGGACCGTGCTCGCCCTCCCAACCAAAAACCCAGTTTCCGATGCGTACAGACTTCCCCCACACTGAGAGGGTTTAGCCGAAGTGCGTACTACAGAGGATGAAGGTCATTTTCTGAAGCCCAGAAGACCCTGGGCCCATTCTAAACATTCGCAGGGTTGTATTAGCACCATCTGAGAGCAAGGAGCAAAAAGAAACCTTAGATACCCCCAGAGAAGCAGCAGCTTGATGGGGTCCTGCCCCTCTTGGCATTTTCTAGCACATTGGTTTGCCTCTTGCCCCTCTGTTGATTTCCTCTTCTCCATCTCTGAATTGTTCCTGACCCTCTCTGGCCTATCTGGATTCCCTCTGAGGGGAGGGGAGAGCACCTTCTCCAGCAGCAGCTGGCTTCCAGGGCCCTGTTTAGTAGCTGTGTCCCTCTTGCCCAGGCCTTGCTTCTGGCCCAACGTCTTGCCTGGGTCCCAACTCAGTTCATCAGGAGCATTTCTAGTCACTGACTATGGGCAAACCACCCAAGATCATCAGAAACAAGCCTTCAGTGAGGGCCAGTCTAATGCTTATCCACCTCCACTCCACTCCTGGGCCAAGAACCCTCTCATGATGGGCACTAAATCACTTAGTGCCCCCACTGCGATGCCACTACCTGGTCACACCCCAGCATGACAAAAACATCACTGCTCCAAAGCAGCTCATTCCACTCCACCCATTCCACCGTTTAACGTCTAGCTCTGGATCCACGGAGGTGAAAAATGAAAGCAGCTTCCAGAAGCTTGATTTCCTGGATCTGGCTCTTACAAGTACCCCATCGCCTATCTCGTTTGCCCAGATTTGAACACCGTGATAAGATCATCAGGAGTGGCCTGTGAGCATCAGTAAGATTCTGAAGCATTTATACAAAATGGGTATAAGTTCGTAAATGCAGTGCTTTCTGGAATCTTGAGGGAGACACTGAGAACTCTATAAATTTTCTTTGTAAATTAGTAGAACCATATTCAGTGGAAATCGAGCTAAAAAAGACTTTGAAGACTTGGCAGTTAAGTTAGCTAATCTCTTTTCCGGGCTGTCTCTCTTAGCTCGCTCAGTCCTGGCTCAGTACCTATTGCCACTGGGTCTCCATTTTGCCTCAGTCCTTCTCATCGTTGCCTTTTTGTCTTCTTCTCTGTAGCTCCTCGTACCTCCTCCTATATCTCTCCTACCCTTTTTTCTCCCCAGACACTATGGACCAGAGCCCCTTCACTTGGGTGGGTAGTCCAGGTATCTTGGTAATTCAGTTGTGAGCCAGCAGATTCCCCCACCCTTCAGCACACTAGGGGTAATTTGGGGACTCAAAAGCATCCTTCACTCTTCTTCCAACATCACCTTCTCTTAGCTACCTCAGCGCTGCCCACGCCGCACCTCCCCCTGCCCCCAGCTAATGCCTCTGATTCAATGGCTTGATAAAGGGGAACACAGAAACTTGTACGGCTAGGAAAAGACTGAAAGAAATGGAGTGCTTCCTTTTCTCTGTTCAGAACCTTTAGGAATGGCACCATGTACTCCCAGAGTATTCAGCAGCCTCCACTGATGGGCACCCTTCCTGTCAAATAGAAAATGGTTTTCTTGTCTCAGGACCTCTTTGGGGGAGCCTCACCCCCTCAGCCCTCAAAGACCAGGGGTCCTTGAGAAAGTGGACCCTTGTGATAATGATGGATGGGAATTTCTAATGGAGTCTTGAATCTTACCACCATTCCCTTTGCCCAGGAGAGATGACTAGGTGCGTTGCTCCCCCAGCCCTGCCCCCAGCAACCACAACAGCTGTAATGCAATGAGCTGTCATCTCACCCAGTGCCTGCCCATACTACTTCCCATTCTCCTTCTCACCTGCATGTCCCTCTCTCAGACCTCACTTCTATCAGGCCTTATTTAAGATCGATTGGGGAAGGATAATCTCTCCTCACTCCTACAGCCCATCCTTTGGGCTCCCAGCTCCAGCACTTACCAACACCCTTATTCTTTAGTTCAATCCCCCCTTCTCATCCCCCAGTGGAGGGGTAGCTTGTGCAATTCTCATAATTACAGGGGAGCCAGAGAAAGTAGCTGGAATGGCCTATTTCCCTGGCTCCCTTTTCCTTCTCTCAGTTCCGATTCCATGTGAACTACTGGACTCAAGCAGCCTCTCGCTCGGCCTTCCAAGAGGGCCAATAATAATAGCTAGCACTTACTGAGGGACAACTATATGGCAAGCATGTATTTGCTCGGCGTTTCTGGGATGTCAGCTATAAATCCCTTCCACAGACTCTCTTTTATTTTGCCACATTTTCCATCTCTTTTAACTCCCTGTCTCTCTCTTCACCTCTGACTCCCCCTCTTCTAAAAAGCTACGTGGTGACCCACTGCCACTCTTCCACTCTTCTGTGGTTGTACCTTTAGAGGATGGGCCATTCCATCCTGAGCTCCAACCAACCCTACATACTCTAAGGAGTCATTTCACAGTCCAGGCCTCCATTTTACCATCCAAGCCAACTCTTACTTCCAAGCCTTTGCAGAGAGACCATTTCCATGTGCAGTAACAGTACAGCCTCATGTGCCTGCCAGCCTGGTCCCTATCCCCTGGGCCTTTAGGGTCCCCAGCAGTGACCCCATCATTTCACCTAGGTCCCAGAACCTATCCAGGCCACAGGAATAGCCTCAGCTTTTCACATTCTACAAAAGCTGCAAAAGACACCTTAAACCCCGGCTTTCTGAGGGCTACCAGTGTCCTCACTCCCAGCCACCATTCCTCCCTCTGACCCGCTCATTTTCCCACCAATTTGTTAACTAATCAAGTCCCCCTTTACTAAAGTGACTCATTCGCTATGGCAAAACCACATTCTTTTGGAAGATTCATTTTGGATTTTTAGACCCCCAAATACATTCCTTCTTTTGAGGGAGAAAACTGCCTCTCACTCTACTAAAACGACGCTGGATTTTGAGCATGAAAAATGGCTTAACGGATATTGCAGCAACCGTTCCCGTACAGTTTCCAGATGAGGGAACTGGCGGGTAACTGCCACCGGCCCTACCCAGACTCATCATTCATTGGACTACTGATCTGTCAATCACTTCTGCTGGGCCAATGAGCAGCACTGCCTCACAGGAAACAGATTGGAGGGCAGGTGAGTGGTTTCCCTGGCTGTTAGAGCCTATGGAGATCTCCCTGTTCCTTTCACATGCTGCCCTGGCTGCTGGGAGCTGTGGAACGTGAGCAAGCAGGTAGTGGGGAGGGGGCAGTCAAGTCTGCCTAGACCTACATGCAGGTTCGGGCCCTTGGAAGAAGGGAAACAAGCTTAGCCTCAACTGAATGCTGGGGTTTAGTAATAGTGATAGTATTAGAGAGGCTGCACTGGCTAGATTCTGCCCCACCCCTGGCATTGCCTCATGGTGTGACCTAGGGTCAGTCTCCCCGGGGTCCTGGTCCTCAGCTGCTTTTAAACAAAGAGTTGGTTGGTTCTCCATGATCTCTCAAATCCTTTTTTCTTTTTTATGTGTTGGAAGGCAAATTGCCTCAAGAAAGGAAGAGAGCCTGTCCTAACTAACCACAGTCCAGTTAATTGAACATGAGGGAAGGCAGTGGGTCAGAGGTGAAGAAGCACTTCCACGATCCAGAGCCAAGGGACTACTCAAAAGGAATGAAGGAGGGATGCCCTCCAGGCTAGGGATACTTTTCGGCCCTGGCACAGGAAGTGGGGGGGGGGGGGGGGGCGGGGTGGTGAATCAGGGTCCGTGGCAGTTGCTTACTACAAGGTTCTCTGAGTGTGGACTCAAAAGAAAGGACGTATTTTTGGCTAGCGTCTACTCAAGCAGGGTTGGGGGTGAATCTAAAGGAGATTGAAGCATCTCCCCTAACCCGGACCCCGTGTATGGGTTGTTTTGTCTCTTTCCTGCAGTTCCCATAATCGGTCCTTTTGAAAAGTTCCCACTGGCCATATCGAACAAGCATCTGTACCCACAATAAGAGTGAGTTCCCTGCATTTGCCATCTTTTCTCAACTAACACCACCTACAGAAGCTGACAATGACCGTTGGGCTTTTCCAGTGGATGCCAGAAGCCATTTCTTGCAGCCTGGGGGGGAAGGCAGGAGGTGAGTGTGGGTAAGGAAAGTGGAACTCCTCCTTCAGCCAGCCTCCTCACTCCTCTTCTTGTCCCCAGATCCTTCTGTCCAGCCTTTCCCTCCTGCCACCTGCTGACTCTAATCCACTCCGCTTTCCACCTTTCACTCCCTCCCCTAGAAACTCAGGAGGTCTTAAGGCATGTTTCGGGAAGCGCTGTTCCCTGGCATGGGCTCTCCATTGTCTGCTCCACTGAGAAGCAGTTGGCTTCCAGAAAGTTTGAGAAATTGCTTTTCAGCAAGAGGGCGGGCACCCCAGTCAGTTTAGGGTGATAGTCTCTAGTGAGTACAGTTGGCAGTCATTGCTCTGCCCCACAGGGTGTGAGTACTTGACATTGGCCCTTGTGAGTTAGAAATTGTTAGCTATGGAGGTGTAATAAGTTTGTCCAGACCGAAAGTAACTCTTGCTGCTTAAGCTTCTACCAAAAAGGGTTCTACTTGTCAAACCATCGGTCTCCCCACAGAGGGTGTCTCATTTTCCCTCTGTCTCATTTTTCTTGTTTTTACTCTGTTATCCTTACTGTCTCTTCTCTTGTGTCTTTCTTTCTGGCTTGATCTTTTTTCCCCTTTTGTTTTCTGAGGCTAAACAGGAACCTGGAGAAGATGTGGGGATGGTGGTAATCCAAAGAAGGAGCCTTAACTTGAGCATCTGTCTTAGGAGGCAGACCCCCCTACCCTAGTGGGAGTGAATGTTGCCCCACAACCTGGGTCTTCAGATGCTCTCTTAGGCACCACCTTGGTTTCACATGTGTCCTCCAGACCTACCACAGATGGATGCCCCACACTCTAACCCAATATCCCCAAGGATTAGAACCCTGAACTCCTTTCTCCCATGCCCACCGCGTGGCAGGCCCATACAGAAGCAAAACATGGTCACCTTTAGACTCTGGCATACTGAGGCCAGGCCCTGACCCTGTCGGCCTCACCTTCCTGCCAGTTGATTACTCAATAAAAATATTGTTAAATAGAATTCTTGTATCTAAATACCATTTCAGTATTTATTGTTTCAAAATATACCATTAAATTGCATTTTCCCCTCCTTCTCCTCCTCTTCCCCCATCATATCCTTCCTGGGACCGAAATGATAGGGACAGGTCGAGAGTGAAGGGAAAGTTGGGGAAAGCATGACTGTGTCAATTTCTCAGTAGAGAGCAACCATGAACTGTGCTACACGCTCATGGGCAGAGGCCCCTGCTCCCCTAACAGAAGACGGTTTCGCTGAGCACAGGACACAGCACTCGGGTAGGGGGACATATCCCCTGCTTTGTAGGACATCATGTAACAAAGATTGACAGGTAAGAAGGATCATTGTGTTACTTGTAATAGTAAAAACCCTAACATAGTTACATTTCAGTTGGTCCTTATAGTCAATTATTAAGCAGCTGTTAAAAAGCGCATTTGAAAACATTTTTTTCAGAGTGCCTGGGTGGTTCAGTCAGTTGAGTGTCCAACTTCTTCTCAGGTCATGATCTCACAGTTGGTGAGTTCAAGCTCTGCTGTCAGGGCAGAGTCTGCTTCTGATCCTCTGTCCCCCTCTCTCTCTGCCCCTGCTTCCTGCTCATGCTGTCTCTTTTTCAAAAATAAACAAACAAAAAAAAAAGAAAACATTTTTTCATGACAAGAGGAAAAAGGGAATTCTGAAACTGTATGTGCACTATGTTCATAATCTTATATAAAGCATCTGTGTGCATAGAACTGATCACAAGGATAAATAACAAAAATTCCTGAAAAGGTGGAAATTATGGCTGATTTTTACTTTGTTATACCTTTCTTGTTTTCTACAATGAACATGTATTATAATCAGGAAAAAAAAACGCAAAAGTAGTTGGCTCTGCTCGATCGTAAATGAAGAAAGGATTGGCACTGAGCCATTGAGGAAGCCGATAAGGCTGGTGGTCCCCGCCATGACACCTTGGGCCAGTGGGGACGGAAGTTCCTAATGGGAGCCAGGATCCTACAATCCTGCAGGCTCGAAGGAAGACACAGATTTAGATCTGATGGAGGACAAGACAAGAGACATTCTAACTTATCTCATCCCCCTTCACTCTTCCTTTCTCTTACCCTTTCTCTGTGCCGCAGTGATAAACACTCCATGCTTAAAGCCCAAAGACGCGGGTTCAGATCCCAACCCTGGCACCTCCCAGCTGGGTAACTGGGCAAGTTCTTCAATCCTCCAGAACCTCAGCCCATTAATCAAACAAAGGTCACTTGTACCTCCAGAGCCTTTGCCATTGCTTTTCCCTGTTTCTGGAACACTGTGCCCCCAGATCTTCATGTTTTGTTTCCTGCTGGCTTTTGGGTCTCCACAAAAATGGCATCCCCTCAGAGAGGTCCCCCTCAGTCACTTTCCATAACATTTTTTCTCTTTTATTTTCTCTGAGCACCTAATTAAACTTACATATTTGTTTTATTGCTTATTGTCTCCAAGAAATTAAATTCCTTGGGAGCAGGAATCTTGTCTTGAGTGCTGCTGTGTCACCAGTGCCTGACATTAAATGAGCCAAGTACCAGGCGATACATTTGCACTGTTTTCTTACTTAATCTTCCTAAGTACCTCATGTGGTTCACATAGGAGGGAGAGGTTAAGAACAGAGAGGTGAAGTACAAGGAGTAAGTGGCAGAGCCAGAATTAGAACTAATTCCGGAAGACTTTCCACTTCACTACCCTTCCCTCCCATGCAGCCAGCGTGGGGCCTGTTTTGGAGAGAAAGGGTTGGCACAGTTCAAGGGCAGGGAGCATCAAGAGCCAAGTCTCTGAGTCCAGAAAGTTCGAAATAGTGAAAAAGACTGACGTGGGTATGGTCATGGGGAGTAATGGGAGTACATGGTGGAAAGAGCCAGAGAGGGGCTTGGTTGCAATTCAGGAGCTTGAGGCTGTTTCACGAAGGACATGAGCAACACACAGTCTCTTTCGTTCATTCCATAAATAGGAATCGAACACCTCCTGTGGGCTTTAAGAGATTCAGAACATCCCTGGAATGGGCAGTCCCCCATCCTTAACTGAACACCTACTGTGAGCTCTACATGGCTCAGGACCCATCTAGGCCGGGCAGTTCTTGTCCTTGCCTTCTTGGTGTCTGGGATACTGCCTCAAGCCCACTGGGTGTCTGGTTAGCAGGGGTTACCTGCCCTGAGCAGAGACAGATGGGAGATTTCAGTCATCATTAAAGCTTTATTGACCAGCACGGCTGGAATTTCCCAGAGAGAGGAATTAATCTTGCTACCGACTGAGAGCAGACATCCTGCTGGGAGTAGTTACATAAATTCTGTTGCTCAAATTAATTAGGATTGTGATTCATTTGTTTAATGAGGAAGAATCTGATGGTGGCAAGAGGCAAGCCGTCGAGGCCTTGCAGAACCCAGGCCATCCCGGGTGACCCTGTGGCAGGTGGGGGGACTGGCCCAGTAGGAACAGAGATCTGACACGGTGGAAGGAGGTGGTCAATCAGTAAGAAGAATAAACCGAGGCACGCAGAGACAGCCAATCAGAATACGGTGCTGGTTTAGAAGGGGGGTCAGAGGCTCTGGGGCCTCCCAAAGTTCATGCCGCGCCAGCTCCTGGGCATGGAAGGGCTTCTCAGTGGCATCCAGTCTTCCACCCTCCTCTTTTGTCCAAGCTGTGGAGAAAAAAACGCTAACGGCTGAAATCACGTCAGCAGCGCTCCGGGGACCCATCCAGCCATTTCCTCCCATCCCCCTAAATGTCAGATTATATTATTCACAGGAGGAAGGATTGTTTCAATAAAGCACAGACCTATTGCCTGAAGCATATAGAAATCTTTTTCTCTTACTCCCACCCCTACTTAGAAAGGGACCTCCCCCCCCTTCTACCCGGAATGCCCCTACTGCCTGTTTAAGGTAAATCCCCAAACCTCACAGGCATCCTTCACTCTTGCTGTGAGGCCCCTCCTGGCCTGGGCCTTCCCTTGCATAAGGCCTAGGTCTCAGCTGCAGAAATACAGTGAGAGGGTGGCGGCCGGGCCAGGGTGACAGCAGTGCAGGTGGAAAGAGGCAGGACCTCTGTGCAACTCCAAAGGGCATCTCACATTCTGGTCCAGGTGGATGGTGCCCTTTGGACTAGAACAGAAATGGTGTTTCCTGAAGGTGTGCTTCCTGGTGGCCCTGGAGAAGAGTGACCAGAGTCAGGAAATGGTTTGAGGGAGAGTCAAAAGGACCTGTTGCACAGACCGGGAGAAGAAAGGAGAAGAATGTAACCCTTAGGACTTCTTCACTCATGCCTGCGTCTACAGAAGTCCCTCCGGAGCCTTGTTCTTTTTTTAGGCGCCCCCATCCCTTATTACAACTGACCAGGAAAGCACAGCCTGGATGATCCACGAGGCGGTGCCACGGGGTTTTCCACAAAGCAGGAACACGGTTAAGAGCATGTGTTTGGCTCCCCAGGAAGTGTTGCCCTCTTCCCAGGTGAGGCTGAGATGCTCTTCCTGGAGCTCCATCAGTCCACCTTACTTAGAGAATGGGTAGCCACAAAGGAAAACTATCTAGGAGCCCAAAGTGCGAAAACTTGCGACTGAGGAAAAGTCTTGTGAGCTCTCTCGGTATCAGTGCCCTCGTCCTTGGGAGGCGCCTGTCTCCTGCTCTGGGAGAACAAGAGCTTCTGTGCTTGCACCCTGCAGACTGTCCCCTCTTCAACAGACATAGAGACCTTTTTAAAATGTAAGTCAGATCTGGGGCACCTGGGTGGCTCAGTCGGCTAAGCGTCCACCTCTTAATTCCAGTTCAGGTCATGATCTCGTGGTTTGTGAGATCAAGCCCCCCATCCGGCTCTGTGCTGACAGTGCAGAGCCTGTTTGGGATTCTCTCTCTCTCTCTTCCCCTCTCCCCACTCATGTGCTCTCTCTCTCTCTCTCTCCCAAAATAAACATTTTTTAAAAAATGGAAGTCAGATCTTGTCATTTCCCATGTTTTCCCTCCAAAGGCTTTCCAACACATTCAGAATTTACTTTTTTTTAATGTTTATGGGGGGGAGGGGCACATGCAAGCTGGGGAGGGGCAGACAGGGAGACAATGGATCTGAAGGGGGCTCTGCACTGACAACACAGAGCCTGATGTGGGGCTCAAACTCGCAAACGGCAAGATCATGACCTGAGCCGAAGTCGGAAGCTCAACCACCTGAGCCATCCAGGCACCCCCGACACATTCAGAATTAAAAACAAAAAAAAAAGTCCGGTGGCTAAGAAGGTCCACACGCTCTAGCCCCTGCCTTGACCTCATGGTCTACAGCACCCCTCCCTCCCTCCACAAGGCCTTTGCACTGGCTGGTACCTTTCCCTGAAACGTTCCTCCCCGGCTGTTTGCGTGGGTGGGAAACTTAGCCTTTCTCTCTCTGTTTATGTGTCACCTTGGAGAGCCCTTCCCTGGCTACCCAATCAAAAACAGCCCAGGCTCCCTGCATTGCCCTGCCTTCTTTTTCATCACAATACCTTTTACCATTTGCCCTTTCACCGGTTTGTTCTCTGCCTTCCCCAACTTGGTTTGAGGCCTACAGACCAGGGATCTTCCCCACTGCATCAATCAGGGTCCAGTTAAGAAAACAGGAATTGTGCTAGATACTTCAATGGTGATAATTCACCGAAAGACATCAGTTAAAGACCTATAAGAAGGAGAGAAAATGTAAAGGGAGCACTGAGGAGGTAGCAACCACAAGAAACGGTGGGATTATGGGATTCCAGGAGCTCGGAGGAGGAGCCTGCAGAGTCGAGGCCCCGCCCCTCTAGCAAGGCACCGACCAGCTGCTGCCACCAGGACAAAGGGCCAATGCGAGGGCAATCCTGATGGGATCCAGCTGCCAAACGAGGATGGGGCAGGTCCCTACTTCCGCCTCCTGCCTTCCGCCTCCCTCTAGTGCCACAGCTGGCAGAAAAAGGAAGCCCCGCGACAAAGGAGAAACGGTTCGTAGGGTCCCCACCCAGTGTCACACAGCAGAGTGTAACAGGTAGATTTGGAGCTGGGGGGCAATAGCTCAATGACCAGAACACCTGTCTTGTACACTCCCTAACCCCCATGCCAGAGGAGTGTTTGGCTTATAGCAGGCACTCAACATGTGTTGAATGGATGAATGAATGATGGATGATGTACCACGTAGGGAATTAGTAGCTGGGGGTGCAGATATGACGGGCAGACTCTGATCACACTCTAATAAGAGAGACAGACACCATTTATGGTTCAGGATAAGTGTAATAGCAGAAACACCCTCAATGGGCTAGAAGCACAGGGATGGGGCCCTGCTCACACTGGCCATCGTGGCGGGGCGGGGGACGACCATGCTTCAGTTGGATGCTCGAGAGCAAAGAGGATTTGTGAGGCACAGAGGGACACTGAGGACCAACGATGTAAGGATGCAGGGTGCTTCGGGTCTGGGAACAGCTCGTGCAAAAGGAGAGCTTGGCAGGAGTGACTCAAGAAGTTCCCTGTGGCCAGAACATCCATGGGAAGTGGTGGTGGCTGAGCCTGGAGCATTCCAATCCGGGTCATGAAGGCCTCGTATGTTACTCAAAGGAGGTTGGGCTTGGCCTCAAGGCACAGAAGTGCCAGTCAAGGCTCATGAGCCGTGAGTGACATATGTGACCCGAGGATTGTGATTTCACAGGCATGAGAATGAAGGCTGGAGGCCAGCTGGAGACAGACCTGAGCCACAAGGATGGGCACCCATCTAACTGCCCCCAGTGGGTGCAGGGCAGTGCACATAGCTTACACTGCAATGAAGCTGCATGAAGATGAGAAGCATATGATGGGGATCTGAGCTGAGGCCCTGGTTGCTGAGACTGGAGGAAGAGAAGGAAAAGCTTTGGAGGAGCTGGGATGCCTCAGCCTGGGCGCCCCACCCCCACCCCCATCACAGGAGAACCCACGTTGAGGGGCCCTGAGAGTCAGCCAGATCCTAGCATCTTCCCCCTCACGAGCCCATCAGATTTTGGAGTTGGAAGGGGCTTTGAGAGGCTGCGTCAGCATCCCTGCAGGAAACAGATCCTAACTCAAATGGGTCACCTGAAGAGACTTTAGTGAGGAGGGACTACTTACAGAGAGATGGGCAGGATGAAAGAACCCAGGAAGGGGTGCTAGAGACTCCTGAGGCTGCAAAGAGCTCCCCTCTCCCCTCCCACCCTCCAATCTCCTCTACCAGTGGCCAGACCAGACTGGAGCCAACTGGCAAGGGCGCCCATTGATTTGTTTCACAGGGGTCAGCCTCCTGGGGCACAGAGCAGGTCAAAGAAGGGGAGACCCTACATCAGAAGGGACAAACAGAGAATAACAGCCTGATCGGTCTCAGTTTCCACCCTACTGTTCTTCCCACAAGAACAGAGAGAGGAGGCAACTTGGCCAAGGTCAGGTAGCAAGTGAGGAAAAGGCCCCTCTCCTTTGGGGTCTGGGTTCGTTGCCGACTGGGCCTGCACTGAAGACAGCCAAGTGAGGACAGCCCATCATCCTGGAGCTGCTGCCGCAAATCCAAATTAACCAGAGGAAGGTAGCAGGCAGCACCAGGGAGGATGAGCACCCAAGGGCCGGCCATGCACCCTCCATGTCCAGAAGGTAATAGATACCTGCTTCCTTGTCTCTTTGTGCCTGCCCCCTGGCCCCCGTTTTCCTCTCTTGAGTCCTCCCCAGGTGTGGGGACAGGAGCACAGCCCTGGGATTGGCAGGGACAAGGGGAGGAGACTGTGCTTTTCTGGTAGCCAGCCTTGCTCATCGATTCCCTAGAGCTGCTCACTGATCCAGCACAAGATGGTTTAATTGAAGTCATTACAATAAATGGTGCAGAAAAGCAACACCCTTAGTCTGCCAGGAGCCTCAGAGAAGCAGGGGAGGGCACTGGGAAACCCAGCGGAAGCAGCTGAAGTTAGCTCACAGTTGCTGTGGTGGAAAAGGGACTGGGCTGAGAAAGCAGGTAGTCCTGGGTTCAAATCCTGACTGGGTCGCTAGCAAGCTGTGCACCCTTAGTAAAGTTCCTTTATCTTCCTGAGCTGCTGTGTTCCTGTCTCCAGGAAGCCTTCCCTCCTTCATCTCCCATTTCTCCTTCCCCCACACACCGTTAGCACTTGCTAACTTTGACACTGATTTGGCTTCCAGCGCTCACTGTCTGCTTAGCAATCTTTTCCCTCCGTAGTTTGTCTTCTCATCTAGATAACAAGCAGGAACTGTATCTTCTCCTTCTCACCCTTATGTGCCTATCACATGCCTAACATTGTAATTGTACCCAGCGGGGTGGGGGAGGGAGGGGAGTGGCAAGGTGGAGTGAGGGGCAGAGATTCAGAACCCGGGGATGGGCACAGAAAGAATGCAGCAGGTGCTGGTAGATGACAATCTACCCTGAGCTCCCTTCCCAGATAATTGGAACGATGCAGCCATTATATTCGTACACCTTTAGCATGAGACACAGCCCCCTCTGTGCCCAGGCCCAGCTGGCTCTCTGCTCGGCATCATGAACTACTATCTGATTCAGTAGCAGAGGACAGAGGATCCAGGTCCTGAAGTCATCAAATTCTAGCATCAAAAGACAAAATCGTGCAGCAAAAGTGATATCTTGGTACTTCCAAGTCTAAATCCCAAGGAGCCTTGCAGCTTCCACGTGGGGTGTCTTGGAACAACTGATCTTGGAATGTTCCCTCTCAGAACTCAGACATCACACCATGAGAAGCCCAAACCACGTGGAGAAGCCAGGTCGAGGTACTCCATTTGCCAGGGCCAACCGAGTTCCCAGCTCATAGCATCAGCTGCGAGCCCTGAGAGTGCGCCATCTTGGACATCCAGCCCCATGGAGCCTGCAGGTGACTCCAGCTCTAACCACTACCTGATGCAACCACTTGAGAAATCCCAAGAAAGAGTCTCCCAGATGAGCCCAGTCAACCTGTGGAACTGTAAGAAATAACAATTTCTTATTTTATGCTTCTAAAAATATATTTGTAAATAAATCTTACAGAACTGTCATTTTACTAGAGCTCAGAGATTCCATGTGATGTATCCAAGGTCGCACAATGAGGCAGAGCCCGGTGCGTTTAACTGTGGCCACCCTATCGCCACCACCAGAGAAGATAAAGAGAAGTGAGCTATCCAGGGCAGGAGTGAAGAGGGAGAGAGGAAAAGAGTTGGATTTTATAGAAAATGTCCCAAGTTAATTCTGTTTAGGAAAAAAATTATTCCTTGAATGTGTATGATTTTTTTTTTTAATTTTCAATGAGCATCTCACAACTTCTAAGAGTTTACAGAGTTAATGGCCCTGAATTTCAACCTTGGGTTGGTTTTATTTTTCCTTCCCCCTTGAGATAATTAGCCATGAGCTTAGCTGAGTACATTTGTCATGTCGGTTAGACAATGGCTTCAAAGGAAGGGAAAGGGCTCAGAAAAGAAGGCCAAGCGACAAAGCAAAACCTCCTAGGGAAATATTCACATTTCTTGAATGATCTGTCATCAAAACTGCGTGCACAGGTGGGAGGGCACGAGCGAGCATCAGGGCAAACTTTACCAGGTGGGCCTCTGCACCCACTAGTGCTTTGAGTTGATCTGAACCAAACCCATCCCCAGGGCAAAAGCAACACCCCTTTCCCATCTCACTACCGTCTGTTTGGCTAACCCACAGGCCCAAAGGAAAACGTTAGATTGGCCTTTCATTTTCAGTGCCCTCAATTTAAGTAATTTTTTTTTTTTTTTTTTTTTTTTTTTTTTACATCCTGTGCTGCTCAATATACTGCAATGGACGATTCAGGGAAGATGCACGTCATTGTCAGCAAAGCACCAAGCCATCTGGCCTTCGTTTTACCTTTGAGTTGATGTGAAATTTCCGGCTTCACATTTGGACAGTCCTTGATCTGAGCACCAGAGCCCCAGAGGTGATTGGGAGCATCACTGTGAGAAGCCACCATTTTTTGGACACCAACTACGATCCACAGTGTCCCAAGGGCTTTATTTATTTTAATCTTGTGTTTAATCTTCCAGTTTAATCTTGTGTTTAATCTCGTGTTTAATCTTCCAGTAACCCTATGAGGGCAGGACTAATACCTCATTTTAAGGATCAGAAAATTTAGTCTCAAAAAGAAATGCATGCCAAATTGCAGAGCTGGAATTCAAACCTAGGCCTGCCCAATTCCTAGGATCTGCTCTTTCCTGTCTACCGATTTGATCAGTTATATATTGCTACAATAACATCGTGAAACAAATAATCATGAAACCTCAGGGGTATACGATAATAAGCACGTATTGCTTACCCATCTGGGATGGTTAGCTAAGTGGTTCTGCTGATTAGGGCAAGGCTCACTAACATGCCTACACTTTGGTTGGCCTTTGAGTGATGGAGGCTGTCTCAGCTGGAACAGTTGGGGGCACTCAGCTCCACTCCACATGTCGCTCATTCTCCATTAGGCCAGCCCAGGCATGTCCCCATGGCAGTGGCAGAGTACAAGAAAGAAAGCAAACCAGACTGATGGCACAAGTACTTTTCAAGCTTTTTCTTACATCACATTTGCCTGAGCAAGGTACATTGCCAAGCCCAGAGTCAGAGAAGATGAACATTGCAGATGACGTGGCAAAAGGTGGGGTGCAGGGAAAGATAAAGATTTGTGACCACTTCTGCAATCTATCCACTAACCTTGGGCAAGTTAGAGCCCCCTCTTAGAGCCTCTGTTCCTGCATTTTTTAAAAATGTTTATTTATTTATTTTGAGAGAGACAGAGAGCAGGAGAGGGGCAGAGAGAGAGGGAGACAGAGAATCCCAAGCAGGCTCCTCACTTGTCAGCACAGAGCCCGACACAGGGCTCGAACTTGAGAACTGTGGGATCATGACCTGTGCCAAAATCAAGAGTCGGACACTTAGCCAACTGAGCCACCCATGCACCCCAATATTTTATTTTTAAGTAATCTCTACACCTAACATGGGGCTTGAGCTCACAACCCCGAAATCGAGTCAGACGCTCAACTGATTGAGCCACCCAGGCACCCCTGTTCCTGCAGTTTTTTAATGGGGTTATATCCACTTGGTGGGATGGCTCAGAGCATTCAGTAAGATAATTTCTATGAAATACTAACAAAGTCAAAAGTATTCTTTCTCCTGATGTATATCATGTATACCAGCCTGGGGGTGCATATACACATTATGAGAGGTACGTGAAAAACTCGGTTTCTATTTCCAGGATCCAAAGGGTTTACACAAGTCTCAGAGGTGAGACAGCCCAATCACTGAGACAACAAACAAGAATTGTGAAGAAGGGAATAAATCAAGGGAAAAAAAGAAAACAATAAGTAAATGATGTAATTAAAATTACTGTTGAAGAAACTATCAAGGAGAGAATGAGTCAGCGACAAGTTTAAGCGATGAATCAGGCACAATGTCATGTTTCTAGAATTCTTGCCTATTTCAAGAAAGCCTGATGTCCCAGTTAAAAGAGCACCTTGAGCCTGTAGCAACAACATCTGGAAGGAAACACGCTTGTAATTTCAATTTCTCCTCTGCATCACCACTAACGACAGGGGCAATGCCGAGTGCTGGGCACAGAGTATGCGCTCCATAAAATCCCATGTGGGAGGGACCCATAACTGCATCATCTCTTCAGATGTATTCAAGGAGATTTCAAATTACTTCTGCAAAAGAGGTCCCCGTACAATATGCCATTTGCTTGCTAAAACAAGGCTGTGGATCCCGTGTGGGATGGTATTAATTGCTCTGTTCAACGAATGAGGAGACCAAGGCTTGTGTGGCCCTCTAGTTGGTGACGAGGCTGGGATTCGAATGCAGCCCTCCAACGTGCTCTCTCCCAAATTAACCAAGAACCATATTCCTGCTATTGGTAACCGAGTTCAGGGTTTTTTTAATCTGTAAGAAACGACATCGACATTTCATTGAATGCTCATAAGCATGGCGGCTCGTGTCATCTTCACCACAGACTTCGAGGTTGGAATATGAAGGATTCCATTTTACAGATAAGGGAAATTTGGAGCCCAGAGACCGAACCCACCTGCCAGAGGCTTCATAGCCCATAAATGGTGAGATGATTCACACTCAGGTATGTGCAACACCCCGACCCCCCCGCCCCCCACACACACACCATGTTTTATATGTTCCACACTGCCCTTATATTTTTTCAAATTGGGCTGTCACCTGCATTGAAGCCTGGAGAATTAAAAGCAATTATATGCATAAACCTGTACACACACACACACACACACACACACACACACACACTTTTGCCTCAGTTATTCAGAGAGCACGTTTTCTGATCTGTATTTTCCACTTCAGTTTTCTGAAGTGGAAACACACACACACACACACACACACACACACACACACACTTTTGCCTCAGTTATTCAGAGAGCACGTTTTCTGATCTGTATTTTCCACTTCAGTTTTCTGATCTGTATTTTCCACTTCAGTTTGCCTACCTGGCCTCTGCCTCTACAAACACAACTCAAGGCAGAGGGGCAAGTGATATTGGTTCAGGAAACCTGAGCTGTGACCCTGAGCTGCTGACAGAACGTCTGATATTTATAGCAACTCAGAGTCAAGTACCAAGGAAAGAGTGTTCTGGATTGTTGCAGATGTCCTCAGGGGGAAAGAAAACATCTCTGTGAAAAATTGTGTGGGATGCTTAACTGATGGAATATCCAACATGAAAGGACAACTCAGTGGGTTTGCATCCCAGTTAAAAAATAATAATAAAAGGACGGCCCAGCCAGTCTCTGTGGATAACATTCTTCAAACACTTAGGATGTAGCCATGGGAGAGACCACATCACCAGTTGAATTTATAAACTGCCACTCTACACTTTAATTTATTTATGCATTTATATATTGATTTAGATCTGTCCCAGTCCACAAAGAATTTGACACTGATTGTTTAATTGTGAAAACTATGGTAGATTGATTATGTTAATGGCCAAGATTTTCTACGCCTCCCTGTATCCTTACCCCTGGGTAGTGTCCTCCACATCGACTCTGGCCCTAAGATGTGCTTTGGCTAATGAAACAGCAGCAAACTTGTTGCAAGCACAACTTGAAAATCATGCTGGTCCTGGCCCAGATTAGCAGAACGGCCCACAAGAAAGAACAGACTGTTGTTTAAAGCCATTGGGTTTGGAGCAATTTGTTACACAGCAGTCACTAACTGATATGGAGACTAAAAAGAAACACCATTAATTAATTAACAAGCTTATATTGAGTAGCCATGCTCAGTTCTTGTCGTAGGTTCTGGGATATACAAAAAAAACCACATAAGACATGGTTCCTACCTGCTTGGAGACTCATATTTATTTCTGGAAAGACAAAATAAAAATACCAGCAAGATCTGCTTAAACCATGTGGAAATCGCTTATATTTTATTCTCTCTACAGGGCCAAGCTCAAATGCCACCTTCCTTTCGTAACATTTCCTTCCCCATCTCCTTGCCAAGCTGAACTATTAAGCTCTGCCTCCGCTGGGATACTGCAGACTTTTGTTTAAAGCTCTCTCGTGATGCTTTTCATGTTACATTTGGGGTTATACTTGGATGGGAATACGTCCATTGTGCCCACTGATTATAAAGCTGGGTCTTGCTTATTGTTCTATGGGCCTCCAACACCAGGTACCATGACTTACATGAATATAAGGAATCTTGGAAAATGTTAAATGAATGAATGTTACAGGTTGGGGGCGCCTGGGTGGCTCAGTCGGTTAAGTGTCTGCTCTTGATTTCAGCTCAGATCATGATCTCGTGGTTCGTGGGATGGAACCCGGAGTCGGGCTCTGTGCTGACATTGCAGAGCCTGTTTGGGGTTCTCTCTCTCACTCTCTCTCTCTCCTTCTGCTCCTCCCTGCTCTCTGTCTCTTTCAAAATAAATAAACTCTAAAAAAATGAATGAATGTTGTAAGAGTTCAGCATGAGGGAAAACTCGAATAGAAGTGTGATAGTCAAAGGGACCTTCATACGGGAAGAAGGAGTTGAGGTTCTCAGCCGGGGCCCACAATAAGAGTTCACAGTAAGAACTCATGGAATCCACAGTCAGAATTCTGGGGACCTGGGAACCTGGATAAGGAAAAATTACATCTCTGTGTTTACTAATCTCTAAGTGAAACTTAGCATTGCCTTCCATTATAAACATGGGCTACGCAACACAGAAGTAGATGTAACAGATATTTTCCTATCATATCTACTATTGCAGACATCTCAAAGTATCACTTATGTTCATCACTGCGTTGAAATTATAGTGGTTATTTAATGTGTTAGCAAAGAATCGGAGTATTGCTATATCACAATTTGTTGCTTTAATATTTTAATAAACACGTCACAATCCGTTTCCTTCATAATCCTTTTTATGTATTTAAAATCATATTTTTTGAGAAGGAGTCTATAGTTTACATCAGATCGCCAAGGGGTCCCTGACACAAAAGTGACTGGGACCTCCTCCCTACCTTGGAGAATAGGTAGATTGTACCTACGTAAATGGAACAGAAGTAGATAGACGTCCCAAGGAGATGACCCACATAAAAGAAGGTAGGGTAGGGATGAATGTGAGATGAGAGGCAGGGAAGGATATGCATCCCCTCCCCATTCTTGAGGAGACAGTCTCCTTGGCAAGATTAAGTAAAAAGACAGGGACTTTGTTAGCATAATAATGCATCAGAGAAAGTGAGAGAATAACTGATTTGTCTTAGACATGCTCTAAGAATTTGGAGAATTTAAATTCTTAAGGATCTAACACTCCCCTGCAGGGTGGAGCCAGGACTAAGGACAGCGCTGAACTCTGAACATCAAACCTCACAGAACCACTTCACACACACACACACACACACACACACGCACACATCTCTATTCCAGTAAATGACGAGAAGAGGCCACGAGCTTGTCCCTCAGGGACAGAGCCTCTGTACAGCGATGAGGCCACACACTGTCTGTGACTCGGTTTGGGGGACTGGTAAACTTCGTCATTGGGACAAGATGCTTTGCGACATCCTTGGGCTCCGAGGGAATATGTAATTGGCCCATTAAGACTTGTAGAAAAAAGCAGCTGTGTTGGTGTGCCCTCCCAGATGTTATTATAGGCATTATTATACGCATTACAGAGGAGTGACCACATGTTTGGGGACAGTGTGGAGGCCTCCCTGATTAGATCAGAGGGCTGGCTTAAGAAGTAAAGCTGAAGGGGGCAGTTGGCAGGGAGGAATGAAGAAGAGAGAAGCAGAGAATGACACTAGGATTTCAAGAGCCTCTGACTCAGACAAGGAAGTGAGAAGGTGGGACAGATGGGAGGGTCTGTCTTAGAGGTGACATCCCAGGGAAAATGTCCAGGAGGCCACTGGAGATTCAAGAGTAGAACTCCAGGGAGGGACTGGAATGGAAAGGGGAGAGCTAAGGGAACAACCCACATACATACAGGTGATCATTAGTCCCGAGAATAAAGGCCATAGAGTAACAGGACTGGATGTTAGGGAATGATCACTGAATCAAGAGTAACGATAAAGATATCTTACTAAGTAAATAAGGGGACTCCTTCCTTGTTCCTAGCCCAGGTAGGAGAATGTTTGGAGAAGGGGGGGTTAAACATAGAAGGAACTTGCGGAAGCTCTCTCACTGTGGCCAGTGGGAGGAGCTTGGGGGTTTCTGAGCCAGCAGTTCCCACGGAGGGAAGGGAGGGATGGATGGAGGCCCACTGCCTGCTGAGTGGGTGGGTGGAGCCAAGAGAGAGGCCAGAGACTGTTGGAGCCAAGGAAACGAAGAGGGAAGCTAGGACACATGCAGGGCAACAGCATCGAATTAAGTTTCTTTCTTCCCAGATGATCCAGAATTTCATTAGGGAAAGAGCGAAACTTCAAATCCAGGGTATTTAAAGGTCATGTGAAAATCATGGAAACCTCAACTTGAATCTGTTCCCACCTAAATAATTTTTGTTTAGAAATCAGACAAAACCACTGAATCCATCTCAGCACAGCTCCCAAAATGGAATGACTCAGATGTCCCTGAAAACGCGTAGATACTCGGAACCGCTCTGCTGATACATGGTCTGTCCACCCAGCCCAGTGTCCAGGGCATGTAACGCAATGGCTGGAGTTTCCTGGAGGTTCTGTAAGGACAGGAATTCAGGAAGTGGGGTCGAGGAAAAAGCCACTGTCCCTGAATATCCTGCAGCTTATGAAAACCAACCACCATTCAGCCAGCACCTACTGTGCGCTAGGCACTTTGCCTATATTTCCTAATCCTTAAGAACAAGTATTTTTTGTCTCCATTATTCTCCCCACTGTTCAGATGGGAAAACCAAGGTTCAGGGAGGTGAAGTAACTTGCCTCAAACTCACAGCTAGCGAATGCTGGAGATAGTGTTGGGGCCCAGATGTATCTATCTCTATTCCCCCTCCCCCTACTGTTTTTACTTTGAAGCAATCTCTACATCCAGCGTGGGGCTCCAACTCATGACCCTGAGTTGAAGAGCCGTGCATTCTACTGACTGAGCCAAACAGGCACCTCGATGGGTCTGTGTCTAAATCCCAATCAGTTCCCATCCAGCCTGTGACCTTGACCAACCCCACCCCACCCCCAGAAGTGAAAGAAAAAAAAATGTGTCATTACCATCTGAGACAGCCAATGAAAGACACACCTTTCTCACTGTTAGTGTGGCTTCCCTAGTTTACCCTCTTCAAACGTTTTTCTTTTTTTTTTTTTTAATTCTTCTGAACTTAACCAATGTATTTGAAAGAATTAATTCACTTACTCTTCAAGAATCCTTTCCAAGCCACTGCTATATGTCAGTGCTGGAGACACAAGCTCTAATGCTCAAGCAGCTCCCAGAGGGAAGAGGCTAAAAAGACTTACAGAGGAATAACAGAAATACCAGGAACCAAACCTGTTTTTCCACATTGTTTTGTTTCAATCAAAGTATTACTTATAAATCTTTGGAAAAGCCAAATAAGTGTAAGAAAGACTTACAAGTAAATTAGCAGCCCCCCCCCACCCCATCTTCCTCACCTTCTTCTCTTGAAAGCTGTTTCTTCTTTACCACTCCATTTGTAAATAACACTATTCTTAGATAGCTTGAGTCATCATCTTAAACATCCATCGATGTCTTAATGTGGTAGACAAGAAGTTTTTCTTCCGTTCCCTCTTCCCCTCCCCGAATCCTCCCCAAATACTTACATCTCTTTCTTTTTTTTTTTTTCAATTCTTATTCTACATTTCCACAATTATGACCATGAATCTAGATTTTATTCCTCGGTCAAGTAGTCGACTACGACCCTGCTTCTTTTCTTTTTTGTTTTTCCTGTTAATCACTACCTCAGTTTTCATCAACTTAGGTTTGTTTTTTTAAAAACAATTGACTAAAACTTTCCATGCCCTCAGTATAATTTTCCACACGACCAAACCTGTTGGATAATTTGTCAGTCCCATTTATTTTCCCCAGGGACAAACTCCCTCCCCGCCTAGAGCCTTCTGACTTCCTGCTGATCGGGTCTGGTTGCTCTCTGGCAAAGCTGTCCTCCCAATATTCCTTTAGCCATTACCCAAGGAATTCCCTTTCTTCCTGTCTCCTGTGCTGAGGTCTCCATTTCTGCACCCCACACCTTCTTTATTTGCTCCCTGGTTTTAATTGAGTACATCCTTCAGTAGTTTTGTAAGAGAAGGTACACAGGAGGGTAAGTTATTTTCAGACACTCTATGTCCAGAAAGGTCTTTATTTCACCCCCATATCTAACTGATAGTCTGAGTTGTATAAAATGCTAGGAAGACAAACACTTCCAGTCAGAATTTTTCAAGGCACTGGTTCCACCGTCTTTAAACTTTCAACGTTGCTATTGAGAAGTTTGAAAGCATTGTTGTTCCCAATCCTCCTTCCTGTGCAGGGCAGGGACCAGGGTGAGGTGAGTGAAGCACTGGCTTCCAGAGGAAAATTTAAGGGAGCATCAAATTTCAGGAGCACCAAAAATGTGATGATCAAGGTATATTTAATGCATATTTTTAAAAATCAAACTTAATGCAAAAAAATCCTGATGAACAAAATATCAGTCTTAAATAAACAGAGAAACCTCGCTTGCCTCACCCAAATCCCAATCCTGCTGGATCTTGACTTTATTTTAAATTTTGCTATTTTGTTCATCATTAATTATTCTGTATTGTTTTTTTTTAAGGAGTGCATTAATTTTTTTAGTCTTGATTACTATTTTTGGTGCCCTCTTAAAATTTGCACACAAGGCAAGCAGCTCGCATACTTCATTCTAATCCCGTTTCCTCTCCAGAACCTTTGAATAACTACTCTTGATCTCTGCATTTGGAATATAAGGAGCTTGGATGTGGCATTTTTTTTTTTCATTCAGTTAAGTTGGATACTCAGTGGACCTTACCATCTGGAAACTCATGTCCTTTGATTCTGGAAATTTTTCTTATATTATTTCTTTGACAATTTCATTCCCTCCTTTATTTCTAGAACTCCTGTTAGCTGAATGTTAGCCCCCAGGATTGATCCCCTAAGTTCTTATGCTTCCTCTCTAGCCCATCTCTATATATTTCCCGAGAAAGTTTTTTGACTTCATCTTCCAACTCTTGATATTTTTTAAATTTTGCTATCAGAGTTTTGACTTCTTTTTTTTTTTTTAACATTTATGCATTTTTGAGAGGCAGAGCACAAGCGGGGGAAGGGCAGAGACAGAGGGAGACACAAAATCCAAAGCAGGCTCCAGGCTCCGAGTTGTCAGCACAGAGCCCGACTTGGGGCTAGAACCCATGAACTGTGAGATCACGACCTGAGCTGAAGTCGGAGGCTCAACCGACTGAGCCACCCAGCCACCCCAGAGAGTTTTGACTTCTAAGAGAGTTCTTTCTTGCTCTCTGATCCTTCCTTTTAATTCCATTCCATTAATTTTCCATGGATGCAGCATGTTCTTTTATCTCCCTAAAGATATTAATTATGGTTTCTTTGACCTTATGTCCTGCTCACTACATAATCTCCATTTCTTTTTGGTTCATGTTTCCTCAGGGAAAAATGAGGGAAAGCTTCCCTCATATCAGTGATCTTTGGCTGTGTGTTCACATTTAAAAGTATACCACCAAAAGGCCAATCAGAGAATTTAAGTGCTTGAATTTGACATGTTGGTGGGATAAGCTCTATCCTAGGACATTCGATTGCTCCCACAAGCTTATCTGCTGTAGACCCCTAAATATAAGCATCTATTGGTCATTTCTTTGGGGCTGTTTAGTGCCTCCAAGAAAATATTCTTCTCTCTGCTTAGCGGGGGGAGGGGATGGAGTACAAATATAAGCCTGATTCTGGTGCTCTGTAGTTGGGTGGGGGATAGGACTAGGAGTCTCTCAGTTTTTCTGTAGACCCAATTCCCCTGGTTTTGGTAGGACTACTCACCCCTTCCCCTTATAAATCTTTTTTTATAAGATTTAACAGACTTTTTTTTTTTATTTTTTGTTATTTTTTTTTTTTGACGTTTATTTATTTTGGGACAGGGAGAGACAGAGCATGAACGGGGGAGGGGCAGAGAGAGAGGAAGACACAGAATCGGAAGCAGGCTCCAGGCTCTGAGCCATCAGCCCAGAGCCCGACGCGGGGCTCGAACTCACGGAGCGCGAGATCGTGACCTGAGCTGAAGTCGGACGCTTAACGACTGAGCCACCCAGGCGCCCCTTAACAGACTTTCAAAACTAACCCCTTGTTGTCAGCTCCTATCTCTATCCCACTTTCTGTGGCACTTGGTACCTCTAATTCATAACCCTCTTTGGGCTACTGTACAAGAAATCAGCTTGCTTTCCCTACCCATAAATCCAGAGGTTTGATCTTCCACCTCTCTGCTAAGTCATTTATCCTTCCACTAGCAGCTTCCCCCTGCATGTATTAAGATTTGGGAGTATAGTTCCCTCAAAGACAGAATTTAGCCTTTTGTTCCTCTTCTGGTGGTTTCTGTATAGATTTTAGGAGGAAAATGGAGTGGAAACCTCTTTGTTCCACATCTTGAAAAGTCTTGAGCTAAATCTCAAAGGTGGACAGAAGCTGACCAGGCAGGTAAGGCAGGGAAGAGTATTCCTGGCAGAGAGAACTGCGTGTTCATAGGCAAGAAGAATAAAGAAAACTGCTTACAATGTTGCATGGCTGGAAGCAAGGTTCAGGGGAGAAGAGGCTGGGTGGGCGCTGAGAAAGTGAAGGACTGGAGTATGCCAAGAATTTTGTCTTTGATCTGGGAGCAAATGGGGAGCATGAGGCAGAGGAGTCACATGACCAGATTTGCCACTCAGGGAGCAGCATAGCAGATGTGGTGAGGAAGTGGGGCCGACACACCTGGGAGGAGGGAAACTCACTGGGGAATAGGACAGTGGTTTCCACGTGAGAAATGGCAAAGAGATAAACTCAAGGCCGTCACCATGTAAGGGGGAATAAACATGAAAACTACTCAAAGACAGAATCACCAGGACTTGTAACTAATAGGAATTGGGCATGAGGGCAGTGGGAGGAGCCTAGTTTGAATCCCAAGTTTCTAGTTTGGGCAACAGAGCAGGTGTCAAGACTGTTCACAGAGAGGGGGGAACGCTGGAGGAGAGGCGAGTGTGGAGACACTATATTTGCATTTATATTGCATTCCTCCAAATTCCAGTCTCTGAGAAGTCCATACTGGCATTATGTAGTTGCAGTCAATATCCACATGGCAATTTGGGTCCTGCTTTTTTCTCTTAGCAGTATTTTCCAAGTGTCAACAGAATCCTCCAAAGCCCTTTAATTTGGATGCAAAGTATCCCGTCATGTTAACAAATGCTCCATGTTTCACTTCCTCAGGCCTCTCTATTCCAAGCATTCTAATGGGGACCTCAATAAACTCCAAGGTGCTCTTGGCAGGGCCTGTGAGTGGCCTCATGGCCCAGGCCTCCTGCTCCCTCCAAGGCTGAGGACCCCTCGTGGGCCCAAGACAGTGGTGTCCATTCTGCTCTGTCACCTAAAATGGGAATGTTGAGGAAGCATGCTCGGCTACACAGCCCCGGGAACTTGTTGACCTCCCCTGAGCCCCTGAGCCCCATCTTCTAGTCACCAGGCAACAGTGACTCTACTGGACTTGGAAGGAGCAAGTCCTTCCCTCTTCCCTCACCTGGGCCCTCCCTCTCCCCTTCACAGTGACCATGCTGCTTTCTGCTACCACCCCTCCCCAGGAGTGATCCACCTCAGATCTCCTCTCAAGAGGACCTCAGTGTGCATGGGTCAAGTGGTATTGAGGTTGTTCCAGACCTGAGAACAGTGGCACCCCCACAGGGAAGATGGAGCCCCTGTGGCAGAGTTGAGGGAAGAGGAGTGAACCAGTGGTTGTTATGGCAACCAGGGCTCCCAAGATGGAGGGAAGAGAAAAGGGGGCCTTACTCAAGAGTTGCCATGACAACCAAGATCCTTGAGGCCAGCTCTGAAGACAAAAACCACACACTCCACGCTATCAAAGAAGTACCCAGGACTCCTTAGATTCTTTTTGCAATCCAGAGAGCCGAATAGAATGGTCAAGTTCTCCTGGTCCCACAGTTGACTTCACAGACTTTTTAGAGACAGAGGAGCATCCACTTTTCTTTGAAAAGAGGTCCAGGGCTTGGCAACCCATTGACTGACTCAAGAAACATTTACCGGGCCTACTATGGGCCAGGGACACTATAATAAGACTCCGGCTTTGTTCTCAAGTGAAGGAGACAGACATTGAAACATCAGTGCAAGACTGTTGCCGGGAGGGGTAAATAGTTCAACGTTCCCCGAAGACAGTTTGGCAGTAGCCATTACAATTTTGAGTGTGCGTACTCTGTGATCCAGTGATCCCACTTTTAAGACTTTACCTTCAGAAATATTTGCATCTGAAATGGTCATTGCAGTGATATTTGTAGCAGTGAGGAATGGGAAACAATGGAAGCCAGTTAAATAGATTTGGGGGCATCCGTAGATGCTGACTATACAGATGAATACATGGGGAATAACCACAAGAAATATTAGTAGTAGTAGCAAAATTGACAGTAGGAACAGAAAGGGGGGAATTTCACTTTCACTTCCGAACCATTAGGATATGTTGCAAGAGCATGTATTATTTTTATAATTTAAAGAAAACACTAAATACCGGGGACTGTGTAGGATGGCTGACACTATAATGAGCTTTATGGAGGCAAAAAGTGTGTAGACGTCTGTTTAGAATGCAGTGTGACCACACCGGAGAGGCATTTATAACAGGAGCACTAGGGAGGTGAAGAAAGGAAAAGAGGGTGGGAAGAAGTGGGGTCTTGAAGGTCGCCCACAATTTCATCATAAGGAGAAAGAAGAAGGCATCTTGGGCCCAAGGGACAGCATGGGAAGCATGGGAATTCAGGTGGCTTAGAGTCATGCCAAATGGTGCAGAGGTGGCAGAAATGGGCTGCAGCCACTGACTTTTCCCCGGGGCAATAGGAAGCCATCCCAATATTGAAAGCAGGAGAAGGAAAAGAGGAGAACAGAACCCAGACAGATCTCTCTGGCTCCAGCGTGGTGGGTAGACAAGTACCAGAGGCAGGGAGACACCCCAGGAAGCTGCTAGAATCCCACAGGGGAGATATGATGAGGACCCCATTGTAGGGCAGACGGTAGGAAAGGGAATTAAGGAGATATTTCATAAATAAGAAGATTATGATGTCTATCAATCCATAGACTTACATTTTGCCAGAGCTAGATGGGACTCTTCAACTTACAAGTGGGGAAACTGAGGCCTGGATAGGAGAAATGAGGGATTCCAGGCCACTGGTTTTATGACTGAGTTTTCTCTGGGCCTCTTGGAGGAGGCGTCTCTGTCCTTCTAGAATGTGGCCTTATTTAGCTTCTAATTCAGACGATACCCATTGAGGGGGGATGGGGAAGAAGAGTGGGAGGGAGAGGATAACCCCTTTGATGTCTGGGCAGCAAAGGTCTCACTCAGAGATCTGGGCCTCCTTATGGGGAGTGTTCGAGGCAACAGACTCAAACATGGTTCGTCTGCAGGAGGCTAGGGCAGTGCTGGGCACTGGGAAGGATGACTGGTTAGTGGCCATGGTGGCCCCGAGAGCTGGTCCAGGAGGCGCCTCTGTCACTGGCTCTCTGCTGCCCTGCCCCATGCCAGCAGACGGGCATCACAGTGGCTCAGACAGAGCTCTGGACTCAGGAGTCAAGCCCCGGAATCTAGTGCCTTCCTGTCCTGCCATTCAGTAAGCTGGCCCTGAGCTCATCACGGAACGACCCCATGTAAGAAGGCTACTGAAGGCTCAGAACTCACATGGAGAAATGCTGCGTTAAACATGGCCCTCTTCCTGGAGACGGAAGTGGAAAAGCCCCGGGGGGAGCATTATCGCCAAGCTGCCAAAGTGTCTACTTTTATTAGATTAGCTAAAAGAAGAAACCGCGCTGATCGTTATCATCCCTGAAATGTGTACAAGTGTGCAGTTCAAAATGTGCTTCTACACATGATGTCCTCTCACTTGATCTAAAAAATAAATACCCAGGGCAGGTGCAGCTATTCCATTTTATAGATGCAAGAAACCCGTTCAAAAAGATTGGGATTCAACCCATATGCATTGAGTGTCTACCTCCTACCAGGCCCTGGACTGTGGTACCAGCAGCTGCTAGGCTAGAGTAAGATCTGTTAACACTGGCCCAGACATTTCTGCATGAGGAAAGGGTTACTCATCAAACAAATTTGGGAAATACTACAAACTCTGTCTCCCTTTTGCAAAATCACATAATTTGCTTCTTAAACTATCAAAGGTTCTGAGAAGCCCTGCAGTCATTCCGTTTCACACAGCATTTCGTGAACGTGGCCATGAAGCGCCCCTTCGCAGAAAACTTACTGACAGTCTGCAGAACTCAGGGTCCATGAAACACATTTTGACAAATACTGGTCTGACCAATAGAAACAGCACTAAAGGTGGGATTAGAGACGCTCAAACGAAGGATAGTTTCTTGGGCAGGTTTCCGACTGTTCCTCAAATCACAACAGAAGCATCTGCCTCCTCCCCAGCCTCAGAACAGAGAATGCTGATGAGGCCAAGGTCCGTGGGACTCCTGGCTGGCAAACGGAGGGCCAAACCTTGGCTGCAGCAAAGCTTGTCTGTGGCTCTGGGACCAGTCGTTTTTAGGTGGGCGGCGGGGTCAGGCATCTGGAACAGCCAAGACACAGATGTTCCAGCCGCTGTTGGATCCCAGCCTGGGCTCCTGCTTTGCCTAATTCCAATATTTGGCTGCTGCTCCCACCTAATTCATATTCCAATGTCAACACTGCATAATCTCCCCCAAACACTGACAGCCTTGGACTGGGAAAGGGGAAGGGACAGCTGATGAGCGGGGGCAGAGAGACCAAGGGGGAGAGGAAGAGGAGGTGAGAGAGAAGCCCTCAAAAGCTCCCAGCGGGCCTCCATCGGAGGCCATTAGGACCTGAAATCCCCCCCTGGCGAGACAAGACCGTGGTGCCAGAGGCGCCAAGCATCCATGCCATGCAATTAGCGACACAGGCCTCCTGTGCTCAGAGAAGGGGAACCGGACCCCCCCAAAGTTGTCAGGCTGGGCCGCCTAAGAAGGTGGGTCTTGAATGATGTGCAAGCAAGAAAACACGACCACAGTCCAGACACCGGAGTCCAGCTCTGGCTGTGCCTCTGACAGGCTGAATGACCTCAGGTAAGTCCCCCAACCACTCTGGGCTTCATTTCGTTTATAAAAGGAAGAGGTTTCCTGTCTCCGGGGAGGGGACAGTAGAGCAAGGTGAGGCACAGCACAGCCTCAGGCGCAAAGCTGGCTCCGCCCTTGCTCTCGGCCTCACCGGACTCCAGCATCATCTGGAAAATGGGAGCACCGGGGTGTGTCCACGCAGGGAGCTCATCGGGATTAAATGGAGAGAGGGCGTGTGGAGCATGGGTTTCCAAGCTGGGCTGTGAAGGTTCTGGAGAAGCTATTACGCTATTACGCTTCTCAAGTCACGCTTGCTGCCTATCTTCCCTCCCAGGCCTCACTGCTCCTTGTCTTATGCAGTCCTCATGAGAGTGTTATTAACCCATTTTATAGAAGAGGAAACTGAGGCTAAGTAACTGGCCCACAGTCACCCGGCTGGAGGTGATACACAGCTGGAGGCAAAGGAGATTTTTCTGAGGCCAAGCCCCAGGGCCCTTTCCAGCATCCCACACTGTCTTTCTAAGCTTCAGGAATGGCGAAGGGGTGGCCTGGGACCCAGGAGTAGCCCCACCGCTGCTGGCTGGTGGAGGGGGCAGGGGACTGCGAGCCACCCCCGGCCACGGCGGCAGCTGGTGCCTTCCCTCAGGTCTCCCTCCTCCCACAGGATTCTGTCTCCACCCTGAGTGGCCTCCTCCCATGCCCCCACCACCCACCGCCACCTCCACTCCCCCACGGAGATCCCAGCCCCCACCCTACTCACCCCCACTATTTCTGCCCGCCGCCACCTTTCCCCTCTGCCCTCCGTCCACGCTGTTCCCAGGCAACTGCTCCCCTGATTCTGACCACAAACTCCCTGGAATTCAGTGACCTCCACCCAAATTTTCCCCAGGGCCCCATCCAGTCAGCCTTCCTGCAGAGGGCTGGCTGCTAATAAATATGCATGAGATTTGCATGTCATTTGCATACACTTATAAGGACCTGGAAGGCAATTTTCAAGTGAAGTGTTATCAAAACTGCCTTCCCCTCCTTATCTCTCTGTTTCTTCCTGTTCTTTTGAGCCCACCCCCAGGCACTGGCCCTGCCTTCCTATTTCTGAATGTGGGAACCAAAGCAGGACGAATAATATTTTTTTAAATAACAATTGCCATTTATTGAGCACCTACAATGTACTAGGCCCTGCCCCTCACAATAACTTCCAAGGAATTGCTGTCTGAGGGGGCCTGAGGGGACTCCCTAAAGAGAAACCCTCTGGGGCGCCTGGGTGGCTCAGTCGGTTCAGCGTCCGACTTTGGCTCCGGTCATGATCTTGCTGTCCGTGAGTTCGAGCCCCACGTCAAGCTCTGTGCTGACAGCTCAGAGCCTGGAGCCTGCTTCAGATTCTGAGTCTCCCTCTCTCTCTTCCCCTCCCTGGCTCCCACTCTGTCTCTCTCTCTCTCAAAAATAAACAGTAAAAATAAATAAATAAATAAATAAATGTCAAGTGTTTTTTAAAAAAAGAAAGAGAGAGAGAGAGAACCCCTCTTCCCAGCCCCTGCTCAGAACCAACAGAAAGACTGACACAGGCAGATGAATGGCCTCTTCACTACGGGTAAAGCTCATTTGGGGGTAATATGTCTTAGGTCTGTAGTTTCCTAATTCTGAACACACTCATTCCCAGACTGTGGACACCCCATCACTCAGCCTCCCCTGGTGAAGACAGGGCTGGCCCCTGTAAAACTTGAGGCACAGAAGAACATGCGGAGGGGGCAGCTGACTGGCTCAGTCAGTTAAGCCACCAACTCTTGATTTCGGCTCAGGTCATGATCTCATGGTTCGTGAGATCAAGCCTTGCATCGGACACTGCACTGACAGCTCAGAGCCTGCTTGGGACTTTCTCTCTCCCTCTCTCTCTGCCTCTTTCCCACTTGTGCTTTCTCTCTCTCTCTCTCTCTCTCTCTCTCTCTTTCTCTCTCAAAATAAATAAACTGAAGAAGAAGAAGAAGAAGAAGAAGAAGAAGAAGAAGAAGAAGAAGAAGAAAAGGAGGAGGAGGTTGAGGAGGAGGAGAAGGAGAGGAAGGGGAAGGAGAAGGAGAAGAAGGAGAAGGAGAAAGAGGAGGAAGAGAAGGAGAGGAAAGAGGAGAAGGAGAAGGAGAAGGAGAAGGAGAAGGAGAAGGAGAAGGAGGAGGAAGAGAAGGAGAGGAAGGGGAAGGAGAAGGAGAAGGAGAAGGAGAAGGAGAAGGAGAAGGAGAAGGAGGAGGAGGAGGAAGAGAAGGAGAGGAAGGGGAAGGAGAAGAAGAAGCAGAAGGAGAAGGAGAAGGAGGAGGAAGAGAAGGAGAGGAAGGAGAAGGAGAAGGAGAAGGAGAAGGAGAAGGAGAAGGAGAAGGAGGAGGAAGAGAAGGAGAGGAAGGAGAAGGAGAAGGAGAAGGAGAAGGAGAAGGAGAAGGAGAAGGAGGAGGAGAAGGAGGAGGAAGAGAAGGAGAGGAAGGGGAAGGAGAAGGAGAAGGAGGAGCATGCAGAAGACCCATGCTCTCTACAGATGGGCAGACCCCCAAAGAGAAAGGCAGGAGCCCCACGCAGCAGGAACTTAGTCCCCTCTGCACTGGTTGTATGTCACCCCTCCTCCCTGGGGGAGACTGGGGTGGGATAAGGTAAGCCCAGAATGTTACTCTAATGGATGCTTCCTCTATAGGCGGGGAAACATTAGGAATGGGTAAGAAGTATTCTCCCCATTTTACAGATGTGAAAACAGGGGTTACCTACCAGAAAGGTTACATAGCTCGCCCAAGATCAACTGGTAAGGAAACAATGGGGTTGGCCCTGAAACCCAGGGCTAACTCCAGAGCCTGTGGGCCCTCTATATCACTGCAGTCATCTTTTCGAGAAAAGCACATGGCCAAGGGAATGGGAACAAAGAGAGAGCATGGGGAAGAGGACAGAGGGAAAGCTGAGAGGTACCCAACTGTGGGTCAAGGGCAGCTGGAGAAAATCTACTGTCTCAGAGCGAGAGCCGGGAGGGTTTCAGGCACCGTGGAGTTCAGGGGCCACACTCTTACATGCCCACAGGAGTGAGGCAGCCTGTGAATGAGTTGATGGGTAGAAGAAAATAGGGAGTGGTGGAGACAGTGATTATGGGGCAGGGGCAGACCCAACCCAACCCGAGCTCACCTTGGGCATGCAGAACACAGCCCCAGCTCACCAGGTCATTCACCTGTTCAAGAAATCCCAGAAATCAAGTTATCGCATGAAATCTTCCTATTTGTATATGTTGGCTCAATGTTCAAGAGAATGAACAAACATTGCTCAGGCAAGCTAGAGCTTCTTGGCTCTAGCCCACTGACCACAGTCAGCAACCTCTAAAAATCCAATCCCATCACTTCATAAATGTGCTCACTGAGCTCCAGGACTGGCTGCATTCTTGTCCCCTGCCGTCTCCCCACGCAGCACAGTAAGTGCTCAATCGGTTGTAGGGAACATCCATGGACGTCCATACCAGTGCCAATCACACCAGTGCCAATCAAGTGGAGTACCAGGTGTCCTGAGCCCTAGTTCAGTGCCCCTTCCACAAGCTCCCAGTGATTCTCATTGTCTTCCATTCCGGGACATCCTTGTAGAAATGCAGTCAGAATCTCTGTGTGTAAAGGTTGGAAATCTGCATTTTTAACAAGCCACCCAGGGAATTCTTAAGCACACTAACGTGTGGGAACCATCACAGGGAGATTGAGTGCAAAGATGGACACGTGCAAGCACGCATTTGAATTCCAGCTCTGTCGGGGTCAGCAATGTGACTGGAAGAGACTTACCCTCTGTGAGCCTCAGTTTCCTCATCTGCAAAACAGACACTATCGCCTGCCCCACACACTTGCCTTGAGGAGAAAATGAAGTCAGATACACAAGAGCACTTTGTAAACCCTTGAACGGTAGTTTTTCAAACTGCAGGTCTCAGCCAATAAATGGGATGCAAGATCAATTTAGTGGGTCCTGACCAGCATTATTTTTAACAAAACAGAATGGAATAGAAAGAATATTGTTTTATGAATTTTTTATGAAATATGAAATATATATGTGTGTATGAGAATATACGCACTTCTGGGAATTCTGGGTCGCAATACATGCTGTTTTCTTCCCATGAGTAGTGGTTAAAAAAGTTGTATTAAAAAGTACGCATAGGTTTCAGGGCTCCTGGGTGGCTCAGTGCGTTCAGCATCCAACTTCTGCTCAGGTCGTGATCTCAAGGTTCGTGGGTTTGAGCCCCACATCGGGCTCCGTGCTGACAGCTCGGAGCCTGGAGCCTGCTTTGGATTCTGTGTCTCCTCCTCTCTCTGCCCCTCGCCTGCTCATGCTCTCTCTCCCATACTCTCTCTCAAAAAATAAACATTGGGGCGCCTGGGTGGCTTGGTCGGTTAAGCATCCGACTTCGGCTCAGGTCATGATCTCACGGTCCGTGAGTTCGAGCCCCGCGTCGGGCTCTGTGCTGACAGCTCAGAGCCTGGAGCCTGTTTCAGATTCTGTGTCTCCCTCTCTCTGACCCTCCCCCGTTCATGCTCTGTCTCTCTCTGTCTCAAAAATAAATAAACGTTAAAAAAAAAAATTAAAAAAAAAAAAACAAAAAATAAACATTAAAAAAATTTCTTTTAAGTACACTGTTCTAAGAGACAAACCAAAAAAACAGACTCTGAACTATACAGAACACACTGGTGGTTACCAGAGGGGAGTGGGCGAGGGGATGGGGGAACTAGGGGATGGGGATTAAGGAGTGCACTTGTCATGATGAGCACCAGGTGATGTATGGAAGTATTGAATCATTGCATCGGACACCCAATATTACACAGTACATTAACTCACTGGAATTCAAATGAAAACTTTTTTTGAAAAAGTGCACTGCTCTAAATATAGTCGTAAATCTTCATGACCTTGAATTAGGCAATGTTTTCTTAGCTATGACGCTGAAAGCACAAGCAACAAAAGAAAAAATAGATAAATTGGACTTCATCAAAATTTTAAACTCTTGCGTCTCGGAGGGCATTATTAAGAAAGTGAAAAGGCAAACCACAGAACAGGAGAAAATGTTTGCAAATCATGCATCTGACAACAGTCTAGTTTCCAGAATATATAAAGAACTGTTACAACTCAACAATAAAATGACAGCCCAATTTAAAAATGGGCAAAGGTCTCGAACAGGCATTTCTCCAGAGAAGATACTCAAATGGCCAGCAAGCACATGAAAAGATGCTCGACATTGTTAGTCATTAGAGAAATGCATATCAAAACCGCAATGAGCTATCACTTCACACCCACTAGGATGCTTACGATAAAAAAAAACAAACAATAACAGGTGTTGACAAGGATGTGGAGAAACCAGAACTCATACATTGCTGGTGGGAAGGTAAAATGGTGCAGCCACTTTGGAAACAGGCAGTTCCTCAAAAAGTTAAACAAAATTACCATATGACCCAGTACTTTTTCTCCTAGGTGTATATATATATATATATATATATATATATATATATATACCCATGAGGAATTAAAATACACGTCTACATGAAAACTTGTACACGAATGTTCATAGCAGCATTATTCACAATAGCCAAAGGTGTAAACAATCCAATGTCCATCAGCTGATAAATAAACAAAATGTGGTATCGCCATGCATGAGAATATTATGCAGTCGTAAAAAGGAATGAAATCTTGATTCAGGCGATGATATGAATGAACCTCGCAAATATTATGCTAAATGAAAAGAAGCCAGTCATCAAAGGCCACATATTGTGTGACTCCATTTACATGTCCAGCACAGACAAATTCATAGAGGCAGAAAATATATTAGTGTTTGCCATGGGCTAGAGGCAGGAGGCCATAGAGAGTGACTGCTAAAGGGGATGGGATTTCTTTTCTAGAGTGTGAAACTATTCTGGAACTAAACGATGGTGATGATTGCATAACCTTGTAAGTACATGAAAAAACACTAAATTGTATTCAGGGCGCCTGGGTGGCTCAGTCAGTTGGGAGTCCGACTTCGGCTCAGGTCATGATCTCACAGTTTGTGGGTTCGAGCCCCGCGTCGGGCTCTGTGCCGACAGCTCAGAGCCTGGAGCCTGCTTTGGATTCTGTGTCTCCCCCTCTCTCTGCCCCTCCCATGCTCGTGCTCTGTCTCTCAGTAATGAATAAATGTTAAAAGAATTTTTTAATAAAAAAACCACTACATCGTACTGTTTAAGAGTGAATTTTATATGAATTATATCTCAAAAAAAGATGCGGTCCTGAAACATTGTACACATGGAATTTATTCGTGCTAAAGAAGATGAGACAGGAGAAGCCATAAAGCTCCCAGGAGGAGGGAGCTAAGATTGTTATGGGTCTGGGCAAGCCATTTGAATGAATGAATGAGTGAACGTATGAATGAATGAATGAATGAATGAATGAATGATTTTAGGCACTGTGGATGGTATTGTTACCTGGTACAATCTCTTTGAGGGGCAATGTGGCAATATCTATTAGAAACTAAAAGTACTCATACCCCTGACCTCACACTTTCTGTTTTGGGAATTCTAGCCTTCAAAGAGACTCCCAGAAGGGGGTGCCTGGGTGGCTCATTCAGTTCGGCACCTGACTCTTAACTTTGGCTCAGGTCATGATCTCACTGTTTGTAAAATGGATCCCCACGCTGGCAGCACAGAGCCTGTCTGGGACTCTCTCTCTCTCTGCCTCCCGCCCCCCCCCCCTTCACGTGTGTGCGCGTGCTCTCTCTCAAAATAAATAAACATTAAAAAAAAAATACTTCCAGAAGGGGGGGGGGGTCGCAATAAATACAAGTACACTCATTACAATGTGGTTTGTAATTGAGAGAAAATGAGTAAATAATACCTAGCAATTGAGAAACAATTAAGCAATAATCATGATTGAGTCGCACATGGAATACTGGGCAAATGGCGGTATCCAAGAGTCAGTATGAAGTGGGAGGAAAGCTGCAGCCACAGCGTGAATGGGGGAGAAAACATAACTTCTTTGTGACAGAAGACGTCCAGCTAATAAATTGTCTAGTCTCAAAGTATCTCCACCCCGCCCGCCCCCCCCACCGCCAAGATATCTATTCATTTCAAAGGGGAAGAGAGTCAGTTTACAGGACAGAATTCCAGCAGATAACCACCCAAACCACGCCGATCAAGGTTAACGACACCTGTGATATGACCCGTGGGTATCGTGTACCCCCTGGGAAAGGCACATTCCTTCAGAGTATTCCTGCCGAAAAGGCACAATCTCAATCCAGGCATGAAAAAAACAAACAAACAAACAAACAAACAAACCAGCAGACAAAGCCAAATGGAACAATGTTCTAGAAAATAAGTGATGAGTACTCTTCAAAAGTGTTAAGGTTGTAAGCAACAAAGAAGAACCAAGACACTTGCCCAGACCAGAGGAGTCTAAGGTGACCTGACAGCTCAGTGCAGTGTGAATCCTGGATAAGGTCCCGGAACAGAAAAAAAGGTTATTAATAGAAAAACCAGAGAAATCTGAATAAAGTGTGTAGGTTACCTAATAGTATTATACCAGTGCTATTTTCCTAGTTTTGATAATTGCATTATGGTTATGCAAGACGCTAACATGAAGGAAGGCGAAGTGAAGGATATTAAGGGTACTCTGTACTATTTTTGCAACTTGTCTGTAAGTCTATAATTATTTCAAAATAAAAAAAAATTGAACAGAATGGATCTTATAATCCTATTTTTGTGTAAAGGAATTATAATCTTGGGTGAGCGTTCGCTGATTGTTTTCTGTACTAAGCTGAATAGCGTTCTTCCAAAAATTCACATCCATCTGGAACCTCAGAATGTGACTTTGGAAACAGGTTCTTTGCAAATGTGGTTCGTGAAGTGAGGTCACAGCACATTCCATCTCCCCAGCCTCGAAGAATGGTTCAGGGATTGGGTGTGTGACCCAATGTGAGGCAGTGAGACTTGAGGAGACAGTTGCTTCCAGCTCCCAGGAAAGAAGCTTCCTCGCTTCCAGCAGGAACCCTCTCTCCTATTAGACCTGAACGAGGAAGCCGTCATGCTATGTAAGGAGGGGAACCAGCATCCAGGTGAAACGAACCCACCAGGAAACAGAACGGAGAGACAGAGACACTGGTTCGTCAGTGGGCTACTGGATCAAACCCGACCTGAAACCTGCCCAGCTTTGAACTTTTGCATTACGTGAGCCACTAAGTCCCTCTCTGGTTTAGGTCAGTGGACTAAGCAGTCTCGACTAACTCAAGTAAGGCCACATCCCCCAAAACAAAGGCTGTCGTCATTATTAGGATCTTCATTCTTGCTTAGTTTTGTTTCCCTCAGTGCTGGTTTCACTGTTAGTCAGGCCCTGCCCTCCTGGCCCAGATTCAGCTCAGCAACTCTGTGGAAAGAAAGCGTCTCCTTTGTATCAGTCACCTGTCTGCTGCAATGATGCCGTCTAAGAGGCCACACTGAGAATCTCAGTTGCTTACGGTAGCAACCATTCATCTCAAACTCATCGTGCTGCAGGTTAGCTGGGGGGTGGCAAGTATTAGCTGGGTTAGGCTGGACTCCGGTCTTCAGGCTGGGTCCCCTTTGTTCCACACTCTCCACGCTGGGACTGCAGATGAAGGTCATGGCCATCTCGGGGTATGCCTTTCTCATGGTGGAGGCCAGGAGTTCAAGAGTAGCGAGTGGAAACATGAGGTACCCCTTTAAGGCCTGGCTGGAAACAGGGCACGTCATCGCTTCTACTCACATTCCTTTGACCATGGCCTTTGACCTTTGGCCTTTGACCAAGGCCACCATCGCTTGGGTGGGAAGAATACTGGCCCACAGCGAGCCGTGGCAGGCACAGGGAGGGAAGAAAGACGGTCACCAGGTAATTTGATCAGACGTATCTCCCTCAACAGTGCCTCAGAAAGCTTGGAACTGACTCACTGGCCTGGTGTGGGGTCACGGCACTTCCCTGAAGCAACTTCTGTGGCCTGGTGGTGGGGTGGGGGGGGATGGTGGGGGGAAGCTTGTTTCCCAAAGGAAAATCAAGGTGCTGCTACCACAGTAAGAAGCAATGGATCCCCTGTAGGCAAAATAAATAAATAAGTGAACAAACCAGCTCTCCGTTGTTCTCAAGCTACGCCAAGCACATGGACCACCTGGGAATCTTCTTAAAATGGACATCCTGATTCAATAGGTCCTGGGTGGGGCCTGAGAGTCCGCTTTTCCAAAAGGTCTCAGGTGATGCTGGTAAGGCCCCGTAGTAATGATCAAGAATGAAACTGGGGGGCGCCTGGGTGGCTCTGTCGCTTACACGTCCGACTTCGGCCCTGGTCATGATCTCACAGTTCGTGGGTTCGAGCCCCGCGTCGGGCTCTGTGCTGACGGCCCGGAGCCTGGAGCCCGCTTCGGATTCTGTGTCTCCCTCTCTCTCTCTCTGCCCCTCCCCTGCTCGTGCTCTCTCTCTGTCTCTCAAAACTGAGTGTTAAAAAAAAAAAAAAAGGTAAAAATTAAAAAAAAAATGAAATGGGGAAAATTTCAACCTTCCTACACCGTCTTCTCATTTATAAAATGACAAGTTCACCTGCCATGCAGACATTTCCTGGCAAAGAATACAGTGCCCTCCGGGAGTAAGGGGATGTGATATCTGTGTTAGTTCTCACCCTCTTCGCCCCCAGGACTCCCCAAGCCCCCACGAAAGGGCTCACAATAGGGCCAGCAGGGAGATAAGAAGCAAATATCACAATGCAGGTACAGCTTCCCATTAACTGCTTTAACTGCCTCCTGCAATAATGTTGGTGTAATCCATAAGATTCAATTATGGTTATCAGGCAATTAGGCACACCACAGAGAGGTTATTGCATAATTAATGCTCAGCCCCCATCCAGCAGCTTCAGAAAGTGGTGCAGGTAACGCGCCTCTCCCACCCCCACTCCGGGGAGGAGCAAGGATGCCAGACAGAGGCTGCCCCCACCTGGGGCCCTGAGGAGAACGTTCTTAGGAAAGGAGCCCCAGAGACGTGGGAGGGGACGGCGTGCCCCAGAAAGAGTTGGAGCCAGTGACGGTGGGGAAGTCCTCACAGGGGGCCACTGTGCTTGAGCCGTCAGGCTTTAACCTCCCGACACGGTTCAGATCCTGCCTCGGCTTCTGACGGGCCTCACGTACGTACAGCGTCAGGCACCCACCCAATGTGAAAGCCTCAGTTTCCCTGTCTGCTAAAGAAGGGAATTGATAACAACTGCCTCGTCGGGTGTCATGAAAACTGGGTAAGAGAGCTTGCCTATTGCTTCCAGAGCTACTCCGGGGCTATTTTTATTATCTCCTTGTCTGGGCCTCAGTGTCCTCATCTGTAAAATGGGGACGAGTCCTGCCTTGCCTAGGCTTGAAGGATCATCGAGTAAGTCAAACAAGATGACACACGCGTGCGTGGGGAATTCAGAGCGTTTTGTTAACGTGCCATTGCGCCTTAGCTACCCGTGCCTGGCTTTCTGCTGAACCCTCCAGGACTCCACAGCGCTCAAGTCCCCAGGCGTCTGCTACCCTGCAGTAGGGCCGTGGGTGGTCGACCCCACTCAAGGGGTGCAAATCGAATGGTCTGAGTGGGTAGAACAGAAAGGAATTATTCCTTGAGCCATGATGTGGCTCATGACATTCAAATGAGCCTCAAGTGATACAAAAGAGAAAAATCGTCAAAGAAGTCGGCTGGCACAGTGCAGGGGAGAAGTGAGGGAGGAGACCAAGATCCCAGAAGGGGAGAAGTCAGCGGCTGGTACAGGGGGCACAGAGGGGAGGAGGAAGCTGGCTGCAGGGAGAGTGGTTAGGACTTTGTGAGAAAGCCTGAGAGCTTTTCATATCATCCTTGTGTGATCCAGCTGCTGAAATGCACATCGTCGCCAACATGTACACACATACACAGACACAGACACGCGCGGGTGCGTGCACGCATGCGTATGCAAATACAGCACACTTTGAAAGACACAGACACGTGCAAGCTCACTCAGTGATGCCTTAGAATCGACCACCCTCCTGGTTTTTGGTGTTTTGTTTTGTTTTGTTTTTGTACATCCAACGTGGGTCTCGAACTCATAACCCCGAGATCAAGAGCAAAATGCTCTTCAGCCGGGAGCGGGGGGGTGGGGTGGGGGGTGGCGGCGTCTCTTGGATATTGGCCCGAGACCCTTTTCCCACCATCCTCTCCAACTGAGCATGTGCTTCCAAAGATGTCCACAAGAGGGCGCTCAGGAACTAGAATTCAGGAGTCGCTGGTGAGCTGATTCTGTAGAATCCAGAGCTTAGAGGTTTGGGGGACCCTGCATCTGATAACTGAGAAAGCCGAGGCCCAGAGGAGGAAATGACTTGTTCCGGCTCACGGCCAACGACCCCTTCCCGGTCCCGCTACGGAGATGATGTTCAGGGATGGGGAGTGGCGGAGAACCTGTTGTTGTCACCCGGAGAGGTGGGTTGGAGAGGAAGGGTCAAGGAAAGTTAGCGATATAGAAAGTAAATTCTCAGGTTTTGTCAGACGCTGACAAAATGTACCGTGACCCCGAATAAGTGCTCTGTCCTCCTGTTTTCTCTTCTGTGAGGGAGCCGCTCAGGACCCTTCCAGGTCTCAGGTCAGCTGTCACTTCCCCATACAGGCCTCCCCTGATGGCACCCCACCCTATCACTATTTTATCTACACCAAAATATTGCCACGTATGATTATTTAAAACTGTCTCCTTTACTAATGTGCTTAAGGGGCACCTGGCTGGCTCAGTCGGTGGAGCGTGCGACTCTTGATCTCGGGGTTGTGGGTTCAAGCCCCACATCGGGTGTAGAGATTACTTTAAAAAAACTAAATCTTCAGGGGAAAATAAAGAAAGGACTTAAGAGTTCATTTTGTCTCCTCCAGGAGAATATAAACCTCATAGGAGCAGGGACCTGGGGTGTCCTGTTCCCCAACCCTCCTCCCAGCCCCCCAGCATGGCCACCCCTCTGGGTAGCCTGGGCCTGGCATGCTGCCCAGAGTGGAATGTAGGCTCTCCCTGCACCTCAATGGAGAGAGGCTGTCTCAGCCGTGTGCTGGTGCTGCCCTCTGGTGGCGGTGGTCGCCATCGCACCTGGCTCTCTCCTGCTCACCAGTGGGCCTTCTAACCTTCCACCCGTCACCAGGGCCCCTGTCTGTGGAAGTAAAGCGATCTTGTCTCCAGCCAGCCTCACAATTCATAAAGATGATGTTGATTGTCAGCTCCATCTTGGAAGAGACACTTCCAGGACAAACATAACGAGGGTGGCTCTCTCTACAAAGTCTAATAGAGCCAGATAAACCAGTCCAACTGTTCCATTTCAAAGATGGAGTCACCGAGGCAAAAGCCAGGGCCACAGGATAAAGTCGACTGGCCTAAGAAAACCCTAGGGTAACTGTCACCCATTATACCACCCACTGATAAGCAACAGGGCGGTCTTACCTTGCGCAAAAGCGCGTGCTCCTGAAGACCTTGCATAATCCAAAACGTGCATATTTCCAGACTAATTGCACCGTGGAAAGGAATGCATAGTAGAAAGGAGGTGTTGCATAAATCTTCCCCCCTCGTGGCATCTTTTTGCTTTCATGCTGCTTTTTATTTTCCTGGCATGAGCTCTAATACTTCACGGAGCCCTCTCTGCGAGATTAACAGCCCAACGTTTCCCGCCGGTGGTTTGGCCCTTCTTCATAGCATGTTATCCCCTCTCACTTCCTTTCCCAACGTTATTGATTTTCGGGTGCGTGTCGCAGCACCGCCGCTTAAAGAACGCTTGGCTGGCACGGCTTTAGGATACAGATAAAAGATTTAAAGTTACAATAACCGTGAATGTTGGGGAAACGGCACAAATGTCTCCAGAATCCCCCACAGAAGTTAGAAGAGACGTGAGCGCGTGCGAACAGTGCGTGCATGTAGATTCTATTTAATAACCAAAGCAACGTTGCCGTGTGGCTGGTTTACGGTTCCCAGGTAACAACTCACTTACCTTCTCCGACTCCAGGAAACTGTGTGATTCTGACACTCGGTTTTAACAGAGCGGCTTTGCATTATTTCCAGCTTCGTGCATAAACATTTATTAGCACTTTTTTAAGGTTACTTATTTTTGAGAGGGAGAGAGAGAAAGCGCAAGTGGGGGAGGGGCAGAGAGAGAGAGAGAGAGAGAGAATCCCGAGCAGGCTCCGTGCTGTCAGCGCAGAGCTCGATGCAGGGGCTGAAACCCTCGAACCCGGAACAGTGAGATCGTGGCCAGAGCCAAAGCTTAACTGACTGAGCGAGCGACCCAGGCATCCCCTTAGCATTTTCATGTGGCCTCTTTCCAAAGCCGCATAGTTGAAATTCTTCTAACTGTGACTTCACCCTGCGTGATCTCCCTTGCTAGGTCCTGAACCCCAGAACGGTGGTAATGAATGACCACACCCAACAGTCACAGCTGTGGATTTCAGAAATTCCAGCCCCTCACCTCATACCCACGCAGGGCCCCTTCGGAGGCACCAACGGCAGAGGCCTAGTTGGGTGCCCCCACCCACCCAGCCACCCACCATATCTACTTCTCCTGAAGTCTGGAAAAGGGGGCTCCCCTGGGAGGAGCCCTCTTGTCTCCGGAGGGGGAGGGCCGGTGTCAGAATCTGGGAAATCCCACCCCTCAGAGAATTGATGGCCCCAAATGAGATAATGACCCAGCCAGGAAGACCCTTCCCACTAATTCACAAGTTCATCATTTCCATTGCTCTGCTGATGGAAAGCAGGGGGTCCCCGCTCTGGCTTTACACACTTGTCTGCCAAGTCATTCTGCCTCTGGGCTGTTTCTAAGACTTAAAGGACCTGGAGAGGAGCCTGGGGGCCTCTCAGCCCAGACCAGCCCCTCCCCACCTCCCACAGGGCCTGCCCTCCCCCTCCACCACCCCCTTCCCCACTCTCTCCAACCCCCACACACATACCCCCCACAACCCTCGCCACCCTACCCGACCCTCCCCAACCCCCACCCCTGGCCCAGCCAGCAAATCTGCAAATTTGCCTGGTGAGTAAGTCAGGGGGACTCAAAACCCCATTCCTCCTACCCTTCAGGAGATGGTGGAGTCACCAGGCCCACGGGCAATGGTCCCAACCTGGACTCCCGCCCATTCCCAGGAAGCTCCCTTTTCCTCCATGGAACCCATATTACACACAGTGGACAATCTCTTGCTCTCTCTGGGCCTCCGCTTTCCCCTCTGAAAAATGGGCAGCCTGGGCTTCTCCAGCTCCTCCAGCGAAGCCTCCTCAGAATGTAGGAATTCAACCTCCACCCTCTGCTCCCCACCGCCACTCCAGGACCTTGCCTCACCCCTCCTCCTTGGTCCCTCTCTCTCTTTCTTTCTCTCTCCTCTGCTGCCCTGGGTGCTGCGGGGGGCGGGGACACTGAGGCCAGTGTTGGCTGAGCTCCCAGGCACCAGAGCGGGGACCCCATAGAACAGTAGGTGAAGGAAGAGGGGAGGGTCTTGAGGAGGAGAGAGTGTGACGGCCCCGCTCCATCGTGCCCAGCCCCGGGTTAACTAGGTTAGCTCTGCGACACTCCCGGCCCATTTTTGCCCTGCTCCTGCTATGTTTGAACCATCAATCCCCATTCTTATCTCCTAGCAGGCAAGGGGGCTCCTGAGGACCAGGGGCACCCAGGGCTTTCCGCTCTGTGTCTCCAGCACCTGCAAGCCAGGACCTGTTTCCTGACTGGATTGGGTGTTCCCGGTGCAGGTGCCATGATGGTAACAGGGTCCCAGCCTGCAGCCTGCTCATCATGTCCCAAGTGTCCATGCACGACTGAACGGTGTCACCAAGAAAGGAGCAGCACTGGGCTCTCCCCTGGCTCTCTCTTCCTTCTCTTCTCAGCTTCTCGGCCTTTTAATCTCTTACCTCCCTCCCCTCGCCAGCAAGACCCCGTCCGGTTGTGTCCAGCCTCCCCGCTGGAGAGCCGGTCCCTTCAGGCTCTTTCTGAGTTGCTATGGAACGGGGATGGGGAAGGGAGGGCAGGAATTTGGCATCATGAGGGTACAGGAAAGAAGGTAGGATCCTCTCGGTGGTCTGGCTTCTGGGCACAGTGTCTAAGAATCATTCCGAACTTTCTCCTCAGGGAAATTCACGTGCTTGCCCATTTTCATATCCAATTCTGCCCCAAGAATATATGCGTCCTCCCCACCTCTAGTTACGTTTCTAAAGACTGTCTTTTGTTACTTGCGTCATGAGAAGCGCCAGGTTCCAGTAAGCGTGCCCGAGGAGAAGAGACGGAGCTGAGGAGAGAAACACCTGCCGTGCCAGTGACGGTAAAGTGTGGTTTCCTTGCACCCAGATCTTGGTGTCAGCCCTCAACTTCCTCCTCCTCCAGGAAGCCCTTCTGGGCTGGGAGGGGGTAAGTCCCGCAATACAAGAAGCGGCACCGGATGTTTCCCAGATACGTCTCTTGTTCTCCAGCCTCTGCGCTCTGCCACCTTACGAGTCCTTCCTCCCTCGGTGTCCAAATGCTCCGCATCTGTCACTGCCAGCTCTCAATGCCACGACTTCCCAGGTGAAAGCGTCTGCTCCCCTGTTAGAGCTGCCCCAAAAACACTTTGTGCCACAGGCTGCCCGGATCACAGGAGGCATGGGTCAGCCTGGGGCCCAGGGGCAGCTCCCACCTGATTTTGCTCAGCTGTCTTTCAAGTCACTTTCAGCTTTGGGACCTCCTCTTCTACCTGGGGGCTGGCCACGAGCTTAGAGGCCATTTAGGCCAACCCACTCTGGGTGTCACCTCCCCGCTGGCCTGTGAGCCAGACGCCAGGCCTACATTCATGGGACACTGAGGAGTCAGTGGGTTTGTTGAGTGACTAAAATGACCAAATTCAGAACTCGGGGACGTGAGCTATAAGGCATTCTCAGAATTAAGCCTCTGAGCCCCCTCGGTGCCGCAACTGCCTTCCCTTTTCCTCCACCAGCCCAGTAACAACGTCACCTTCTAAGCCACCAGCCAGCCAGCTGCACGCTCAGCATGACCCTGGGTGGAATAATAAAAAAGGTTAACACTATGTCCACTCACTTATTTTTCCCAATGTAATTGGATACCATGGAGGTAATAACAATAATGATAACTGCAAATTTTGATGAAATGCCTATTCTTCCTGGCCATGGGCTCTAGGCTTTCCCATGAAGGATCTCTTGTAAGCCCCGTGATAATCCACGAGGTAAATTCCGTTATTAGCCCAACTCTTCGGGCCAGCAAACGAAGCTGAAAGAGGTTGTTGAACTTGCCCAAGGTCACAAAGCAAGCTGGTGACAGTAGTTGGGAACTTTGTGAAACCACTTTTTATGCATTCGTGTTGCAATATTTTTGCATTTTTATAGCCCTCTTTCAGACCTTGGATTTTTGTTTGTTAATTTAACGTCCTAATCTCTTTTTCCTAATGCTCTTTTTGTTTCGTGAGCTGTCAGTTCTGTCTTCCTCTCTAAGAGAGTAGAAATGTTCTGTGGAATTTGTGAAAACAGAGCTAAATAGGTAAAATGGACACGGATGACTGAAAATAAATTTTTTAAATGGAACAACCTAAAAAGCAGACAGAAATGCTTTCAAAATGCGTATGAAAATTGCAAAATCTCCCCAGGGTGCAACGACCTTATCAAGACATGATCTAATGGCTGTAAACATTCATTTCCAACCGAATTCCTTTCTGTTGATTTACTCGAACCTAGGGGAAAAAAACTTTACAATGTGTTATAACTTTGTCAGACAAATGCATAATTGCTGGAAAATTATTTAGAAATTAAAATCCCAAAAGACTGGAGGTGGCGATGGAACATAAAGAGATACCGACAAAAGCTAAAATATACTTTTAAAGTTTCAGGTCTACCCCATGGTGCATAAAAATTAATACTTAAAAAACAGGCCAGAAATACTGTTTCAGCCAACCTTTTTTGTATCTGCTTTATTGAAGTGTAATTGCATATGATAAAATGCACAGGTTTTTTTGAGTGCAAGAGTTTAAGTTCTGACAAATATATATACCCATATAACAACCATATGGTCAAGGTGCTGTTCAATATTGACACTGATAAGAGACTGAACACATCCATTATCCCAGAAAGTTCCCTTATGCCTCTTTGCAATCAACCCACCCACTCCCCGTCAACCAATGATCTACTCCCTATAATCACAGTTTACGTCTGTCTGTTCTGGAATTTCCTATAAATGGACTCATATGGTACATATCCTTTTATGTCTATCTTCTTTCACTCAGTACAATGTTTTTGAGAGTTATCCACTTTGTTGCATGAACCAAGCAGTTCTTCCATTTTTATTGAGTAGTATTCCATTGTATAAAACTACCACACTGTGTTTATCCATTTATCTCTTGATTGATTTTTGGATTGTCTCCAATTTTTTGCTCCTATGAATAAAGCTTCTATGAAGATTTTTGCATAGGTCTTAGTCTGAATGTAATTATTAATTCCTCTTGGGTAAATACCTAACAGTGAGGTTCCTGGGTCATGTGGGAAAATGTCTGTTTAACTATATAAGAAATTTCCAAACTATTTTCCAAAGTGACTGTACCATTTTACTTTCCCCCAGTAGTGTATAAAAATCTCATTTACTCTCCATTCTGGCAAATGTCTTACACTGTCAGCTTTTTAATTTGTTGTTGTTGTTGTTGTTGTTGTTCTGAGTGGTAAGTTGTATCTCCTTGTTCAACCAAATTGCTTTTTATCTCAACATCAAATGTGTGCACACACGTGCACACACACACACACACACACACACACAGCACTCCTGCCACCTCCTATGTGAAGAATGCCCTGAATGAGAAAACACGGATGGACTTTGGCTCTTGTACAGGCACTGACTGACCCGGAGCAGGTCACTTCAAACCTGTTTTTTCAACAATCAAATGTGGATAGGAATCCCTGTTCACCAAAACCAGAACACCACAAGCACAACTCATGAATGAAAAATTGATAATTTGGACTCCACTCAAATTTAAAACTTCTATTCTGCCAAATAGATTGTTAAGAAACTAAAAAGATAAGCCACAGACTGGAAGGAAATATTTGCAAAACACCCATCTGATAAAAGACTTCTATCCAAAATATACAAAGAATTTTTTAATGTTTTTTAATGTTTATTTATTTTTTAGAGACAGAGAGACAGAATGTGAGCAGGGGAGGGGCAGAGAGAGAGGGAGACACAGAATCCAAAGCAGGCTCCAGACTCTGAGCTGTCAGCACAGAGCCTGATGCAAGACTCGAACTCATGAACCGTGAGATCATGACCTGAGCCGAAGTCAGATGCTTAATCAACTGAACCACCCAGCTGCCCCCAAAATATACAAAGAAATTTTAAAAGACAATAAAAACCAAACAACCCAACCTAAAAACAGGCAAAAGATTTAAACAGCTACTCCACCAAAGAGGATACACAGATGGCAAATAAGCATATGAAAAGAATACTCAGCATCATATGTCTGTAGGGAACTGCAAATTAAAACAACAATGAGATACCACATCCATAACAAGCAGGAACAGCAAACTCCAGCGAGAGTGAGAATGTGACTTCCAGAGTTGCTACATTATACTCTTCAAACTATCCAGTTTTCAACCAAAAATACTATGAAACAGCTAAAGAAACAAGAAACTATGCCCCATTCAGAGGAAAGAAATTAATGAAAACTATTCTTGAGAAAATCCAGCCATTAGGAAAAGACTTTCAGTCAATTGTCTTAAACTTGCTCAGACAGCTAACAAAAATCATAGGCAAAGAAAAAAAGGAAGCCAGAATGATGTATCACAAAAGAGATAATACCAATAAAGAGACAGGAATTACAAAAAGGAACCAAATAAAAATTTGGAGGCTGAAAAAATACAATAACTGAGATGAAGAACCCACTAGAGAGATTCACAAGTAGATTTGAAAAGGCAGAAGAAAAGAATTAATGAACTTGAAGATAGTTCAATTAAAATTATTCAGTCTGAAGAGCAGAAAAAGAAGAGAATCAAGAGAGACAAACAGAGTCTAAGACCTGTGGGACCCCATCAAGCATATCAATACATGCATAATGGAAGTCCCAAGGGAAAGACAGAGAGAGAGAGAGAAAGAGAGAGAGAGAGAGAGAGAGAGAGAGAAAGGAGCAGAGATAATATTTGAAGAAATACTGGCTGAAAAACTTTCTAAATTTGATGAAAGATATGAATCTACAAACCTTAGAATCTACTGAACTCTAAGCAGGAAAATCAAAGGCATCCACATCAAGACACATTATAGCAATCCCTATCAAAATAACACCAGCATTCTTCACAGAGCTCGAATAAACAATTCTAAAATTTGTATGGAACCACAAAAGACCCCAAATAGCCAAAGTAATGTCAAAAAAGAAAATCAAAGCTGGAGGTATCACAATTCCGGACTTCAAGTTGTATTACAAAGCTGTAATCATCAAGACAGTACGGTACTGGCACAAAAACACACATAGATCAATGGAACAGAATAGAGAACCCAAAAATGGACCCACAGACATATGGCCAACTAATCTTTGACAAAGCAGGAAAGAATATCCCATGGAAAAAAGACAGTCTCTTCCATAAATGGTGTTGGGAAAACTGGACCAGACAGTGACATGCAGAAGAAAGAGTCTAGACCACTTTCTTATACCATACACAAAAATAAACTCAAAATGGATGAAAGACCTAAATGTAAGACAGGAAGCCATCAAAATCCTAGAGGAGAAAACAGGCAATAACCTCTTTGACCTCGGCTGCAGCAACTTCTTACTCAACATGTCTCCAGAGGCAAGGGAAACAAAAGCAAAAACGAACTATTGGGACCTCATCAAGATAAAAAGCTTCTGCACAGCAAAGGAAACAATCAGCAAAACTAAAAGGCAACCAATGGAATGGGAGAAGATATTTGCTAATGACATACCAGATAAAGGGTTGGTATGCAAAATCTATAAAGTATCAAACTCAACACCCCAAAAACACAAACAATCCAGTGAAGAAATGGGCAAAAGACATGAATAGACACTTTTCCAAAGAAGACATCGAGATGGCTAACAGACCCATGAAAAGATGCTCAACATCACTCATCATCTGGGAAATACAAATCAAAACCACAATGAGATACCACCTCACACTCGTCAGAATGGCTAAAATTAGCAACTCAGGAAATACAACTGGGATGGCTATATTAATATTATACAAAATAGACTTTAAGACAAAAACTGTTACAAGGGACAAAGAAGGACTTTACGTTTTGATAAGAGTCAATCCATCATGAAGGTATGGCAATTATAAACATATATGGGTCTAACAACAGGGCCCCAAATATATCAAGCAAAACTGACTGGATTAAAAGGAGAAATAGCTGTATTAGTCTGCTCAGGCTGCTATAACAAAATACTTCAGATTGGGTGGCTTAAACCGCAAACATTTATTTCTCATAATAATGGAGGCTGGGGAGTCCAAAATCAAGATGCCAGCAAAGTAGGTTTCATTTTGAAGCCTACTCTCATGGCTCATAGGCAGCTGCCTTCTCATTATATGTTCACATGACCTCTTTGTGTGCATCCAGAGAGAGAGAGAGAGAGAGAGAGGGAGCGGTCCAGTGTCTTCTTAAAATGACACTAATCCTACCAGATCAGGGCCCTACCCTTATCACCCTTTTAACCTTTATTACTTTCTTAGAGGGCCCATCTTCAAATACAGCCATAATGGGGAGGCGGGGGTGGGGGGGGGGGGGTAAGTCTTCAAAATACTGATATGGAGGGGAGGACACATTCAGTCCATAGTATCAGTTCTAGAATAATAGTTGGAGACTTTGATATTCCACTATCAAATTGGATAGAGCAACTAGACAGAAGATTAATAAGGGAGTCAATACTTATCTAACACCATATACCAATTGGATATAACTGAATTATGGGAACACTCCACCCAGCTGCAGAAATTGAAACATATGTCCACACAAAAACTGAACACCAATGTCCATAGCAGCCTGATTTATAATATCAAACATTGTGCATTCACTGATGAGTGGATACATTGAAATATATCCATACACTGAAATATTATTCAGCCTCTGATGGCAATTTGACTGGCCACAAGATGTCCAGTTAAAACATTATTTCTAGATGTGTCTGTGAGGCTGTTTCCAGATGAGATTAGCCTTTGAGTTGGCCAACTCAGTAAAGTAGATCACCCTCCCTAGTGTGGATGAGCAGCATCTAATCCATTGAGGCATACAACAAAAGATGGAGAAAGGAAGAATTTACCCCCTTTTTAAAATTTTTATTACTGAACTATAGCATCACACAATGTTATATTAGTTGCACAACATAGTGATTCAACAATTCTAGGTGCACCTGGCTGGCTCAGTCAGCAGAGCATGTGACTCTTGATCTCAGGGTCATGAGCTCAAGCCTCATATTGGGTATAGAGCCTACTTTAAAAAAATAGTGATTCGACTATTCTATATATTATGTAATACTTGCCATGGTAAGTGTAGTTACCATCCATCACTATACAACATTATTACAAAATTATTGACTATATTTCCTACGTTGTATTTTTTCATCTCCATGACTTATTTATTATATAATTGGAAGTTTGTACTGCTTAAATCCCTTCATCTATTTTGCCCATCCCCCCACCCCTGATCTCTAGCAACCACCGGTTTGCTCTCTGTATTTATGAATCTGTTTCTATTTGTTTATTCATTTGTTTTATTTTTTATCTTCCATATACAGGTAAAATCATATGGTATTATCTTTCTCTGTCTGGCTTATTTCACTTAGTGTAATACCCTCTAGGTCCACCCATGTTGTCACAAATGGCAAGATCTCATTATTTTCATGGCTAAGTAATATTCTTGTGTGTGTGTGTGTGCATTACACCTTTTTTATCCATTCATCTATTGATGGACATTTAGGTTGCTTCCACATCTTGGCTATTGTAAATAATGCTACAATGAACATAGGGGTGCATACATCTTTTTAAATTAGTGTTTTTGTTTTCTTTGGGTAAATACCCAGTAGTGGAATTACTGGATTTTATGGTATTTTTATTTTTAATTTTTTGAGGAACCTCTATACTGATTTCCACAGTCATCTTCGGCCCTCAGACTGAGATTTACACCATCAACTTCTCTGATTCTCAGGCCTTCACACTCAGACTGAATTACACCAACAGCTTTCCTGGATCTCCAGTTTGCAAATGGCAAACCATGGGACTTCTCAGCCTCAACAATTACGTGAACAAATTCCTCATAATCTCCTTTCATATGCATGAAACACACACACACACACACACACACACACACCCTATAGGTTCTGTTTCTCTTGGGAACGCTGACTAATACACAGACATAAAAAGAAAATGAAGTACTGATACATGCTACAACATGAATGAGCTTTGAAAAGATTAACTTCAATAAAAGAAGCCAATCACAAAAGACCACATATTGTATGAATTCATTTATATGAAATGCCCAGAATAAGCAAGTCTATACAGAAAGAAGATAGATTATTGTCTGCTTAGGATGGAGGGGGTGGGGGGAAATGACTGTTAAGGAATGTGAGGGGCTTTTTTTTTTTTTTTTTTTCAATGTTTATTATTTTTCAAAGAGAGAGAGAGAGAGAGAAAGAGAGAGAGCAAGGAGAGGAGGGGCAGAGAGAGAGGGAGACACAGAATCCAAAGCAGGCTCCAGGCTCGGAGCTGTCAGCACAGAGCCCGACGCGGGGCTCGAACTCACAGATCGCAAGATCATGACCTGAGCTGAAGCGGCGCTTAACCGACTGACCCATCCAGCGCCCCTAGGGGCTCTTGATGGGGGGATGAAAATGCTGTAAAATGATCATGGTGATGGTTGCACAACTCTGTAAATATATTAAAAACCATTGAATTGTACACTCTAAGTGGGTAGATAGTATGGTGTGTGATTTATATCTCAAAAATGCCATTTTTTAAAAGCTATTAAAGCTTCTAAGTGAGTTAAACAAGATTGCAGAAAACAAGATCAATATACAAAAATCAATTGTATTCTATATAGAAAAATAAATAAGTGAAAATTGAGGGTTTTTTTTAAGTACCACTTACAATAGTAACAGAAAACCTGAAACAATCAGAGATAAATTTAACAAAATATGTGCAAGGCTTCTATGTTAAAAAACCATAAAACATTGATGAGACAAAGACCTAAATAAATGAAAAAATCTGTGCTGGTCATGGATCAAAAGGCTTAAAATTGTTAAAATGTCAGTTCCCTCCAAACTTATCTATGTATTGAATACAATCCATAAAATGCCAGCAATTTTTTTTTGTAGAAATTGGCAAGCTGATTCTAAACTTTATGGAAAAGTAAACGATGCAGGCGAGTCAAGCCTTGTTTAAAAAGAAGACAAAATTGGAGGGTTCACAGTACCTGACTTCAAGATTTAATATTAAGCTACAGAAATAAGCTTTATAGTATTTATTTATTATAAATATAATTATATTATTATTATTTATATTTATGGTAAAAGGATAGATATAGATCAATGGAACAGAAGAGAGTTTAGAAATACACCAACATATCAATTGGTCAATTGGTTTTCAACAAACATGCCAGGGTAGTTCAAAGAAGAAAGATTGTATTTTCAATAAATGATGCTAAAAAATTTCAACATACCTGTGTAAAAAACAACAAACAGAAAAACCAAAAAGAACCTTGACTCACACTTCTCACCATATACAAAATTAACTCAAAATGGATCATAGATCTAAATGGAAAGCCTTAAGTTACAAAACTTCTAGAAGAAAACAAAGGAGAAAACGTGTTTGATTGCAGATTAGGCAAAGATTTTTTTAAGTAGGATACAAAAGCACAAATCACAAAAACTATCATTAAGTTGGATGATCAAATTTTAAAATATGAGATACTGTTAAGAAAATGTAAAGGCAAGTCAAAGACTAGGCGGAAATACTTGTTATGCACATATCTGATAAAGGATTTTTATGTGGAAATATAAAGAACTCTCACAACTCAGTAGTGAAAAGCAAACAACCAATTAAAAAATGGGCAAAACACGAGAACAGACATTTTGCCAAAAATGGAATATGAATGGCACATAAGTACATAAGAAAAACAAACATCACTAGCCATTGAAACAATGCAAATTAAAACCACAATAAGCGATCACAACACATTTATTAGAAAAGATAAAAATGTTTAACTGACAATATCAAGTACTGATAAAGATATAGGAACAACTAGAATTCTCATACATCTCTGGTGGACACAGTCATTTTGGAAAACAAACTGACAGCCTCTTTAAGAAGTTAAACATACACTTTCCATACACTCTAACAATTCCAGGGGTGCCTGGCTGGCTCAGTTGGTTAAGCATCCGACTTCAACTCAGGTCATCATCTCACAGTTCATGAGTTCGAACCCCACATTGGGCTCTGTACTGACAGCTCGGAGCCTGGAGTCTGCACCGGATTCTATGTCTCCCTCTCTTCTCTGCCCCTCGCCTGCTCACACTCTGCCTCTCTCTTTCTCAAAAATAAATGAACATTAATAAATAAATAAATAAATAAATAAATAAATAAATAAATAAAGCAAGCGAGCCCATGCTGTGGCAAAGAGGCTACACTTTAAAAAAAGAAAGGTCTAACAATTCCACTCCTAGGCATTTCCCCACGAGGAATGAAAACAGACCTCCAACAAAGATTTATGATAAAACTTTATAGAAGTTTTATTAATAGCCCCCTCCAAACTGGAAACAACCCAGAAGTCCGTCATCCTGGTGACCAGATAAACAGATCATGGCACACAATAAAAGGAACGAGCCGACTGATACAAACAACATAGAGGAATCTTAAAAGCATTATGCCAAGTGGAAGAAGTCAGACCCAAAAGGCTATTTACTCTGTGATTTCATTTATATGACACTCGGGAAAAAACAAAACGATAGGGAAGATACCAGTTCGCGGATGACCAGAGGGAGCTTTCTGGGATGATAGAACTGTTCTCTATCTTGATCATTGTGGTGGTTCCCCAAGTGTATGCATTTGTCAAATTCATAGAACCGTACACCGAAAATGATAGATTTTTCTGAATGTGACGCACACCTTCATAAAGGCAACTTTCGAGAAATTTGATATCACCTGCAGGATTTCTACTTTGTATCATCAGCAGTTACATTGCTTTTCCAATTATATCCTGCACATTTGCTACACGAAGTAGTCTCTCATTTTCAACTGAGGTTAACAGAAGAGCAAGATATTTGTATTTACAAAAGAGGGGGATATCTCCCTATTTTTTAGAATATTCTATTTATTTTTGAGAGAGAGAGAAAGAGACAGAGTAAGGGGGGGGGGGACAGTGAGAGAGGGAGACACAGAATCTTGAGCCTGACGTGGGGCTTGAACTCATGAACCACAAGAACCACCTGAGCCGAAGTGGGACACTTAAGCAACTGCCACCTAGGTGTCCCGATATCTCCTTATTTTTAACCACCTTCCTTTCTCCTCTACACTCTTTATATTCTTTATCATGTCTGAATGGAAATTGATTTTATCGTATTTGATTTCAGACTTTTTCTTGTAAAACTTTGAGGTGGCAAAACAGACATTTTGATTTTAATTGATGCCATAAATATGAATAATTCCCAAATTGACGTTTTCTTGAAAGAGTAATAGTCTAAGTGGAATTAAATAACTACAAATTAAATACAGCTCTTAGAAGTTACTTTATTTAATGTGAAAAATGCTATTCTGCCAAACAATTCCATAAAGACTGGAATTATAAAAGATAATTGAATCTCTATTATTCTGCCTACTCCTCTTATTTAAATTTGTATAAACATTTATTGGTTCCAAAAGAATAAAATGTTCCTAAAGTTATCTAGCTAACGCTTCTCTTAATATGCACATGAATCTATTTTCCTATGTATTTAAATAATTTGAAACTTAGCAATTATTTTGCACGTAAAAAAATTATCATTAGTTACTGTACTATTTTGCCCTAGAATAATACATATATGCGTATACACAAACTGATGGAGATAGTTTCAATATATAAAGCACAAAAGATTTTTTGTCTGAGTTACTTCGAAAATGCTTATGTATGTTTGAAAATGTTCAGCTATTAATAATAGATTCAAATGGCCCGCCTTTTTGTCCTCCTGCTGTAATTATATTGGTTAAACACGATGGCTGTCTCCTGATCACAGGAACATTGGTCATGCACAGGCTCAGAGATCTCAGGAATGACACTAAAATAGGCATTCAACTACGTGACCTTCCAAAGGCTGAAGCCCAGATTAAATAGGAGTTTGGCTGAGTGGCAAGGCTGAAACCAAACTTCGGTGCTCGCTGACTTACCATGGTTCTCACAGGAACTGGGACGTCTCTTACAGGAAGTTCTACAGCCCAGCAATTCATTCACTCAGTCAACGCACCTTTATTGAACACCACCACATGCCAAGCTCTGTGCCAGGCACTAGGGATCCGGTGGCAAACGAGAGTCTGGTGAGAGAGAGAGAAGGAACGTGTTACACTGTAGTGTGCAGGATGGATGTGACGACATCAGTGCCCCAGTTGTGCCATCAGCCTACCAGCATAAAGTGTCTCATAAATCATATGAACTGAAGAGTGAGTCCGGCCGACAGAAGAGGGCAAAGGACTCAGGGAGCACCTGGGTGGCTCAGTCATTAAGCGTCTGACTCTTGCTTTCAGCTCAGGTCATGGTCTCTCGGTTCAAGCCCTGCATTGGGCTCTGCTCTGACAGTGCGGAGAATTCTCTCTCTCTCTCTCTCTCTCTCTCTCTCTCTCTCTCTCTCTCTCTCAAATAAATACATAAACTTAAAGGGGGGGGGGCGCTTATCCACAAAGACCATTCAGAAGATTTTTGTTAAACCAATTTCAAATTCCATGGTATCCACACCAGCCCACTTCACCACTGCGATGTACCCCCTGCCAGGTTCACAGCAAAGACCAGAGAAAGAAGCCAATCTTGACAACATCCACCTGCTGGCAGCCCTTCTGAAAACACACCAGTATTTACACATCCTGGTCTACACTTCCTGCTGCCCTGCCCTTTTCCTTTCTCTTGCCCTGCTCTGGGAACCCCAGCACTTGGAGAGAAATCGGGCTGTGGAAACTAGATTTATTCCCTGGAGCTGGCTGGTTCCTACCCTGACTACTTTTCTTGGACAGAAGGAAATGCCCACAGTAGCACCTAGGGTTCTCTGAATGCAAGCAACAGATACAGACTCCAGCGAATTCAGGTACAAAGGTCGTTGCAAGAGTCCAGTGTTGCTTGCAGAGCCAAGGAAAAAGCAGAACAGGGTTGGAAAGGAACAGCAAGCTGGGCAGCTCTGAGGCAGAAAATAGGCTTTCTGGACATTGTTGTGACCATGAATCGGCCGCGGCCAATTTTAAGTTTTGTTGTGGCGGTGGCTGTTTCTGCTCCAAATTTCATTTCAGATGGGAAAAAAAGTAATCAGTAGCCTCATTGGCCTGGCCTGTGTCATGTACCCACACCCCTTTGGCTGGGGGAAGCAACCATGTGGATTGATGGCCCCCCAAAGACTGCAAAAGCTGATGCGGGGGAGGGGAGGGGTGGAGACACTCCTAAAAAGAGAATGGGACATACTTACACGAAAAGAGACTCACTGCTTCCTGTGTCTACACTCTTCACATCTCATTGACAAAGGGAAGCGGTAGGAGTGCATATCAGGGAGACCTAATCTAACTGGAGGGTGCCCTGGACGACATGTCTGCACTGAGTCCTGAAGGACAGGAAGCTAGCCAGGTTTAGGGGTGAATGTGGGAGAGCACCGGACAAAGCGGAACCACAACAGCAAACAAGGAGGGAAGAGGTCCATGCAACCTTCCAGATACCCTCTCCCCCATCCAAGACAGGCCCCTCACAGTGGACGTTGGTCATTTGCCAGCATCCATCCCCCTTCTTCTGACAAATACCTCCTAAATCTCATTTCCAAAGCCACCCTTTCCCCACGTTCACATCACCCCCTCTGGGTCCAGGGGCAGAGCTTGCAATGCGGGGCTGAAGCCAGAGGCTGGGTTTATTCAACTGACCACAATGATTGGTCAAGAGTGATTATATGACCTGAGCCAAACCACTCAGAGTAAACCTCAAGGCTTCAGAGAGTGATTTTTTTTTTCCCCACCAAACTAAAACACCTGAATGGGGGTGGGGGAGGGAGATGTATAGGAAATCTCTGGACCTTTGGCTCAGTTTTGCTGTCAACCTAAAACTGCTCTAAAAAAAATTGTCTATTTAAAAACAAAAAAACAGGGGTGCCTGAGTGGACTCAGTCGGTTGAGCGCCCAACTCTTGAATTCGGCTCATGATCTCACAGTCCGTGGGATTGAGTCCCGCGTTCGGTTCCATGCTGTGAGCACAGGATTCTCCCTGCTTGGGATTCTCTCTCTCCCTTTCTCTTTGCCCCTGCCTGCTCATGCACTCTCATTCGCTCGCTCTCTCTCTCTCTCTCTCTCTCTCTCTCTCTCGGAAAATAAATAAACATTGGAAAACAAACAAACAACCACAAAACCCTGAATAGTGTAAGGTCTGGAATGCTTGAAGCCATTTTGTTATCAAATGGAGCCTGAGGAACAAAGCCAATGCTTAGAGAAGAGCCCAGACCAGGATTTGTTGGATGACATTCTTTGAGCTGCTGGGTCAAGCTGCACCTAAAGCCAGAGCTCTCCCTGGACTTTTCAGTGACATGAGCCAGTAAATACCATTGCTTCAACAAGCTCTCCCCTGCCACTCCATACACCATCTGGGATGAGAATCAGAGCCTTTTTTACCTTTGAGACCAGAAGGGTCACTTCAGAGGCCCAGGGACCCAGACAACCAACTGGAAGACCTGGGCTCAGGATGAGCTGAACCCACGCAACAGGACGAACTTTAGGTCGGCAGTCAAACTGGTTCTCACCTCCTCACGGGGTGGCCTGGGGCTAGTGACTCAACATCTCTGAGGTCTCAATGTCCTCACCTGTAAAATAGGGATTATAATGAAACTGCCGCTCACAGCATGGTCGCAAGCACTGACAAGTTGTAAATAAAACATCTGGCCTGAAGCCATCCTCCAACATCGTGTTAGTTGTTAGTAACATGCTTCTGCCAAGAGGGATTGACACAGTTACTCAATCCCTACAGATTCGCTGCTAATCTGGGGTAAACACTGTTCCTGCTCGTAGATTATCCAGATGCATGTTACAGGGGCTATTCTAGATCTCACACAAACCAAAAGAGCTGCACAGTCCAGGGCTAGGTGCTTTACAGAAGCCAGACCAGGAGATAAAGGTGAGGTCTCTGCTAACATAAACACTTTGCTAAAGAGCAGCTAGCTCTTTGCTAATCCTCTGCTGTTTTCCCACTCTTTCCCCCCATTGGGACTCCTTTTTTGCTAACAAGCCATTGTCCCTGGCCATGCATGCCATGCTTTGGGATCTGTCCATCCTGACATTGACCCTCCCACTTTTCATCCTTATCTGGCAAATAGGTCCTGCCTTCTGAATTTTCGGCAGCTAGAGTTCACTTCCTGACAATTGTATCCCCTACCTTGCTGGCTCAGAGCCGGTCCCAGCCAGTCCCAAGCCTTCCTGGAACCCTACGCATGAGTTCCAGCAACAATGAATTACCCATTAGAGCACTGTCTCAATTGGGACTGTGGTTGCCTACAAAAAATAGAATACCACTATGCAACGGCTTCTCCTGATAGGGGTTTATTCACCTCCTACAGTAAGGAATAGGCAGCCAAGGGCTGTGATGACAGCTCATCTCCAGGCTTCTGCTCTGCCATCCCAAGCTTTCCTCCTCATATCTTTTGCCTCATGGTTACAAGATGGCTGCTGCCCTTCCAGACCTCAGATGTGCATTGAAGACAGAACATAGAAGATAAAGAAGCAATAAAGACTATCTTTATATCAAGAAAGCAAAGCTTTCCCAGAAATCCTCAGCTTATGACTCATCGGCTAAAAGTGTGTCACGTGGTCACATCCAGCTACAAGGGAGTCTGGGGAGTAAGTATTCGTAGGGGGACACATTGACATACAAAAAAAAGACGGGTAATGTTAGTAAGAAAGAAGGATAGATTAATATAGGGTAAAACGGGGGTCAACAAACTACAAGCAGCAAACTCAACCTGGCCCATGGCCTGCCTTTATAAATAAAGTTTTACTGAAACACAGCTGCACACATTTGTTTACAACGCTACAACAGCAATGTTGAGTAGTTGCTACAGAAGCCATATGGCCCACAGAGTCTAAAATACCCACTTTTTGGTCATTGACAGAAAAAGGTTGCCAACTCCTGAGATAGACAATTAGTAGTGTCTACCACAAGTACCAGCAAAGGAAAGACCTAATTTTTTTTTTTTCTGGAAAGAATGTATTATTTTCCAAAGAACATCCCAATCTTCACAAGAAAAATTAGAATACTTTTTTTTCTCTGCTTACATTTATTTTACAGTTTCGTGATCATTTTTATTCTGAGCTACATAGGGGATAAATAAGGAGCCTCATAAACTTTCAGGGCATAGGGCCTTAAATTGGCCCTTATTTTCAAGCACTTCTTCTGGTTGTCTTGTTGTAGAAGTGAATAAAGTATGCCCAAGATGGCCAATGGGTCTAAAACAAACTCTGGTCTCTAGCTTAGAGACCCCTCCTCCGTGTTCTTCTTCCTTTATTTGCTGCACGCCCCCCACAGATATGGAAGCTGATGACTATAAATTACCCTCCCCACTTGAATTTGGAGCTCAGATCTTTGGAGAAACGGTCTCCTCTGAGCCCACCGGTGTTAAATAAATCTCTGATCCACAAGATCTCCGAGTGCCGCTTAGTTTTTCCGCCAGCGTTCCAGCCTAGTTCTATAACAAATTTGGTTCCCTGACTGGGAAACCCAACCCCGCTGGCCCATTGTGGCCACCGGTTTGGGAGAACGGCAAGGTGGTGAAGGAGAGAGGGATCGCAAGGGAGAAGGCGTGCCCCCTGCCTGAATTTCAACAGTCTTCTTCTCAGTTGCCTCAGGCTGGCCCCACTCCATTGTTCTGGCCGGACTCAAAGAGACCTGGGAGGTGAGGACCTGGACCCACCGTGGGAACCAGTAAGGCCAGGGCCCCAAAGAAGTGAGGCCCACCCAACAGGGTGGAAGGGGGACGTGATCAATCTCCAGAGGCCTTAATGGTCTCACAGGTAGAAAATTTTGTGGGAGGGAATGTAATAGACTCTGGTGTGTGTGTGTGTGTGTGTGTGTGTGTAAGAATGTGTGGCTCAGCCAGGCTTGCCAGTTGAGTTTGAGTTTGTGGCTCCACGGATGGGCACCTTTAAGGTCCCCAAAAGTCTACGGAGTCTGAATGGGCTCTCCTGTGTCGTGGTGAGAGTATAAGGTCTAGAGCAGTATTGGATCAGATTCTGATCACAAGTCACAAAGCTGAGTCCCCTACGGCCAAGCCTCCCCCAAAGTTTCCCTCGGGAATGTGACCAGTGGAGTATATGATTGGTCCTCTCATCCAAAAGGATACCCTCCCTTTGTCTGTCTCCCCAACACACAAACACAAGAAAGGAATTAATAATGGGATCAACACAGAGTAAGCCTACGATTTTAGAGGACGTGTTCAAATATTTTAAAAATGGATTTTCAGGCGATTACAGGGTGAAAATGACACCCAGGAAGTTAAGGACTTTTTGTGAACTAGGATGGCCCATATTCAATGTAGGATGGCCCCAGAAGGGACATTAGATGCTCAAATAATGCAGCGGGTTTGGCTAATAGTCACTGGGAACCCAGGCCACCCTGATCAATTTCCATACATTGACTCCTGGCTTGAAATTGCCCGAAACCCCCCACCTTGGGTGCGATTCATCCATAGCAAGCAGAGTCAGGCAAACGTTTTAGCCACTTTATCCGGAGACTCACCCAGGGAGCCAAAGAAGCAACCCACCGCTCCTCTAATATTTAAAGGAGACATGGAGGAAGATATTGTCTTTCTGCCTCCTTATGACTCGTCAAGCTCCCTCACCCCTCCCCCTGAACTTGAAACTCCTCCCCCATCTGTCTCTCAGACTCCACAGTCACCACCACCCATCTCCCTGCCCCTCTCAGACCCGGAGAACCCTACCCCACAGGGGCCGACAGCCAGACTGTGCCCCAGACCCAGACCTAAGGCTCTCCAAATGCCTGTAAGGGAGACGAGAGAGCCTGAAAGACAGAATGAGGACAGAACAGTCCAGCCCAGCCGTTCCTTGATGTATTATCAACCTTTCTCCACAACCGACCTCCTCAATTGGAAACACAACACTCCATCATATTCTAAAAAGCCACAAGCAATGGTCAACTTGATGAAGTCCCTCTTCCAGACCGACTTGGGAAGATTGTCAACAGTTACTCTGTACTCTGTTTAATACAGAAGAAAAAATAATAATAATGAGAGAAACACAACAGTACCTAGAAGATCACGCACCTCCGCGGATCAATGACCCTGCTGTCTGGGGTTAAGCTGCTGTACCTGAAAAACACCCAACATGGGATTTCAGCACAAAAGAAGGACAGGCCCACATCCAACGATATCAGGAAGCCCTCCTTCGGGGAGTCCAAGCTGGAGCCAAAAAGCCCATGAACATGACTAAAATATCATCAGTCAAACAGCACCCTGGGGAATCTCCGGGAGACTACTATGAAAGATTATGTGAAGCATACCGTATATATACCCCGTTTGACCCCGAGGCACCAGAAAGTCAACAGATGGTAAATACCTCTTTTGTAGCACAGGCTGCCCCAGATATCAAAAGAAAACTCCAGAAGTTGGAGGGCTTTGCCGGGATGAATATCATTCAGCTGATAGAGGTCGCCAATAAAGTTTTCATGAGCAGAGAAGTCACAGCCGAAAGAGAAGCGGAGAGAAGACTAAAAGAGAAGGCCACCCTTCTCGCAGCACTAAAAGAAACAGATGCTGCAAAGACGGGAAGACCCCAACCGCCAAAAGGGGGGAAGCCCAGAGCCCCCTTAGCAAAGGACCAATGTACATGCTGCAAAGAGAAGGGACACTGGAAGAATGAATGTCCGAATCGGAAGGGGCCCTCAAAACCCAGCCGGTATCGGGAGGAACCTCAAGGCAAGAACCTCGTCGGTCTGGCCAGGATAGAATTGGACTAAGGGGGACCAGGCTCTTTTCATTCTTGGCCCCCATGAGCCCACGGTCGAAATACAGGTAGGGGGCCGAACAATAACTTTCATGGTTGACACTGGGGCTGAATACTCTGTTATTACTTCCCCAGCGGCACCCTTCAGCCAAAAGATGGCAACCATACTTGGGGCTGCTGGGACACGGGTGATGCTCGACACCATGATGAAGCCATCATGGCTCAGCAGGACCGAATTCAGCAAGAGATTGCAGTGCAGAACCCTCTGGTCTCGGAGCGTCTGGAGCTTTCGGTCTTATACAAGGAGTATGCTGAGGATGACAACATCTATCAACAGAAGATCAAGGACCTCCACAAAAAGGACTCGTACATCCGCAAGACCAGGCCTGATGGAAACTGCTTCTACCGAGCTTTTGGATTCTCCCACTTGGAGGCGCTGCTGGATGACAGCAGGGAATTGCAACGGTTTAAGGCCGTGTCTGCCAAGAGCAAAGAGGACCTGGTGTCCCAGGGCTTCACCGAGTTCACAGTTGAGGATTTCCACAACACGTTCATGGACCTGATCGAGCAGGTGGAGAAGCAGACCTCAGTAGCCGACCTGCTGGCCTCCTTCAATGGCCAGAGTACCTCGGACTACCTGGTGGTGTACCTGCGGCTGCTCACGTCAGGCTACCTGCAGCGCGAGAGCAAGTTCTTCGAGCACTTCATCGAGGGTGGGCGGACCGTCAAGCAGTTCTGTCAGCAGGAGGTGGAGCCCACGTGCAAAGAGAGTGACCACATTCACATCATCGCGCTGGCCCAGGCCCTCAGCGTCTCCACCCAGGTGGAATACATGGACCGAGGCGAGGGCGGCACCACCAACCCGCACATCTTCCCCGAGGGCTCCGAGCCCAAGGTCTACCTTCTCTATCGGCCTGGACACTACGACATCCTCTACAAATAGGGCTGGCCCTGGCCTGCCACTGCCCTGCCTGCCCTCCCCTCTGCCAGGCGCTAGACATGTACAGAGGTTTTTTGTAGTTGTAAATGGTCATACTTCACTCCCCTCCTCCCCCCGTCACACGACCTTCCACATTTTATTAAAGGGGGTGCTGGTGGTGAAAAAAAAAAAAAAAAAAAAAAAGGACATGCATCACCTCCTTTTATCATCCATTGAGTCACATGGTTCACCTACCCACAAGGGAGGCTGGGAAAGGTAGTCTCTGGCTGAGCAACCACATGACTAGCTACCATCCAATGATTTGGGACAAATGGGAGATTGAATTTGGGTAGACAACGAGTAGTGTCCACCATGCAAAGTAGGTTCATGAGTCCTTGTTGAACTCAGAGGTGAGATAGTTGACCTCTCTGAGTTCCCCGAAACTCGGGCCCTACTGGTACACATCCACTGCCCCCTATACCTGGGAGGTCAGTTTTGTTCACTCTGTCTCGTAGGGATCGCCTTCTGACGTCATCAGTGGCTCCCGGCCAAGGCAAGAACAGAACCACACCCATAAAGGGCCCTCCTTCCTGGATTATTACAGCCTTCCACCTGCCAGGATGACGACCTTATGTTCTGCCCCACATCAAGTTCACACACTAGGTAATTACTCTTGACGAGACCTAAAACCCCACCCTTGATGAATGCTTTAAACAACTAAGATTCCTTAAGAAAAATTCAAAAGCAAACCGATTGTGCGAAGTGCACACTTCCTGAGGCCTTAGACCCCTTAGAAACACATCCCTCCCCCTTTCCCTCATGCGGAACAAAAAGGATTAGAATCTGGGAAACTCGGTGTACTGGCCTGTTACCACCTTAATGCAGGGGAGTGAAGCTAATGGTGGAATTTCAGGTACAATGGAAGGGGAGCGTTTGGAGACAGGAATACATTTCGGTCACCTGTGGAGAGCCCAGACTGTGCCCCCACGTACCCAGCATGGACTGCCCCTGGTCTCTCTCAGCGAAGGGCATCTGGCCTATATACAGCACATATTGCTTCCCTAGGGGTGCAAAGTGGCAGCACATTCATTAGATAAATTAATTCTGTTTATGTAACAAGGAGCAGGGCCCTTCCAGGAAACCAGGGCCTCTTACAGACAAGTTTGCCCTGTTTGTCATTAAATTATTTGTCAAAGTGAAATATCAGGCCCAAGAGCAAATAGCCATTGCCCTTAACAAACTGAAACCCACAGCCTTCAAAGTTTGACCCTGGAATGAGACTCTCCAAGTAAGATTCTGATGACCAGCTCAGTTCCTTTAAGTCTTTCTGTTCTCAAAAGGGTAATTTGATCCCCAAGGCAACAAGGTGATCAGGTGGCATTCTCCAGCTGGAGACTAGCCCATAACTAAGTAGCAGGAAGTCCCCTCTCTGGAGGAAGGAGGAGTGCAGGTACCTTAGAGCAAAGGCCAGAGGGCTGGTGGAAAAGAATAGGCCTGGGGTGGAGCTCACTCCGGGAAATTTGCACCTGCCTTGGGGGTTATTAACCCTTCCAGTTCCACAGAGCCCACCAAGGGCTGTGTTAAGCTGGGGTCAGGGTTTTGCCCTTAGCCTGTGAAACTTTAAATGTACTCCATAGATTCTACCCTTTTATTATGGAAAATTTCAAACGTACACAAAAGCAAAATGACTCTTATAACCCCCGTGTATCTATGCCCAGCCTCAACAATTATCAACATTTTGCCTATCTAATTTTACCTAGCTACCCACCTCTTTTTTTTTCCTCTCTCTTTGGTAAGTATTCTGAGTATTTTAAAGCAAATCTAAGACATCTCACCTGTACAGTAAATGGTACTAATTAAACAGTGTTCGAAATACTGCAGATGGCAGTCCCTACTTTCAACCATACCAGCTAGACTAATGAGCAAGAAGGTTGGGACCCCCCTGGTATAGTCCCGCCAACCCCCTTCTTTTTTTGTTTTTTTACAACAAAGAACTCAGAAGTGAGACGCCAACCCCTGGCGTCCAGAGTGGTGCCAGAGCACAAACCAGGGAGAAGTCGGCCCTCCAGGCTGCCTGATGAGAGACAGACTCTGGCTGGTGACTGACTGCCCAGGCCCCCCCCCCCCCCCCCCCCCCCGCCGCTCACTACCCGCAGGAAGAATCCGGGCTGTTCTCAAACGCACTTCTGTTAGCTCCGGACGGGTGCGCGGTGGGCCAGGGATGAAGCCGGGTCCCTGGACATGCAGGAGGCGGTAACTGGAGCGAGGGATCCCGGGCGGGCCGGGGCGGGGTACCAGGGCCGGGGTGGCCTTGGAAACAGAAAGATGCTTGCTCCCACGAGGGGCGGGACAACCCAGGGCCAAGGTCAGGCTGGGTCCCGGGTGGCTTGCCGCCGCCTCCGGGCTCCACGTGGGGAGCGGGCCAGCGAGGTTGGCTTGGCATCCACGCCCGGGGCTGGGAGCAGGAAGTAGTCTTCCGTGGGCGCGGCCCTAGGTGCGGTGCTGCAGGTGCGGCGCTAGGTAGCTCGGGCGGACCGCCAGTGCAAAGGAGGAGGTGAGCGCGGGGTCGCCACCGAGGCCCCGGGGCCAGAGCTAGCGGCTGGGCCTGCCTTGAGGAGGAGGCATTTTGGAAGGGGGAAGGAGCCCGAGGGGTGAGCGTGGTTGTTGCCTTGAGGCTCAGATCCGGCTGTGCCCAAATGAGGGTGGGGGGGGGGGGGGCAGATCGCGAGGGTTGATTGAAATCCAGACGGGATAGTGTGGCCTCGGGCCTCAGGGAGCGTCCCGGATCGTCTCCGGCTTGGAAGAGGGATGGGGGAGCTGGAAATGGGGGAGATAGGAAGGGACTGCACCATGGGAGAGTGAGGTGGGGCTAGCAGAGGGAGGGAGGGCTCGTAGGGGGTCTCTGGACGCCAAGGGATGCGGGGCGCCGCCAAGGCTCTGGGGGTGCGGTCGGGCCCGGGATGAGGGGCGCAGAGGACGTACGGAGTCGGGGACAGTTAGCGTCTGGACAAGACAGAGCTGGGCAGGGGTGGGGGAGGGGGGATTGCAAAAAGGGGGCCGAGGCTCAAGCACCTATAGGAACCTTCCGCGGGGGCCGACTCCCCCCCGCCCCACTATCCCCGGGCCGGGAGCGCACCGGAGCGGAGAGGAGGCGGGGACACAGACGCAAGCCTGACTCGGAAGGATGTTTCTGGCCGGCTGTGGCTTTAAGGGTGACGCCGGGCGTGCGGGCCCTTTAAGGAGGGGTCGGGGGCGTGTCAGGAAATGAGTCCTGGGCCCGCCTCGCGGGGGAGAACGGCCTCGGCTGTCCGGAGGCACCGGGGCTGTACGGCGGCCTATGCGCCGAAGGGCTGCGCGCCGCGGGCTTGGGCAGGCCCGGCCTCCTCCCGCGCCCTTTGGGCCCCCGCCACGAGCACCTCTGAGCTTCCCTGCACCCCTCTTTCCAAACCCCTCGCACGCCTTCCCTCCGTTCATCTTCCCGCACGCCTCCCCTTTACCCCTGCAAACCCTTTTCGCCCATGCCTCCCTCTCCCGGCGTCGCTTCCCCGCGCTGTCCTCCGCCCTTCAGCACCTTCGCCCTGCCTTCCTCCCCCTCCCCCTCTCCTTCCTTTCCTCTCCCCTCCCTTCTTCCTGAGACCCATCCCTCCAAGGCCTCTTCTGTCCAACCTTAGCCTGTCCCTCACCCCTTCCCTGTGTCTCGTCTCATGAGCCACCTCAGAGTGGGGGCAGATTGTGAGGCTCCCCCCACAGCAGAACCTCTCGGTGGAGGGGCCTCTAGGCCATCCCCCATGTGACAGTTGAGGGCTGCGGCTTGCAGAAAGACAGGAGCTGATTGCCCTGTACTCCAGTTCTGGCTGTAGAGTGACCCAGTTCCTCTGCTACCATGAACAGGGCCCCTTTGAAGCGGTCCAGGATCCTGCACATGGCACTGATGGGGGCTTCCGACCCCTCCGGAGAGGCAGAGGCCAGCAAGGAGAAGCCCTTTCTGCTGCGGGCGTTCCAGATCACGCTGGTGGTGTCTCTCTACTGGGTCACCTCCATCTCCATGGTGTTCCTGAACAAGTACCTGCTGGGCAGCCCCTCCCTACAGCTGGACACCCCCATCTTCGTCACCTTCTACCAGTGCCTGGTGACCACGCTGCTGTGCAAGAGCCTCAGCATACTGGCGGCCTGCTGCCCCGGTGCCATGGACTTTCCCACCCTGCGCCTGGACCTCAGGGTGACCCGCAGCGTCCTGCCCCTGTCCGTCGTCTTCATCAGCATGATCACCTTCAATAACCTCTGCCTCAAGTACGTCGGCGTGGCCTTCTACAACGTGGGCCGCTCACTCACCACTGTCTTCAATGTGCTGCTGTCCTACTTGCTGCTCAAGCAAACCACCTCCTTCTATGCCTTGCTCACCTGCGGCATCATCATCGGTGAGTGGCCAGCCAGGGCCACGGGGAGTGGGGGGTGGGGCGCAGGGACCCAAACCCCAAAGATCAACCCTGCCAGGCATCGTTGGATTTTATCTGTCCCAGCTCCCTTGGGGAAGAGCCTGGGGCCCAGAGACAGTAAGCTCCCCGAGGTCACCCAGCAAGTCAGGGGCCCACCCAGGGCCCCTCAGAACAAGATGGGATTAGATCTACCTTTCACAGAGGGGAAAAAACCAAGGTACAGAGAAGGTAAATAATTTGTTGAAAATCACACAGCTAATAAGTGGCAGAGTTGGGATCTGATCTCAAGCAGTCTGGCCCCCTGTGCTTGACCACTGTGTTGCTTCTCAAGAGCTCAAGTGTCCTGACTCTCCATCCAGTGCTATTTCCAGAGAATGCATCTTGTGATAAATATACCATCACCCTCTGACCTTGTAGGCTCGTAGTGATGGCTAAGACAGTGGCAAGAAATAAGCTTTGAGAGGTCTTAGCTGTCTTCCCACGCTTGACCCTTAGAAAATAAGAATTATTGACGGGGACATGGTGCCAAGCATTCACATTTAGCATCTCCTTTGTTCCCCAGAGGTCCCCTGGGAGGTAGCATCACCTTGATCAACTCCATACAAACCAGGAAACTGAAGCTCAGAGAGGTTAAGTGACTTGCCCCGGGCCACACAGCTAGAAAGTCGCCAAGCTGGGGCACAAACCCAGATTGGCCAGACTCTGGGGTCTATGCTTTTAACCCCCCCTGCTCTCCTCTTGTCCCCTAGAGATTATAGCTGCACTGTCCAACACAGTAGCCACCAACCACGTGTCTATTTCCATTTCCATTCATTCAGATTCAATGACATTTTAAAAATTCAGTTCCTCAGTTGCAGGTGTTAACAACCCCATTCTGTAGCCACGTGTCAGGTGCTCAGTAGCCACATGTGACCAGTGGCTACTATATTGGACAGCGCAGATGATAGAACATTTCCATCATCACAGAAGGGGTGTTTGCAGCACTCTGGGTAAGAGTGCACCCGCTTCCCTCAGAATCCTCGCAGGGCTCTGTCATCCAGGAATGTGGTCTTTCTTTGAACCTGTTCACGTTTTTTCCTGGGGCTGTAAATTTCGTGTTGGTTGACCTACGTATTCTTCGCTGGTGTCTCCGAGTCCCAGGCCCAGTCTCACTGGTTGCAGGGGAGGGGCCCATCCCATGCCACCTGTCCTAGAAAATGTTACTCTCATTGAGCAACTGCTGGATATAGGGCTGCTCAGTCCAGGTCCAAGATGGGAGACGGGAGAAGGCCAAGGTTAGAGGAGAAGGAGCTGCTGAGACCCCTGGCGGATTTTCAGCTGCCCCCTCGCCCCACCCCACCTCACCGCTGCCCAGAGCTGATGCAGAGTCACAGGCCTCACTTAGCCAAACACCTCAGGGGTCTCCACTTCAGCCTCACTGGACCCTATGAAGGGGGGAGGGGGAGCAGGGAGAGGGGAGCCTCCTGATGCGAGAATTTGCACGAAGAAAGGTGAAGTTGCTAGGGAAACTGGGCCCAAGTCCTAAAAGTAATCAAAGTAGCTGATAGTGTGATAGCATCAGAGAAAGTGCCTTCACTGGCCACACTGATGGGGCAGGGGCCCCGGCCCCCTCTCTGCTTCGCTTCCCCTTAAGATGGGTCTCAGGTGACTATTCCGGGGCCCTTCCTCCTTTCCCAGTATTGGGTGTGAGTTCCCTCTAGGGTGTGGAGCCTTGGGGTGGGGGTCCCTTCTGGACTTGGAAGGTCACGAGCCGGAGGACTGGGGGCGCTCTGGCTAACCCTCCACACCCCCAGAGCAGGTCTACAGATACCTGTTTGCAAAGGCCCTGCCAAGACCCAGAATGTGCCTGCAACATAGGAGGGGCCTTACCTCCTTCAACCCCCAAAGCCACCTCCAGAACAACCTGTGTTCATGCATTCTTTCAGGCAGCCAACAAATATGAACGGATGGCCAGGCACGTGCCAGAGACTGGGCCAAACTTTGGGGATACAAATTCGGCCAAAGGGGACCGGGTTCCTGGGCTCCCGGAGGGCATGGTGATGATGCAGGGCAGTAAGTGAGTTATGCTGCAGGGGTGAGGCTGCGATTGGGGTAATAGAAGGTGCTACAGGGACCCTGGTGGGGGTGGGGAGGGAAGCAAAGTTGGAAATGGGGTAATCTAAGCAGGCGTCCCGGAGGAAGTGCTAGATGGGTATAAGGAAGGGGTGAGGACACAGTGTTCTAGGCAGAAGAAAGTACCTGTGTGTTTCTTCATGCTCGGGCCATCGGGGGCCTTGCCCAAGTTAAGTGAGTCTGGAAGGTTTCCTGAAGGTAGTAGGTGAGGAGGGGCTTTAAGCCAGGACAGGACCTGAGCAGATCTATCCGTACTTTAGGAAGATCATTCTAGTTGCAAGGTGGAGGGTAGTGTGGTTGGAGTTAGGGGGTCGAGAAAGTGACCCGGGTCTCTATAGATGAAGGAAATGGGAGCTCAGAAAAGTTAAGTCACCTTTCCTCAGGCCATGCAGCCTCTAAATGGCAGAACCCAATTGGAGCCCAAATCTCTCTGACACCAAAACTTCTCCTACTCCCCCATGTTACCAGATGCTGTGGCACGAGGCACAGCACGTGTAAGATTCAGCCCCTGCCTCCTGGGAAGGTGGGGTGTAGCCAAAGAGATGGGACAGTCCCCATGGGCAGGTGACAGGCAAGGGGTCTTGCAGGGACCATGGAGGCTCTGTGAGCAGGAGGTGACACAAGATGAGGGTGGCAGAAAGAGTGACTGTCCCAAAAGACCTCAGGCCACAAGTGATTCTAACTCATTATAGGCTCAGGCCATTTTACAGACAAGGAAGCCAGGGCTCTGAGACCTTAAATCACTTGCCCAAGGTCACCTTAACCACTAAGCACTCAGCCCTTTGGAGCTCATTTCCAGCACTACTTTCCAGATGCCCCAGGCCAGCACAGTCGCCCTGGTTATGGGTGCTCACAGCATGCTGCACTGTTTTATGGCCCTCATTACAATTGTAATTAAAGAAATAACTGCGAAATGAATCGTCTTAACGTCGTTCTCCTCTGCTAGTATGTAAGCTCCCGAGAAAGCATTCATGTCCTGGGCCACTTCCCCAGCCTTTGTATGGTGCTTTGCATGTAGTAGAGAGTTTGGACATGTTTATTGCAGAGAGGGCCTGGAGGACGGGACAGTGAGGGCAGCATTACGGTCTGTGACCTTCGGTGGCAAAACTCTCTGTCCTTCTTCCTCCCCGTCCTCATCCTCTTTGCCCCTCTCCTGTCTCCACCGCAGGTGGCTTCTGGCTTGGTGTGGACCAGGAGGGGGCTGAGGGCACCCTGTCTTGGACAGGCACCCTCTTTGGCGTGCTCGCCAGCCTCTGTGTCTCGCTCAACGCCATCTACACCAAGAAGGTGCTCCCAGCCGTGGATGGCAGCATCTGGCGTCTGACCTTCTACAACAACGTCAATGCCTGCGTCCTCTTCCTGCCCTTGTTCCTGCTGCTGGGGGAGCTTCAGACCCTCCGTGACTTTTCCCAGCTGGGCAGCGCCCACTTCTGGGGCATGATGACCCTGGGCGGCCTGTTCGGCTTTGCCATCGGCTACGTGACGGGACTACAGATCAAGTTCACCAGCCCCCTGACCCATAACGTGTCCGGCACCACCAAAGCCTGTGCCCAGACGGTGCTGGCTGTGCTCTACTACGAGGAGACCAAGAGCTTCCTCTGGTGGACAAGCAACATGATGGTGCTGGGGGGCTCCTCTGCCTACACCTGGGTCAGGGGCTGGGAGATGAAGAAGATTCAGGAGGAACCCAGCCCCAAAGAGGACGAGAAGAGCAGCATGGGGGTGTGAGCTCCTGCAGGGACCTGGGGATGGCCCAGTGGGGGAGAATGCCCAGGGCCGCTCTCTGGACCCTGAGAGGTAGTCTGGAGGGGGTATTGTTTACAAACCTGCTCACAAATCGGGTGGTTGAAATAGAGCCAGTGTTTTCAAATGATGTCGGAAAGTTGCCAAACCTATCTCGACCGCCTTTCCTGTTTCTGAGTTTTGTCCTCCCCTAGGGAGGCAGGACCCCCTGGGAACAGCCAATGAGTTTCTCTGGAAGAGCACTCGCTTTCGGGGAGTAGGAGAAGGGCAGCACCCCATCCTGTCCCCCTTCCGGGGCCTTCTACCTCCACATGACCTTTGGGGTTGGGGACGGGCCACAGCTTTGAGGGACAGTAGTAAGTCTTCACTTATACTCAGGGGAGATGGGGGTATGACCCCACCACAGGCCAAATGAAGGGGTTTGGGAAACCTCACATCTCTGGGTCCCAAGCAGGCAGCGAAGCTTTGACGCCGCAAATCAGCCTCCCTCCGGAGGAAATTGTGGGCTGGGCTGAGGGGTGACAGACAAGCGTCCCCTCTTGGTCTTCTCCGCCAAGACCACCAGTCCCCAGGGAAGGGCACGAAAGATCATTTGCACCCAAGCCTGGCTCTGGAATCCCCAAGGACTGCTGGGAATTGGCCTGGGAATGGGGCACATCGTGGGAAAGTGCCCTTTTCCCACCATCTGCACCCTACGCTCCCAGCTTTTGGACATGGGGGAGCCACACAGCTTTTACAGGTTAAGCAGGGTCATTAACACCCTCCCCCGGTCCCTGACACTCAGAAGCTCATTCCTCCCCTCCTGAGGAGCCGCTAGCCCTCTGGTTTCCCAGCACCTGACTCAGGTAAGACCTCCCGGAGGTGCAGCCAGGTCACCCTCCTAACTCTGGCTTCCCAGAGCATCATCCCCAAGAGGACTGGTAGAGCCAGGGTCCTGGCTCAGAACCTTCTCCCTCAGCGGTGCTGTGCCTTCCCCTGAGCCAGATCCCTGCCTGGGTGTTGGAACCTGACTCTGATGAAGGTGATAAAGTAACAATTATGTTTCTTCCCTGAGGCTAGGGCTGAAAGAACCTTCTCTTCCCCTTACCAATGCCCTGCCCCCACACCCACCGCCACCGCCACCCCCACCCCCGTGGGCTTAGGACGGCCTTCACAAACCCTGTCTCTTCGGCTGTGCATTCTGTCCCACCCATCTCCTTGGGATAATTCCTCCTGTTTTGTCCCCATAAGGAAAGGTTGGGGAGAGTGGGTCTTCTCATCCGCAGTGGTTTCTAATGAAGTTAGTCTGGCCTGATGCTCTGAACTGTGTGTGAGTTCATTAAAAACGGGAATGAGACGTTGTAGTGGAAACCCTGACAGTTGGGGTTCTTTTCTTTCTTGCAAAGCTAGTGCCTGACTAAACTTTGATTGCGGAAGCATCCACTTCAGAGATCGCCGGACACACAACCAGGCTGCCTCCCCATCTGAGACCCCTTCATTTTAAAGACCTTGATTGATTTCAGTAACCGATCACTTGGGCCACTTCTTTTCTTCTCTTCCTACACTTTAAATTTCCACTCCTGTGTTTTGAATTCACCAATAAAGAGTGAGCCTGCAAACCCTCGACCCCAATAAAAGCAGATCCCCAGGCCTGTGTGTGCTCTCATTCTCTCTCTCTCCCTCCCTCTCCAGTCTCCCCCCACCACCCCCACATCGCTGTGTGGCCCCAGGTGTGCTGTGTAATTTCCAGATCCTGTAAGTAATAAACCTTTATTTTTTCAAAGTTTCCTGATGGTTATTGCTGAAGGGTGTCTTGCAATCGTTAAGAACCACAAGGACCGTCCTCATTGCTTATCGACAGGCCGGGACCAGCACCAAACAAATCAGTGTAGTTGGCAGAATTGCATGATGGCCCTTACAGTCAACCAAGGGGAATGCCCTTATTACCTGCGACTTGCTTACGAACCACCTAAGTCAGGTGGGTGACACCATCTGGAAAAGGAACACAGCTTGCTGGGGGTCTGTCGCACTGCTCTGTGCTTTTGCATATGGCCTCTGTGGTATGTTGCCTGAGGGATCCCACCCAAAAGCTTACAGCTGCTGTGATTATCCAATGATCTCCCCAGAGCAACATGATCAAGACCATATGGTCTAATGAGACAATTAGACCACTAATTACAAAGGCCTTCATTGACTATTCATGTGTATAAGGGTCCTCAAGGCCAAGGAGAGCCAAGGAGGGTAGATTGGGTAGCTAGGCTATTGTCATACCCAAGGAGTGGCTTTGGGCTACACACTAGGAAAACGTTCCTGCAGGTGAGGAGGACTGGTGACCACCAAGTCTGTGGGTCATGCATGGACTGCACGCTGTAACCCAGAAGAGTCCGATAGCCTTGCAACCAGAAATCAATGGCACCACCGGAGGGAAAATGCAATTGATGCTATGGTGTCTATGTCACCAGTTCACTCAACTCTGTCACTCTTCATCCCCTGATCTGATGGGATATTCTGGGTCCAATCCCCAGTGTGATGTTACTAAAAACAATAATGGACCGATAAATGATCTCAACATCTGGTTCCAGTGCCTCCTAAGAGCCCTGAGGAGGTACCCCAGCTCCTTGACAAATGCAGAACTTCATGGATGCTAGATATTCTATTCTCTTCAGTGCCATGTGAACCAGCAAGCAAGACTGCCATTGGGCTCCTGAGGCCTGAGGGCTTTTCCCAAAGACCTGGTGTATATTGTGCCAGTGGAGGCAGATCATAATCCTGGAGAGGTCTCTTAGGACACCCCGGAAAGGAAAGTGGCCACCTATGAAAAGGGTTCATTGTGACACCATCCAAAATTTTCCAGCAACGACAAGTAAGGTCAAGGGCATAGGAGAAAAAAAAGAAGCAGAAACTGACATCAAAAGCTATACCTTAACTGAAATTCAAACCTTTATGTTAAAGATTTTATGCAAAAGGAGAGAGGGGAACTGATTGGTTCCTGTGGGTTTTCTGATTTGTTTGGAATAGGCTCTGAACTGTGACTCATAGCAGTCAAAATGTGTCAACTGGCTGATATCTCTAAAAACCCAAAAATCCATAGCTTTCTTCAAGAGCCTTCTTGGCTGTATGTTTGTTTCTTCTGCGACACCAGAGATCCTGAGCCCCCTCAGCTTTCCCCTGAACTGGGCAGGGCTAAAAGCATGCCTCGTGAGGTGTCCCCAACACCAAGGGGAGAGCTGGCAGGGTTATCGGGGCCCCTAGTGAGGAGGGAGAGAGAATGGGAAGGCAAAGGCCCCTAAAGCTACCCATTTTGGGGCCAGGACCCTCTTCTCACTTAGATATTGATGGCCTGGTGTCAGGCTCATCTTCTACCACCCTGATCCCTGTTAAGGCTCCCAATGCGTGGAAAATATTGAGATGATGCCCATCTCCTGCCGCACAAAACTGGCATGATCCAATGGGTTTATCATTTCCATGACCGCAATGGCCCAAATGACTCCCTCTTCCATTTCCAACCCTAAAGAGGCCCTATTTGACCTTGAGTCCATAGAGCTTTTTAGTTTAATATTTACCCATCCATTTTGAGAGAGAGAGAGAGAGAGAGAGAGAGAGAGAGAGAGAGAGAGAGAGAATCCCAAGCAGACTCAGCACTGTCAGCATAGAGACTGATATGGGGCTCGAACTTATGTGAGAACATGACCTGAGCCAAAATCAAGAGTTGCATGCTCAATCAACTGAGCCACCCAGGTGCCCAAGATGTATTTTTTTTTTTTAATTTTTATGTATTTACTTTGAGAGAGAGAAAGAGAGAAAGGGGGAGGAGCAGAGAGAGAGGGAGAGAGAGAATCCCAAGCAGGCTCCATGCTGAGCAGGGCTCAATCCCACCAGCATGAGACCATGACCTGAGCTGAAATCAGGAGTTGGATGCTTAACCGACTGAGCCACCCAGGTGCCCCCAGAGAATTATTTTTACAGGGCGTTCCCCTAATTATAGGGAAGCACTGCTACTCTTTACTGGGACTGTGGTAACCATCCAAAGGTGCAAAATCTCTTAGAAGAAAACTTACCTTCTCTCTCTGTCCCTTGAAGTAAATCTTACCATGCCTTTGACATGTAAACACAAATCTTAAATATCCTCTCCACAAATATTAGTAAAAAGCTTTAGCCCTCTGAGCAGGTGAACACTTACTCCAACTGCCAAACAAAATTTGGATCCAAGCGGCTCTTTTATAAATTCATGAGTTTTGCTTTATTATACTCACCTCAACGATTAAAAATTTAAAACACGTGCTATAGGGTCTCTGTGTCTATAGATCTATATATGTTGTAAATGTGAGATATATTTCTACCTCTATTGGTATCGCTAAAATTAATTTGTAAAGGGATCTATTCGGTTGGCTAAAAAACAAGTGTTTATATGAATTAGGGATTCTGAAAACTCTCAGAAATACGAGAGAAATTAACCCAAATGTTTCTCAAGTTCTTGTGATCTAGGATATTTGGTAAATAAAACCTAGTTCAAGTTTTTTTACTTAATTAAAACAGATATGTCTTGAGAGTTATCAGCATTAAATACAATATTTTTATTCTCACTAGGTTTACTAAAGGTCCAATAAGTTCAGGTTATCTCTTGCAAAACTTGTCAGCAAGAAAAGTAGCTTGGGATGATGTCTGACTTTGTCTAGTATCTAATGAAGTTTTTTGTGGGTTGTGTAAACATAATTGTTGGAAGAAAGATTTTGATAGATGTAAGTGGGATACGAGGTTTTGGGTTAACTTTCCAGCAATAATCATGTATTACAGTATGTTTACTAAAAAATAGTTGCCCAAATCTTTGGTGGCTTTTATCCTTAGAATTTTGCTAAGTTAAATTAAATGACGGGAATTCATTTAAAGTCTAGATCATTTCCAAACAAGATAAAATACTGAAACATTAATCATTAATTCCTAACCAACCCTAAGTTTACCTACTTTTGGCTTGTTATTCCAGAGGCACTGAAGATATTTGAGTCTGTTGGTAAACCTGTCTTGTGCCACGTTGAAAAACTGTTGTGAGGAAATGTTGGTTTCTAGACATTATGAAATGTATTCACAAAATTGCCATCTAAAGAACGCTGGTGTAACAATTGACAATGAAAACCTTCTTAGTTTTCCTTGGACATTAAAGCTACTAAGGGTTAAGAATTCTAATTAATATTTGCAATTCAAGCTACTAGAAATAATAGGAGAAACTTCAAGAAGAGGAAGAAGTGTTTTTGGCTAAGAGACAGTATGAAATAGGGAGACGCATTTTTGTTAAGAGAAAAGAAAGTAAATTTGTCCTAAAGTAAAACTGTTTATTTCTGGAGGAAGAAGAGGAAAATAAAGGACAAAATGGTACAAAAAACTTGGGGAGAGATGGGGCACCTGGGTGGCTCAGTCTGTTGGGCATCGGACTCTTGATTTCAGCCCAGGTCATGATCTCACGGTTCGTGAGTTCAAGCCCCACGTTGGGCTCTGTGCTGACAGCTTAGCGCCTGGAGCCCGTTTCGGATTCTGTGTCTCCCTCTCTCTTTACCCCTCCCCTGCTCATGTTCTGTCTCTGTCTCTGTCTCTGTCTCTCTCTCTCTCTCAAAAACACACAAACGTTATAAAAGAGTCAAGTTTCACTCACAAATGTATAACCTTCCATACTTGCCTTTAAAATCTTTTATTGTCGCTTTGGTTAAATAAATAACCAAGGATTGTTTCATAATAACCTGTGATCCTATTTAGGCAAGTGTACGAAGTATTTTTATATTTTAGACAAACTTTCCCAAATCAAATTCTATACGAAGTCTTTCTGGCCTGGAATGCAATGGTCAACCTAAACGTGATCCTATCAATTTCTTATTTTTTTTTTAATTTTTTTTAACGTTTATTTATTTTTGAGACAGAGAAAGACAGAGCATGAATGGGGGAGGGGCAGAGAGAGAGGGAGACACAGAATCGGAAGCAGGCTCCAGGCTCCGAGCCATCAGCCCAGAGCCCCACGCGGGGCTCGAACTCACCGACCGTGAGATCGTGACCTGAGCTGAAGTCGGATGCTCAACCGACTGAGCCACCCAGGCGCCCCGATCCTATCAATTTCTAAGCCACCGCCAGGTTCCTTAAACAGAAGGGACACGGTGATTTCTGCATCCTTTGTATGCTCAAAAAATCAAGACATTCTTAATATTACTTGTACTTTCTTAGACAAAAATCAAGGGAAATTTTACTTTAACTTTTACCCCAGATTTTGCAGCGCACATTAAAAGGTTCATGGCCTCCGGCTTCATCTCAAGTATCAAACTAATTCACAAGTTAAAAAAAAAGTTTTCAGGGGAACCCCAACTCTCGGCACAAATTGAACAGCCCGCCTCACTGTACAACATCCCACACACGCATGCACAAAGACCTGCAAGTGTGTGTAGATGGGATTGGAGGCACACGCGGCCACAGACCCCAACCTGGATGCAGATGAAGCCCAGGCAAGTCTTCCAGTGTCCCACCCCACCACCCCCACCACCCCCAGCTCATCTCTATGGTATTTAAAGGGAACGGAACGGCCTCCAGGAATGTGTCCCCTGCAAGAAGGCAGGGGACACGCCAGCATCCCAGACCCCAGACGGTCCCCCTTCCTTCTCATCCCTTTCTGAAGACAGGGATGTTGAAGTTGGACTTCCCAGGAAAACACTGGCAGGTGAAGTTGGAAAATTGAGGAACGGTGAGCTGGCCCGATGCTTCCGGGCCTCGCTGTTCCTATCCGAGATCCGGGATACCCCTGTCCTTCCTGCCCCACAACATGGTGGTGAATGACTGCTCAGCATAGTCCCGGGAATACAGTGGGTTATCACTCTTATTACATAAGATTCAATCAAGTGAATGGGAAGATCTGACTGGCTTTATTAAATGATTCACGAATCGGAGCCGGGGCACCTGGGTGACTCAGTCAGTTAAGTGTCCAACTCGTGATTTTGGCTCAGGTCATGATCTCACGGTTCTTGGGTTGCAGCCCCACATCGGGCTCTGCACTGACAGTGCGGAGCCTGCTTGGGATTCTCTCTCTCCCTCTCTCTCTCTCTCTCTCTGCCCCTCCCTCAGTCGCATGCTCGCTTGCCTCTCTCTCTCTCTCAAAATAAAGAAACTCAAAAAATAAAAAATAAACAAATTTTAAAAAATGATTCGTGAATCGGGCAGCACACCATCTAGCAAGTAGGGAGGCACTCCAAGGAGCTGTATTTTATGGACTTGATTTATATGTTAAGAAATCCCAGGTGGGGGGATTGGGCAGAATAGGTGAAGTTTTTATAGGAAAGTTTTGAGAGGTGGAGGGTGGGGCAAGAAGGTTATTAGCAAAGGAAAAGGAGTATTCCAGAGGAAGCTGTTTGCTAAGGGGAAAGCAAAGTGTCCTATCGTGCAGATAACCTTTCTTCTTTGGGATCTGGAGAGGACCCAGAGACTAATTGGCACTAACAGAAAGAACAATTTCCTGACTGGTTAAGGCTACATTTCCGTGGGGGGGGGGGGGGGGGGGGGAGGGAGGCGGTGGGGGCGGGGGAATGCAGTTAGATTGGGACACCATTTGGGGCCTGTGGTTTTCTTTTTTTAACACTATTATCAACATCAACAGACGACCGTCTCCTTTATTGAGTGCTAACTCTGCCCCACGCACTAGGGAGACAAGCAGTGGAAAAGACACCGTAAACAATCAGATCCATGCAGTGCAGTAAGAACGATGAAGAATACAAAAAAAAAAAAAAAAAAAAAGTCAAAATGGAGAATAGCAGAAGGGAAGCTTCTAGATAGAATAGTCAGAGAAGGCCTCCGATGAGTACACCTTTGAACCTCAGACCCAAATGATAGGAAGGAGCCGGCCACAGGAAAAGTTGGGGAAATGGTGCTCAGACAGAGCTTATGGACCTCGTAAACAACCTGAGGAGGGAAAAGAGCTGGGCGCAGTCAAGGACCCGAGTGAAGGCCAAGGTGACAGGAGCAGAGTTGGGTAACCCAGCTTCTTATTCCCACTGGGTTCCTCCTCCCAGGGGAAGACATAATCCCAGAAACAGGAAACGGGGTAGAGACAGATTTAACAACCTCCTGACATTAGTTGGAAACCGGGTTCCTTTTGGTTCCACTCACCAAGGGGAGGAGTAGAGAGAGGAGTCAGAGGCCAAGTTCCAGCCAGGGAGCATTATACTGACCACAGCGAGGTTAGATTTATTCTCAGTGCCGTAGTCAGCCACTGAGGGGCGCCATGACTTGATTTATATCTTAAGAAATCCAGGGTGGGGGGATGGGTGAAATAAGTGAAGGAGATTAAGAGTACACTTACCATGATGAGCACTGAGTAGTATATAGAGTTGTTGAATCACTATATTGTACCCCTGAAACTAATGTAACACTGTATGTTAACTATACCAGAGTTAAAATTAAAAATATTAAAATACTAGATAGATGATTAGATAGATAGATAGATAGATAGATAGATAGATAGATAGATAGGACTTAGAAAATATCCCTCTGGCTGTTGTGAGAATGGATGGGCACGAAAGGTGAGGGTGGCCAGCCAGGAGGCTGTAATGGTGGCCAGACAAGAAATGACAATGGCTTAGATCATGGTGGTGGCTGTAGAGATGGAGAGAGAATGCATTTCAGAGGTAAAGCCAATAGACTTTCAGAGAGATTGGATGTGATGTTGAGAGAAAAGGAGAATTCCAGGACAATGCCCAGACCCTGGCTTACAGAACTGGGGAAGGAGGTGCCATTTATTGGACAGAGAAGACTAAGGGGTGAGAGTTTAAGATGTCGGATGGTTGGTTGGAACAAGACATCTTCCAGTAGGCATGTCAAGTAGAGTCTGGGACATTAGGACTCTGGAAGTTTCTGTGAAGAAGAAAGCACGAAAGAGACAGCCTATTCCATTTACTACTGATCTGTACATGGCCTCTCCAGCGTGGTGGTCACAGGGTAGTTGGCCCCCTTACCTGTTATTGGCTTCCACCAGAGTTCAGGTCCCAAGAAGAGTAGGTAGATGCTAGCCGCCCTTTTCTGACCTGGTCACCTAGTGTCACTTCTGCCTTTCTCCATTGGTTCAAGCAATTACAAGCCCACTCAGGATCAAGGGGAGGAGAGAGTCCCCACTTCCCATGGGAGGAGAGTCTAAGACCTTTGGGAATATGTATTACCACCACACAGCACTTCTTACGGCTGTCCATTGATAACACCTCCTTGCTAAGCCATGTGGTGTAGGAAATACAAATGACGCACATATGGGTTTATTCCTTGTAGCTCAGTGAGGAACCCCATTTGATCATAGGTAAAATGAATGCCCAAGACCCATCCTTGTATGACTCCCAGTATGTTCTCTCAGTAGTAATAGCTAGGTGTTTATATTATGCCTTTAGATTTTCAAAGCACTTTAATAGTGCTTATAGTCACGGACTAGCAGAACTGGAAAGGATTATAGTGATTGAGATTACCCAGCCTAGGTATGAGCTCCCTGCATCACTTCCTGGAATCATTTGTGATGGCACTTAAGCTGCCCCTAATCACAACTTTTTGAATATTAATGGTATAATATCTAAAAAACATGAAATTCATTCTTTCAGTAAAGATTTGAGTACCTACCGTGAGCCAGGCATATATCAGAGATTCAGACAGACCACAGTCCTTGCATTCTTGGAGCTTACGGAGAAAAGAACAACAGCAAACAAAAAGACAACACATAAAGAATACATAGAATGTGCCACAAAGAAGATAAGGCCCAATTAGGGGACTGGCAGCATCAGGCATATGACTAGTTCGGGGATCAGGACCTCTCTGAGTAAAAATGTGAGTAAAGATCTAAATGTAACAAAGGAGAGGTCAGGAGAAGCTCTGGGGTCAGAATGTGCCAGGCAGAGGGATCCACAAGTGCAAAGGCCCTGGGGTGGGAGAGTGGTTGGTGAGTGAGGAAAGGCAAGACCTGGGTGGCTGGGAGGTGGTGAGAAATGAAATCAGAGTGTGCTCAGTGGAAGTATGTAAGTCGTAAGATCTATTATGGGGGGGGGGGGGTTGTGTGTGTCTGTGTCTGCCACCAAGAAATCCACTGAAACTCGCTGTGGTATTTGCACACCCAGCACCTTCCATTCCTCTCACCCCCAATGCACATACTGCATTTCCCATCAGGAGGTGGGGTCTACTGAATCCCTGAATCAGGGCTGACTTACTCTAACCAAGAAAATACAGAAAAAGCAATATTCTGGGGCTTCTGAGGCCAGGTATTGGATGGACTTCTGTTTCTCCCCCTAGCATCCCTGAGAACCCCCTCAGGAAGCCTAAGCTAGCCATATGGGAAGGCCACAGGGAAGAGAACCAAGGCACCTCAGCCAACAGCCCCTGCCCACTCCCCAGGTGAGTACAGCCACATGAGTGACCCCGGGGAAGGCCAACAGAAGGGCCACCCAGTCAACCCGCGGAATCTAGAGAAACAGGAAATTGGTTTTTTAAGCCTCTAAATTATGGGGTGGTTGACCATGCAGCAATAGATAACTAATACATTAACCTAAGTAAGTGGGGGAGGGGCTGATATTTGAAGGAAACTAGGGTTTCAGGAATTCAAGAGAGGCCAAGCCTCGGAAAGAGTAGGAACCACAACCCTGTGGCTACCTGAGCCAGGTTCATGACCTTCCTGCCTGAGCGCTACCTGTGATACAGCTCAGACTCCCTTTGGGGTCCGCTTCCCCAATTCCTGGGAGGAGGGTACGATTGGGTCCAGGAAAGTCACATATGTCATCCAGACCATTGCTACAGGGCCCATGGGTGGTCCCCAGGAGTGCTGGGACAGACAGCAGCCCAGGCACTGGGCTGGCACTGGAATATTCTCCCCGATAGACTGAAAGAGATAAGAAAATGTGACCCAAAAAGTTTCGGGTTTTTTTTCTCAACTTTATTTTTGTTCAAAAAATGCTGCTCATCAAGGAACTTGTCCAAGCCCCTTATTTTGTAGCTGAGGGAGCTAAGGCATAGAAATGTTCAAGGAAGTCTCTGAGGGCACAGAGCATATTAGTAGTTGAGCCCAAAGTGGAACACAAGTCTCCTGGTCCTAATCCAAAGTTTGTTGTTGTTGTTGTTTTTAACATGCTTGAAATCATGCACCTGATTGGTAGGGAAGCTATTTTATTAATTCAGCAACAGTTAAATAAATTTTACTAAATGACACGTGCTGCTGAAAGTGCTTTACACATATTAATTTATTTAATCCTCATAACAACTCTACGTGGGTACAATATCATCTCGCTGATGAGAAAAGCTGAGGCCCAGAGAGGTTGAGCAATTTGTCTGAGGTCACACAGCTAATTAGCGGCAGACTATAATTGAGACCCACGCAGTCTGTCTCTCAACCATAAAATCATGCTTTTATCTTTCATCTAAAGATAAAAGGAGACTACATATTGAGATTAAAAGATGACTCAAATCACATGCTAGTCGTGTGGGCTTAGCTAAATCACTTAACCTCTCTGATCATTTCCTCATATGAAAGAAAAGAAGGCTGTTTTTTTTTCTATGTTTTATTTCTTTATTTTGAGAGAGAGAGAGGGAGAGAGAGAGAGCGCCAGGGGCGTGCGCGTGCACACAGCAGGGGAGGGGCAGAGAGGGAGAGAGGGAAAGAGAGTCCCAAGCAGGCTGCATGCTCTCAGCTCCAAGTCCATTGTGGGGCTGGATCTCACCAACCACGAGATCATGACCTGAATCGAAATCAAGAGTCCGACGCTTAACCGATTGAGTCACCCAGGTGCCCTGAAAACTGTTTTCATTTAAGAGATAGCTTGATTTAAGGAGTCAACCTACATGAAAGTTACACTAGACGAGAAAACTGAGGCCCCCAAGGGTCAAATGACTTGCCTGCGCCAATGACAAGATCGAGCGTGGCTCTCAGCCCTCCTGACCCTGCTTGCTTCCCACGGTACCAATCAGCAGGGGGGAAGCCGCCTCCCCAGACACAGCCCTCACCCTCGCCCTCCCCCCACCACAAACTGCAGCTTCCTCGGAAGGGCTAAATTTAGGGTCTGAAACCAGCTGAACCGGGGACAGTGGAGCCTGCTGTGCTGGAGCCCCTGGGCCAGGTGTGCTGGGAGCTTAAGTGGAGGAAGGCTGAGTGTGGGTGTGGGGGAGGGGGGTCCTGCTTGGCGGGGGAGGGGGCAACAGCAGCTGTCACTGAGCCCCCCGTGGGGAATTTATAAGGGAAATCAGAGTCCAGCTCCAGATTTCAGACAAGCCTGTGACTCAGAAAGCGTGACTGATTTGCCCAAGGTCACAGTGTCACGGGGCAGAACCCAGGCCAGTGCCCTTTCCACTGAGAACCACCATATTAATTTTTAAAGAATGACCATTATTATTATCATCAGTAGTAGTAACATTTGTTGGATACTCGCCGCATGCCAGGTGCTCTTCTAAACACCACATATATTAACATCTGAGACAGGTATGGTGAGCATCCCCATTTCACGGATGGGGAAACCGAGGCATGGAGCATCATGGTCATGGAGCTGAACCTGAACTCGAACAATATTTCATTGAGCTCTGCCCTCAACTCCCATAACGCCTAGCGGGGTGGGGTCAGCAAAGGCGAGCACGGACCTCCAGCTCTGTGCTAGAACCAGGAGCTCAAAGTCATCTGAGCTGGACTCCAGGAAGGAAGGCAAGAGGACATGGAAAGGACATGAAGGTTGTCACCTTCTCCAGAGGCCAGGCAACTAACAAGCATGAGGGAAGAAGCCAGGGTGTGAGTCAACAGGTATATGGGTGGGACCTGTGGCAAACTGGGGACCAGGAAGCCCAGCCAAGGGCAGAAAATTCCTAATTTCCAAAAATACTGCTGGGCCACCAGCTTTCAACTTCTAGTCTTTGGAGTCCATTGGCCCTGAGCTGGAGCCCCGGCTCTGCCATCTGTTGGCTGTGTGCCTTCACCCGAGTGAGTTAGCTTTGCAGAAACCTCGATTTCCGGTCCACACCCAGCTGTGTGACCCTAGGCAACTGACTTGACGTCCCTGAGCCTTGCTGGCCTCATGTGGAATGAAGATGATAACAGTCGCTACTCCAGAGGGCACGACGATAATTGGATGAGACCATGCAGAGTACGTGGTTAGCACCCCGTCTAGGACAGACGCAGCAGATGTGAGCGCTAGAGGGAAGCTCACGGCAGAAACAAGGGTGGAACTTTGTCCCCTCTGCCTGTGGGGTCAGCTCCCAGGCCTGGCCCAGAGCAGCCTTCCTGCCTGCGGTGGGAGAGAGCTGCCCCAGCAGGAGTCAGAGATGCCAGGAGTCTGTGCTGCCTCCATCCCTGCCGCTCTCATCTGCTAAATGGATCTCTGCTCCTTCCCTCCTGCTGTGTTTGCAGGGAAGATAAAAACCCTTTTTTTATCACAGGCGTGAACTCCTCAGAAAAACACCAACAGGGAAAACCAGGAACAGAAAGGAAGAAGGTGAGCTGGAGGGGGGCTGTGGTGAACTGAACAGGGATTCACAACTAAGTTCCCATCATTCTTTGCCATTTGGGGGTGTATTGCTAGGATGTCTAATTTTGCTGAAGCAGCCGGAAATCCGAACCTTTATGGGCAATCTCCCGCTTTTTAAACAGTGGCTCAGATTTTATAAAATACCTCTGTGGCTGCTGCATGGACCAGACTCAGCCTCAGGCCATCTTTCACAACTTCTTTCTTGGCGTATAACTTGTTTCAGCGGCCTGTCACATCTGTGAGAGGTTGATAGGACACAGAATCCACGGGCCAAGATGGCGGTATCCCTGTGAGCCAGAGCTAATGGGATTGCCCCTTTGCCTGTCCCAGTGAAATCATCCTTCTCGGGGCACCTGAGTGGCTCAGTCAGTTGAACTGGTCTGGGCAAGAGCACGTGTGCAATTCTGGCCAGTGAGACCCGAGGGGAGGTCTGACAGGGCGCTTCACTAAAGACCTCTCTCTCTGTTACATAAGGTGTGTGGAGCTGCTGCAGCCATTTTGCCACCATGAGGAAAGCAGCCAACATCTGAGGACAGATGAGGAGAAAGACCTGGGAACCTGGGTGCTCGATCTGGGACTTATTTCACTTAGCATCTAATCTTTCAGTTCCTCAAGCGCTCACTGCTCCACCCACCTCAGGACCCCTGTACATGCTACTCCCTCTACTATCTGCAACACTATTCTTTCTTTCTTCATAAAGTTGCACCTGCTACCCCCTCAGGTCTCAGCTCAAACATCGTCCAACAAAAACAAATCTGGACAAAGATAGGGAGGCACTTAGAAATTAGAAAGAGACTATTGCAGAAGAGATAAGACTTTTGTCTCAGAAATCTGTGAGCATCTCAATCTGCAGCAGAAAAAGGTTTTTCTTTTACAGGATAAAAGGAGGAGGCCAGCAGAGTCTCCAGACAGGCAATGGGAAATGACCAGAGGGGTCAGATAGGAGCAGGGTCTTGGCTCTGATCAGAAGGGGGGCACATTCCAGACAAACAGAGTTCACGGGTCTGTAGGCAAAAGAAGCCTGACTAAAGTTTGGTCAAGATAAAGCAGAGCGCAAGAAATGGCCAACCGTGAGCTTGCTCGACATCAGTTCCTCAGAGAAGCCCTCCTTTACCACCTAACTTGGATGCTGGGGCCGGACTGCCTGGATTAAATCCCAGCTCTGCCTAGCCGTGCAATCTTACATGAGTTCCTTAACCTTTCTGTGCCTCGGTTTCCTCATCTGTAAAACAGTGATAATAAAACGATCTATCTCACAAATTGTCATGGGGATCAAGGGAGTTGAGCTGGTCCCTGGTACACAGTTACCACTTAATAAACGTTAGCTATTGTGACATGATCTCTGAGCCCCTATTCACTTTCATGTCTGGATCCCCAGTCCTAGGAAAGCAGCTGCCGCATAGAAGGCTCTTAGTAATGGGGCGCCTGGGTGGCTCAGTGGGTTGAGTGCCCGACTTCTGCTCAGGTCATGATCTCACGGCTCGAGAGTTTGAGCCCCACGTCGGGCTCTGTGCTGACAGCTCAGAGACTGGAGCTTACTTCCGATTCTGTCTCCCTCTCTCTCTCTGCTCCTAACCCACTCACATTCTGTCTCTGTCTCTCTCAAAAATAAACAAACATTAAAATATATATATATTAGGGGCACCTGGGTGGCTCAGTCGGTTAAGCGTCTGGCTTCAGCTCAGGTCACGATCTCACGGTCCATGAGTTCGAGCCCCCCGTTGGGCTCTGGGCTGATGGCTCAGAGCCTGGAGCCTGTTTCCGATTCTGTGTCTCCCTCTCTCTCTCTGCCCCTCCCCCGTTCATGCTCTGTCTCTCTCTGTCTCAAAAATAAATAAACGTTAAAAAAGAAAATTAAATATATATATATATTTTTAAAAAATGGAAAAAAATAAGGCTCTTAGTAAATGTTTAAATGAACACCAGCCTGCAAGCAGCTGATAGCATCAGAGGCAGAAGATAAGAGAGCATGAGGCATAGGCCCCGGGGAATCGTTTGCTTTCTCAGGATCTTCCAAATTTTGCCCCCATATCGAGCGTCTTCTCCAGAGAGCCGCCTCCCTGGCTTCAGCATCTGGGGCCCACAGCAGCTTTTGCCCCTAACAGAGCCTTCACTCACTTTCACGGGGAAGGCCAATGCAGTTCCCCTGACATGCCTCTCCCCTGTAGTTTGAGGCCCCAAGGTTATCACCACCTGGTAGAAAAGGCCGTTTCTCCCACTGAGGTGGCTGGCCTCCCGGTCCCCAGGCCATGAGGGTTTGCCCGCCTGTGTTTCCCTGCCTGGCTGGCTGGGAGGCTGCACTACAGTTTGGGCCCAAGAGGGGTGGCTTTTGTTGACCTGGGTTCTTGGCATCAGTCTCTCCTCTCTTTGTGCTCCTCCCCCCAGCCCACCCCCCAAAAATACACAACTAACAACAAAACCAAAACACAAACTCAAAGGGCCTAGGTCAGGAGTCTGCAAACTTTTCCTACAAAGGACTGGACAATACGTTTTTGGCTTTTCTGGCCATAGTGTCTGTGGCAACTCTGCCTTTGTGGCTCAAAGCAGCCGCTGACCCTATGTCATCAAGTGAGCAGGGCTGGGTTCTAATAAAATTTTACTTTTGCTAAATAAAAGAAGCCACGTACAAGAGACCACATCACGTATGATTCCATTTATGTGAAATGCCCAGAATGGGTAAATCTCTAGGGACAGAAAAGAGATTAGTGGCTGCTGCCTAGGGCTGGGGTCGGGGGCGAGGGAATGGGTTTGGGGGCTTCTTTTTGGAGTCAGTCAGAAAAAGATTCTAAAATTAGACGGTGGTAGTAGATGTGTACTCTGTAAATGTAATAAGAAGCATTGAATTGTACACTTAAATGGGTGTACTTTTTGGTATGCAAGTTATATCTCAATAAAATTGCTTAAAAGGGGGGCACCTGGGTGGCTCAGTCGGTTAAGTGTCAGACTCCTGATTTTGGCTCGGGTCACGATCTCACGGTTTGTGAGACTGAGCCCCACGATGGGCTCTGCACTGACAATGGGGAGCCTGCTTGGGATTCTCTCTTGCTCGCTCTCTCTGCCCCTCCCCCACTTTGCACATGGTCTTTCTCTAAATAAATAAATAAATGAACTTAAAGCATTTTTTTTGTTGTTGAAAAAGAAGAGTACTCCAGTGTCCAGAACAGCATTATTCACAATAGCCAGAAGGTGGAAACAACCCAAGGGTCCATGGACAAACGAATGGGCACACAAAACGTGGTGTAGACGGATGCAACGGAGAAGTATTCAGCTTTAAAAAGGGAAAGAAATTCCGATGCATGCTTCAACATGGGTGAACCTTAGAAACATGATGCTAAGTGAAATAAACCAGACACAAAAGGACACATATTGCTTGATTCCACTCAAATAGGATTCCTTAGAAAAGGCAAATTAATAGAGACACAGAGAGTAGAATACAGGTAACCCAGGACTGGTGAGATGGAATGGGAGTTACTGCTTCCGGGTACAGAGTTTCTGCTTGGGATGCTTTCTAAAGGACTGGAAAGGGACAGTGGGGGTGATGGTCACACAACATTGTGAAGGTCCCTAATGGCTCTGAATTGTACACTTAAAAATCATAGAATGCTATATTTATGTTATGTTTATCTTACCCCGGTTTTTAAAAAAAAAAAAAAAAACTAAAACAAGAAAAGAAAATGAAACAGTAAACAGAACACTAGAGTGGCTGGTGCACAGAAAGCAAGCAAGGGCGTGGGAAGAGGAGGGCAAGGGGGCTGGGGCAATGCGAGCAAGACCTCCAAGACGGAGAGAAATGGGCAGATTCCAGAAAGATCCAGGTCCAGGAGAGCCAGGGCCAGGATGCTACACAGACCCTCCAAGGGAGGGGCTGCTGGAAGAGGCCAACGGGCCCCAGCGGCCCACACAGACACCCCCAGGACCTCCAGCACCTGGACAGTGCCTGCATACAGTGAGCACTCAATAAATGTTTCTGAATGAAGAGAAGGAACGAACACTTCAGACTCCCTTGTGAAATGCTGGGATGACTTGAGATCTTCATTTCACGGAAAGTGGGCTTTCTAAATTGTCTAAAATGTACTTGTATCCTTTCATAGCTGGAAAAACAAAATTCTGTTAAACAAAGAAAGGTGCAGCAGTTGCCTCTACCATCCCTAGGGGTTTCTGGCCCCTTCTGCTCAGAGCCCACCCCTTCTCTGCTCAGCTGGGGTCCCCCAGTGATGGTTTGGACTACTGATTTTATCATTATTGGCTCAGGCGCATGCTTTTCTCAACCTTGCCCGGTGGTTCTCAGCTGGGGGTGGGGGTGGGGGAGGGGGATAGTGCCTTTCAGGGGACATGTGGCTGTCACGGCTGAGGAGTTGTTATAGCAACTAGTGGACAGCAGCCAGGAATGTTGCTAAACATCCTGCAGTGTTCAGGACAGCCCCCACAACAAAGCATTATCTGGTTCAAAAGGCCAAGGTTGAGCAAAGCATGTGCCTGAGCCAATGATGATAAAATCAGTCCAAATCATCACTGGGTGCGAGTCTTCTGTTTGAAGGGCACTGTACAGGGTGCCTTCCAGGACTTAGCAGACATAATCCTTGCAGTTGCCCGGAGAGGGAAGGAAGATTATTATATCTGTTTTATAGATAAGGAAACTGCAGTCCGGAGAAGTTAAGTAACTTGCCCCAGGTCACACAGCAGGTATCTGAGTTGGGATTAGAATCTAGGTCTACCCGACTCCAAATCCCATTAAAGGCCCCAAAGTCCCCAGGCTCATCCCATGAGTTCTCCCTACCAGCAAATGGTCATATCACACTGTGGTTGGGCTAGGATCTCTCTGGCACTTGAAGAAGACAGATTCTAATAATAATCACCAACATGCATGTAACATCTTCCTCAGGGGTTGGAATCCAGCTATATCACGAATGGACCAGCTCCTGGAGCCCCGGCTGCCAGGGGACATCTAACAACCCCTGGCAGGACTAGTCTCAGTGCTATGGCTCGTTTCCCTGGGTCAGACAGAATTAGGTTCAAATCCTGGCTCTGCCACTGGCTGACCCTGGGCAAATTATTCAACTTTTCTGAACCCCAGCCTCCTTCTCTATAAGGAAGAGATAATAATATCAACTTCATGAGTTTTTCTAAGAATAAGTAAGATCTTAAATACATTCACATAATGTTGCTTAGCTGAGGAACTTGCATAGAACAAGCCCCATGTGTTATGATGCTTTCTCATTACTGTGGTCACCTTCCCCAGCCATGCCCCAAGGCAGAGTGAGAGCACTCTCCTGGGTGCTGACTTCCCCTCCCTCAGGTCCCAGTGTGTCTCCTCCTGAGTGTCAGTGAGGGGCAGGAATGGCAGTAGGATCAAAAGAGGCCCTGGGAAACGCAATAGCACCCCCCCCCAATATGATTTGCTTGTCCCCCCTCACTTGATGGAGGGGTCTCAGAGCCCTGGAACCCAGAATGCCCCACCCATGGCTTAGGGCAGTATTTTCCAGAGTGTGGTCCCTGCAGAACCCCCTGCATCTTAGGGCTGCATGCCTAACCTTAGGGCTCCTAGCCCAGCCGTGGTTCTAAATGCGAATCCCCAGACCTGCTGAGTCAAGACTCTGCAGGGAATCTGCATTTTCAACACCGAGGAACACTTGCATTTGAGAACCTCCACTGGAGAGGCTGGCATCTTGTTTCTGGACTCCACCCAATTGCTGACAGGTCTGGGAAGGGCCTTATCACTGCCCTCTCTCTTCTCTCTCGGCAAAAGGAGGCAGGGCCATGGGGCTTCTGGGAGTAAGGCAGTGGGGAGCAGAGGAAGGCAAAGTCCTCATCCCTTGATAAGTCTTTCGCTAAGGATGTTAACTTTGCATGAGGACTAAGCAAGGACATTGTCTTTGGCATTTTTTCTTTCTTTCTTTTTTTTTTTTGTTTGTTTTGAGTTAATTTGTTAACTTTGTATCTTTTGAAAAAAATTATTAATTAACCACAAATCGAATGATGCATCTTTTAAAAATTCAAATGGTACAGAAACATATAGGGTCAATCTTCCCTCTACCCCATCCCTCCCCTGCCTCAGTAGCCCATCCCAGAAAACATAATTATGTCATTCTCCCCAATCTTGATTCCTATTACCTTTTATTTTTAAAGTTTTTAAAATTTATTTTAAAAGACAGCGTGCAAGTGGGGAGGGACAGAGAGAGAGGGAGAGATCCCAAGAAGGCTCTGTGCTGTGTCAGTGCAGAGCCCAACCGGGGAGGGGCAGGGGTGGGGGGTGGGTAGTGCTCAATCCCAGTAACCTCAAGATCGTGACCTGAGCCGAAATCAAGAGTCTGACACTCAACCGACTGAGCCACCCAGGCGCCCCAACTCCTATAACCTTTTTGGGTTTTTTAAATTTTTAAATGTTTATTTATTTTTGAGAGAGACAGAGACAGAGTACGAGCAGGGGAGGGGCAGAGAGAGAGGGAGACACAGAATCCGAAGCAGGCTCCAGGCTCTGAGCTGTCAGCACACAGCCCGACGCGGGGCTCGAACTCACAGACCGCGAGATCATGACCTGAGCTGAAGTCAGATGCTTAACTGACTGAGTCACTCGGGTGCCCCTATTTCTTTGTTTTTACAAATTTAGAGACACATGTAACCCTTTTCCAAACAAATATGTAAATAAGATAGGATCATCCTGAACATATTATTTCATAGCTTGCTCTTTTTACAATTTAAATTTAAAGTAGTTTTATCCTATTTTTTTTATTGAAATATGATTGACATATAATTCCTTGGCATGTTCTAAAATCTCTGCTGATGGAGTGAGAACACCTTAGGCTCTGTGCTCAGATAGATCTGCATTGGAATCCCTGCTCCCCACTTCCTGGCTGTCACTTAGGGGGTGCTCAGCCCCTCCAAGCCTGTTTCCTCATTGGCAAATGGAGATAATTGCTAAAATAAGGGTAACTATAACAGACCCTACTTTATAAAGTTATGTCAAGGCTTAAGGGAACAATGGCTAGCACAGAGCAAAGCTCAACAAATTTTTACTCTTAACATTCTTCTGTGTTCTTATGATCCTAGTTTGCACAAAACTCTATTACTGTACTTCTCGTGAAACTTAAAACAAGGAAAGATGCTAATATGCTTGTTTCCTTCACTATATTGTAAGTTTCTCAAAGGGCAAGAATTACGTCTAACTCAGCCCTGCATTTTCAAGAATCTTCTTGGAGACTGGCCCAGAAGGCACTTGATCAGCTTTGCTCAGCGAATGATTAATACCCTCATAAGCAAGTGCAATGTTCCCAAAGCATAATTAAAGTCTGCTTAGCACACAGTCCTTCATCTCTAAGACCCCCCCTCACTCATGGGAGTGTGCCCTCACTCCACTTCTGGACCACAGGCTCTTGTCCCCTGCACCTGCTGACTAGACCAATGTCCTAGGCGCATCGCCATTCCTGAATCAGGATCAGAGAGGTACTGGTAGAATATACAGGGTAGCCATGTTTGGCCTTGTACATATACCCACAGCCCGCAGAGAAAACTGGTCTTCAGAGAAAGAAAATGGAGAAAATTCCAAAGAGAAGCAAACAGGAGACCACGGGATCCCAGAGACAGAAGGAAACAGAGGGAGGATGGCTGCCCTGTAATCCAGTGGCTTTAATGACTGTACTTTGAATTCTGGTAAAGCAGGATGCCTGTTAGGCCCTGGGGTCCCACGAAATGTTCCAATGTATGTTTGGTTTTTGCTTAAGCTAGCTCAAAGGTTTTGGTTTCCTGACACCAGCACGAGTTGGACCAAGGTCATATACACACAGTTTCCCAGCGTGACTCATGGGACGAAGGGGCCGGGGCACAGGATGGCAGCTATTTGAGCTCCTTCCACCACCCTGCGTCCCACCCTCATTGGAAAGTATATCCCATCACACATAAGGCAAGCATTCACTGATGCTTCTTTCACGGAAGGGAGCCAATCTCCAATGTCCTCAAGAAGGAAGGTTCCATTTCTAGCACTTTATTCTTCTAAATTTAAAAATGTACTTACCAGAGGGGCATCTGGGTGGCTCAGTCAGTTAAGTCAGTCCGACTTCGGCTCAGGTCACGATCTCACAGTCCGTGAGTTCCAGCCCTGCGTCAGGCTCTGTACTGACAGCTCAGAGCCTGGAGCCTGCTTGGGATTCTGTGTGTGTCTCTCTCTCTGCCCCTCCTCTTCTCTCTCTCTCTCTCAAAAATAAATAAACATTAAAAAAAATTTTCTAGTACTTACCAGAATGGAGGGGAGGGAGAAAAAGTGCTCATATCTCAGGGAAGACCATGATTCTACATTAGTGGCCAAAGTCTCACTCTTGGGGGTGGCAGTGCTGGGGGCTCCACGTCTCCAGCAGAGGCTTATAATTAAGGGCAAGCTGAGGCAAGTCCCTTGCCAATCTGTCACCTCAAATACATCATCTCTCCCTGGGCCCCAGAGATAGTTTAGCAGAAAAAGGCTCAGAAGTGAGGTCACTTTCCTGGTGGCTGAGGGGCTCAGGTCACATGTGCACTTTGTCCCTTTCATCCCTGCCACAGGCAGACCTGCAAACACAGGCACCACACTTCCTTCCCTTGAGCCCAAACGGTGGCTGCTGTTCTCTTGAGCAAGAACCTACGAAATTTCAGTTTTGAAGTTAAACAAAGTTACATACCCCCTTTCTCTTGGTTGGAGCCCTTCCTCCTGGTTTTTCTTTCTTGCGTTTGCTCTTTCTTACTGGGTGGTCCAACATCTAGGCCGGGACCTTGCCTCTCTGGGGGAGAATGGGGCGCAGCTTTCCTGAGTGTT